>NC_134314.1:101340916-101649021 GCF_964195595.1 Calonectris borealis | reverse complement strand
ATACTGAAGAATACGGGAGGGCATGGAATTTCCCTTTTTAAAATGTTTTCAATAGATATTAAACCATGGCTGATAGATGTCTGTCCTTGTCAGTTTGAATTTATCCTTCTGCAGAAGTATAGACCACATGACCTCTAGAGGTCCCTTCCAGTTCTTCATCTCTGTGAAGCTATAGGGAGCTCTGAGCTAGCAGGCAAAGGAAACAGCAACAGCTACCGAGTACAGCTCACTTCGTTGAGACTTTTTTTCATCCCTGCCACTGGCATACATCCATGTTCTGAATTTACATGCTGCTGAATTGCGTCCAAATAAGTGTCTACACATAGTTACAAATATGTCCTCTAAGCCAAAATAATTGTTTCTTTTAATATGAATCATCTTGAAGAGCATTTTATTATTATAAATGAGAAAGTTTCTAAAAATATATTATGCCCTATTTGGCATGGTATTATAAAAATACCATGGTATTAGATTTGAAAATGCCCCCTCCATGCCAAGTCTTACCCAAGCTGACTGGTGTATCTGAGGGCAGAATTTGGCCTACTGTAATTAAATCCAAATGTTGCATCAGAGTTTAACTAGTGCTTAACCAGTTTAACTAACCTTGCTTTTTGGTGTAAAGACAGTGGAAATTTCTATTGTCTTTTTTTCAGTGTTTTTGGACTGCAACAGCGCTTCCATACGTTTTAATCATAAGATGGACACAATTCAAAAGTAATGTTTCTGCCCAGCATGAAAGAATAATCATGGGTCAGTGGGATTGGAAAGGCAGAATTTACAGCTAGAACTGAGTTTTCCCTCCCTACTTCCTGCTCTCCGTGTTTTGAAAGAACAGACCCTGATGCTAGCTGATAGAGAAATACACCTGAAACGTGTTGATAATGTCTAATACGAATTCTGAATCGCCACATGTGGACTCATCCACAACTGCTTCTCCATTTCTTGGCTGTTACTCTAAAGGTAACTGCTGACCTTATAGCAGCCTACTGTCAGTGGAACACACAGGACTGGATTCTCCATCTGCTAAGTTCATTTTGCGAGTCTTACAGATTGCAAAACAGAATTTTCTTTGGGAAGTTTATCCCATACTGTTGGAAATTTTACTGGTGTAACACTGGCAGAAGGCTGGCATGGGATAATCACCCCACGCTAGCTAGAAAGAGATTTTTTGAATCAGCATTACAAGAAGGTAAATAGGTGGAGTGAGAAAACGAGGACAGGGAAGAGATAAAGATATGTGAAGGTAACAATGAAAAGAAAATTTGAAGGAGTGAAGCTTCACCGTGTTTCATTCCCCACTTTGAACTAGTTTGAAGTCCCAAAAATCTCTGCCATTTTAACTTGAAGCATAATACAGTAATTTAGAATAAAAGATGTGTGCCTTTGTGCTTGAAAAGGAGTCTCTTTTTCAGAATTTAATAGGGCAAACTTACACTGAGTACAAAGAGAAGGGCAGACCCCTTCCATTGTATTATATTTGCTTGTTCCATCAGGAGGGTTGAATTTGCTGAGTGAATGAGGAAATGATCTCTGGGGACCATAGGACTTCTCATCAGAAATTATATCCTAACATCTGCTTGGCATGGTTTTCCCATGGGCTGTGTTATTGCCCTTATTGGGGAGTTTTCCACAACCCTGTGGAGAATAAGAAAAGGCTTGGTGCTGTTTGGTTGAAAGTATACTCCCAGTACTGCCATGGTTTGGGCTTGGCTCAAAAGAATAAGTTTTAATGGGACTGACTTTTGAGAACTGCATCTTTATGTTTGGAAAAGTATATCTGGAGGTATTATCCAAGTACTTTTTTTTCATGGGGCACAGCTGTTGGAAGCAAGCTGAACCAGGACATGGCTCTGTTTTGTTGGCTTACAAAACCACTTTCCTCAGTACCCAGGATGGGTGGCAAATCAGGGAGAAGACTGTGGGGTAAAAGCTGTAAAAGTTATAACATTTGGTCCACTGTGAGCTAGAATTTTATGAAGGAATATTATAGGAATTGTTCTTCAAGCTGAAAACCAGATTCTGCTTTTAAAATAGGTGTCAATTTGGCATTCAAGTGAGCAGCAAACATCATTGTGAATATACTGCAACTGTGAAGACAATCAAAGTCATGTGCTAAATGGTAAATAGAGACTATTTACAAAAATTTCTATGGTACATGATAATTTTCAAAACTGTTCTAGAACTTCATTATAATTTTATTTCATAGCTTGAAAAAAAAGGCTTAGCAAGCCAATTAGTGTATCATTCACCTTGAATACAGCCAAAAATGGTAACGTAGTCATATCTAGAATAGAATAGAATAGAATAGAATAGAATAGAATAGAATAGAATAGAATAGAATAACAGAGTAATTTCAGTTGGAAGGGACCTACAATGATCATCTAGTACAATTGCAAAATCTGACCAAATCCAAAGGCAGCTATTCAAAGTGTTTGCCTTTTCATGGATCACCTCTATGTTTCAGAAACAATCCACATCATAAAACTTAATTCAGATTTTCCCTGTTTTGATCACTCTTGTATGAAAAATATTTAAATAGACATAGCTGAACTAAGGTAGTTGGCCTGGGATATTATTAGATGTACCCTTCATAACAAAGAGAAGTAAAAAAGTTAAATGATATTGTATGTTCCTGTTTCTATTCTGTATTGTTTATGAGAAGGCCAAATCCTCATTCAAAAAATTTGTCTCAAAAGAACGGATAGGCAAAAGTCGACAGGCAAAAAAAAGGTTGTGTGGGAAAGGAATGAGCCACTCACACTAACAGACTATTAAATCCTTAAAGATAAACAGAGACTGATATCAGAAACTGATAAAAGAATCTGATTAGTAGTACAAATACAGCAGCACTTAAGGAATTCAAAAGAATTCCTGAATCCCCTGGATATACGTAAAAGGATATGCCAGGCAATGTAGGGTGTCTGTATCCCATACATTGAACTAGGAGTGCTAGAAGATCGAAGGAGAGGGGAAGTGGAGGAGGATGAGAAGGTTCAGCAGTAGATTATATTAAGACTTGGAAAGATGCCTCTTCTAAGCCATATTAAATACAGAAAAGGTCAACATTTTTGGCATTCAGGCCAAACCTAAATGAGAAGGGTTCAGTACTGTGCAACCCCTGTAATATGCTGTCAGCTCTTTAGCAGCTAGAAAAGATGTTATCAGTAGAGGCAAAAATGCAGAGGAATGTTCTTGGAGGCTTAAGGCAGATAAAAGAAAGGAATAAGATGTCACTTCATATATTTTTTTTCCTGAGGTCAAAAAGATCTAGCAAATACACAAATTTTATAAAATAGGTGCCTGAACAGAAAATTTTGTTCTGAAGGGAACGAAAAAGAAAAACAAAAGATATCCTTTGAAATAGCTAGTCAGTCCATCAAAACGATTTCTCTCTTGACCTTTCAGTCAGGAGCCAGTGACGTGCAGCATTAGTTGGTATAAATACATGACTGGCCATGTGATATTCAGATACGATAGTTTAGTCATAGTAAACGGAGAGGTGGAAAGAACCTAAGACAGAATTAACCAAGCCCCGCAGATTCATCCTTCTGTGTAGCCTTAAAGGAAAATCGTATATTTAAATGGCACCCTTTTGCAAGCCTGGAGATATAAGGCAAAGGTAACACTGTCAGCCCATAGCCTTTAGCAGAGCATGTGGAAGTGTCTTGGTTCAAAATAACTAACCAAGGCTCACTGAAAGAAGCAGCAATCATTACAGTTGCTTTATTGGGATAATAATCATCCTAATTATAGAAAAAAAAATGTATTTTTATATTGTCTAGTTAGCACAAAAGTGGCCCAGAGTCTGGAACTATATTTCAGCCACTGTCCTTAAATGGACTGCATAGTAGGTTACAACAGCTAAACCTTTGCTTCTATTTTATTGCCTCAGTCACAAGGTTTTAAGGTCTATTTATACAAGTGGTTTGAGTTATAAAACACACATTATTACTTACAAGTAATTGAAAATAGCCTCCCAGACAAACAGAGATCTGGCCACCTGAACTGTAAGTTTGCCTAGCAAAACTATAATTTGATAGGTGTGCGACAAATGGTAGATATCCGGCACTAATTCTTCTGCATGTCATTTGATACAAAGATGTAAGGAAAACAGTAGCAGAAGTATACACAGTTATTTCGAGTTTAAGTCACTAGGAAAATTATTGGGAAATTGCAAATGTCTCCCATTAACTTTTTAACTTTATTAGTATGTTTTCAATTTAGCTGACAAGCTCCTCCTTTGCAGGTCCTCCAGGAATGTGTAGAAAAATAAGGTACTTGATAAAATGTTTCCATGCAGAATTTGGTTTCAGCTATGCAGTAAAACGTACACACTCGAGGGCAGACTTAGGCTTTTTCTTCTTTAGGCTGGTGGAAACTGGAAACGTTACAGAAAAAATGCTTTGCTCTCCTAACGATAGGCTTTTTTAATAATGCACCTTACAAACCTAAAGAGAAGTAAGTATGGAGGCTAAAATTTGCAAGAAGAAAGAAAAATATTCACATTAAAAGGGGTAAAGAAATTTCTGAGTCTTCTACCGACGAATGACTCAGGAAGTAATCCTGCTGCTGCTGAAGTCAAAGCAAATAATTTAAATCAAATTGGACCTCCTTCTAACACAGGAATAAGGGCAAGTACATCTGGAGTAACTCGAATAAAACCTATCCCAAAAGTGTGGAATTTTCTGTGGCCACAAAGGATCGCAGCCAACTTTAATTCATCTTCTGTTTCTGGTAAGCCTGGGTAAAATTTTCAAAGTCAACTGAGTGTCCTTGAAGTCTCACTCCTTGAAGAGACTTAGGCACTTCAGAAACTTTTACTCCATACCTCTTTCCAAACCACTTTTGTGTGTTTGCCTCCAACATATGCCCTTTAAATTGATGCCATGAGTGCACTTTGTACTGGAATGCAGCCGGCAGCCGGTAGTATAAATAGCTGCTCTGCTTAATTATAAAAGGAACCTTGTTTTCTTTTAGACTCCTAGCATCATCATTATAAAAATCTTGTTTCAGAAAATTTCAAATTCTGAAATTTACATGTTCATTTAAATACTGCCAAATATGTATTCTAGCAGATGAAGTATGAATTTAAGATAAACATCAGAAAACAGTATTTGTGTTTTCTTTGCTGCAAGGAGTGGCTTTCAGTAAAAACTAGGATAATAGGATAATAGATCTAAATCTCCATAATCAGCATGGTTGCATGTCATGCTAGCAGTTGTTTTAAGTGGAACTTCCCTTTAACTCCAAAGAAAAAGCCTGCTTTTTTGTCATGATACTGCTCTACCTCAGTTAATATTGCCCACCATGAGTATTGCAAGCTGTGCTATAGAAGGCGACCAGCTAAACCTTAGAACAGCTTGGAAGGGAAATGCTGCTGTTACTACTTTACAGACAGCTGAATAGAATCAGAGAACAAGCTATATCCCTTTACGCTCTCCATCAGATCATTCTGAACACCACAGAGTTGACTTTTCTTATTTCCTTAAGTCATGCTCTGGGTAATAGGATTTTGTGCGTATGTGCACACAGCCCCCTAAAAACACAACTCCCTAAAACCTAATTAAGATGCTTTCACTGATTAAAAATAAACAATTTATATTTTGACCATTCTAAGCATTTCTCAGTCTACAGGATGAGTAAGACTTGAGCAGCTCCTGGCTAAGCAAGTACAGTTGGCACTAATGTCAACATTATTCTACCCTGTGGCTGTAGATTAACACGGTATCCGCATACCAACATCAAGCGGATCTGGGGGCGACAGCCTATTGCGCAGAGCATTTCCTGGGCTGAAGCATCCGTCCTGTTTGGAAGCGTTCAGGGCCAAACCCTGCAGCCCTCACCGCGGCACGGCTCCAGCTGGCTTCATCGGCGGCGTTGCCTGAGTCAGGGCTGCCGGGGCGTTCTTGTTCACGGGAGCATTGCCGCTAGCCCTCGCCCGCTGGAGCCGGCAGTAGGCAAATGCCTGTGGTCTTCAGGACCACCTAGGGGGCTCGGCGACAACGGCACTGTTGCAACGTGTGCTACATGCTGCTTTTAATTAGTCGCAGGCAGACTTCTTCAAACAGAACGGGGAAAAAATGCTGAAAAGTTTAGCATTTCAAAAACTCTTTGGAGCCTCACTGAACTTCGGCAGAGCACCAGTTTGAAAGGTGTGGTTTTCCTTCAGCATTGCAAATGTCTGAGACAAGGAGGCACTGAAGCTTAATTTCCAGACCAATTAATCCCCAATAACCATCTGAATGCGTTATTTGAACAAACTTTTTTAGCCTTTTAAAGTTTGCCCACCCATCCCTCAACTGATCTGCTCTTCAAAGCTCCGTGGTTATTCAATACAGTAGCGTTCTGAAATCATGCCGGCGAAGCAGGGCAGTATGGCTTAGTCGCCATATGGTGATCAAAACTGTACTGCGCATGAAGGAAACACACCAGAACCACATTTTCTATTTGGGGTATTCTGTTTCAGAAATCAAACTGTTATTGAGCAGCTCAGTGTCCTATTATCAGTACCTAATCTTAAGAAGACTACTAAACTGTCTGGACAGCTCTGAACACCAGAGCTGGGGTTACACCATGCTACACAGCCAGCACCTGCAGACAAGGGCGGCCAGCGTGGGTGGCACCGCAGCTCTGGAGTTGAAGTCCTTCAGCAAGTTCTAGGGCTTTTTCATTGGTGAGAAGAGAGCATAATTTGAATCCTCTGGAGATCAGTTGTGCAGGACATGGTTTCTCTAGCCCAAATCACAGACCATTCTTCAGATGTTGTACCTGAGCTATCAATCTGCATTCTCTTTGTAGACAACAGAGAAAAGAGAAACTTTAGCATGATTTGTCTATGATTTACTTTACATGACTACTTCATGGGGGCATTAACCATGCCCTCAGAGTGCCTCCTCTTCTGTAGTGACTATGAAGTCCATGACTAGTTCACATGTTGGCAACTACAAAGCAGTTGTGTGAAGTTATGAGCAAGGAATACATCCTTTCTGAGTAATCTTTTGAGAATGCCCCATTAAGGATGCTGGGATGACTAGCTCAGATATTGACACCTACAGTGAAAACATCTATATTTAGCTAGATTAATCTGTTCCATGTTTGGCCACATTCACCACTTTTCCTCATCATCCACCACCCTCGCAGCTCCTCCTTCCAGCTTTTTTCCCCACCTCAAAATTCTACCTCCTGCTTAGGAAGCACAGACTACGTACGCACATGACATACTCTTTGCTATGGTTGTCAAAACCTCTTCCTTTCCTCCTCTGTCAGATTTATCTCTCAGCTGATCTCTGAATTTAGCAAAAGCTCTCCAAGGCTTCATCTTTTGCCAGCCTCATTCCTCATGGAGTGCCATTTCTTCTAACAATTTGGACTACTTTGGACGGTCATTACCAAGCATTTTCTAGCTATTCAAAATCTTATTTTAATGCTCACTGGGACAAGTCACTTCTGACAGAAGGATAAAGTATTTTTTTTTTTGTTATCAGCTCTCAGAGTATACAATGACAGTTGTACCCAAACTGATGCTTTTGCAAGGCTGCCACAAAGAATCACACCACCTAAGTTTTGGTGACTACAGAAGGGTATTCAGATAGGAAAAAAAATCTCATTTTCTAGTCTTTTGACTAGAGGCAGTTTTGTTGTTACGTGTGGTGTCTGAGCTAGAAGAGGTGTATTTGAGCCTTTGAGCCCTCCTAGGTTAGACCTTCTCTGGGTAAATATTCAATAGGACACTGAGGACAGAAAAAAGAGCTCTGACAGAAAAAAAAAAGTCGTCTCATTCTTTCTACTAATAGCCAAGTGCTTATTTTCACTCATGGTTCCTCTCAGTTCAGGGACTGGACACAGCCCAGTAGGAATGGGGAACAGAAAGGGCACTTTGGGTACCACTGTCTGTCTCAGGATGAGTCACAGAGATGGAAAGAAACATCAGCATGTTTCTGGGCATCCTGGGCCTCAAATCCTACCACAGCAGTTACAGGATCTGCACTTTTTCTTTAAAGAAAGGTACTGCTTTTAATGGGGTGAGGACAAACCCCCCTCCCCCCCAAAAAAATAGAAGGTCAGTGACCAGAGCTAATACAGCTTTTCTGGCTGTAAGGCATCTCTACAAATGGAGAAAGAAGGAATGATGCTGCTTATATTCATGCCATTGTGTCAAATATCATACTCCCTTTATATGATGCATTACAAAAGGCTGCTGAGTAGCTTTTCACAAATGATATGCTATAAAGGAAGTTACAGTGACCACCATAAAACCAGGAAATATTTCTATGGAGAAAGGTGAAGTAGCCGTAAATAATAAAAAGAAAATAAAATCATGCATACAATGAGAACTGAAACCTGGAAATAAAAGGCGGGGACACCTTTATCTAAAATATCAAGCCTAAGTATTTCTGACATTTTAGAAAGCCTAGATAACATAATTACACTTATTTATTTGCCTATCCTGGCATTTTAAAATTCTGATGTGTGCAGGAAGTGACAAAATACCACAAAAGAGCTTATGTCCTAATTTTTCTGGCTGATTGTGATCAGGGAAATACCAGAAATATCATGGGACATTTTTCTTACATTTGCAAATTGAAAAAGCAAAAAAAAAAGCAGCTCAACTTCTGCAACTAGTGCTGAGTTAATACCTGTGATCTGAGGTTTCTCAGAGTTGAGCAGACAATTTCCTGATATTATTAATATAGCAAATCAAGATGAGAGATGGCAGATCTAACAGTAAAAGGCCAGGGACTGTAAAACAGAAAGTCTGGGTTACTCTTCCATCATTGTCTCACTCTGTGACCTTGTGAAAGGGCACTTTCTCTGTTCAGTTAGCTTTCCCCTTGTGAAACAGGGACAATAACACTTTCCCACGCTACATAGTGAATATTATTGTGTGTAACGTGCATTCTTTTCATCAAATATGAGGATACTTGCAAATATTTTGATAAGGAAAAGATAATTCATCTTCTTGACCCAACTCTTGGGTCATCTTATTATTTGATTTGATAGCATTTTTTATGTAAGAAACACTTCTTTTCAAATTGGGCAGTTTCAGTCATCCTATATGTTTACTGCTTCTGTAGTCATTTATCCCTGACTTTAATTATTGATGTTGCCTAAAATATAAAATTTTAATAATGTCTGATAAAAGCATGCAAAAAAGAATTGATTTTAATCTAAAGTCAGTACAACAGGCATTTTTTATACAAGAATCTCTTAGCTAAAATCCCTCAGTGTATGATATTTGTGTTCAGAAAACCTGGAGTCCCAGGGCCAAAATAACCTACAATTTGAGATGCAGCGGTCTAGGCTCGTTACTCAGGGAAACAACCACAAGGTGGAGATGTTACAAGCTCTTACCAGCAAATATAAAGCATAGTGCCTAATGCTGATTTTTCCAGTTTTAACCTGGGGAAATAGGATCATATTTTAAATTACAATTGCCTCTAGTTAACAATTACAGTGCAATAAAGTAAAGGAAGTCTGTAATAGCAAAATAATTAAAAGGAAGGCCATTTCTATCTTGACCTTGAAATTAGTTCCTGATATTTTATAAAATTTAATGATACTAACTTGATTATTTCTTTCTATGAAGGAACATGATTTATGTTACTGAAATAAATTGTGTATTTGCTAATTATATAGCTAGACTGCAAGTCAGCTCTGCACAGTCATCCAAATATCCCTTAAGACCTTCACACAGCCATGCAGAAACTATCTTGACTTTAACTGTAGGAGGGAGAGTAGCAGAGAGAGAGTGAGAGCACAAGCTGGACTGTGCCGTATTTCAGCTTCGACATATACATCTGTACGAGTGAATGCCACACCTCTTGCCATATCTGCACCATAGGAACTGCAGGTAAGAATTGCATCAAGCTTAGGAAACTTTCAAAAGAAGTAAAAGGTAAGATTCACAACTGATCACATTCACAAGGATAAGGAAGAGAAAGAAATAATCCTGGCATTTTTATATTCTCTACCCAGTAGTCAGAGCACTATGTAGGCAAGGAAAATGTGTCAGCTCCTTTCCTGAAATCTTTAAAGTAGAAATTTGACTACAACATCTTGACCATCCAACAGGTTAGGAAATATTCTTACAAAATGGAAGATATGGATTCCAAACTCTGCTTTGAATAAAAGAGGAAGTTTGTCTAATCATTCTACTGGAATAGGTGTAAAGGAGCAGCCACCACCTTCTCCTGACCTACACGATTTTTAACTGCTCTTGTGAATCTAGATCCCAACTTTTAAATGATTCATCTTTATCATTTTCAAAGACATTGACCTTTCATTGCCCACATTTTTGGCAGTACAAGTATCAGAAGAGGTTTATAAGATTGCTCTAGAACACTGGAGCTTCTAGGAATTATAGGGTTTTCTATACCCATAGAATAGTCTACCAGTTTCTCTCCCCTTTTGCTCCATTTTCTAAATCCTTGCTTTTTGTATAGGCTATGGGGATATGTCCTGCAGGACTTTCCAAAATGCAACATACTACTGTTGCCAGCAATCTCAAGGTTTGCAAATGCAATAAATTCTTTCTATAGGAGTGGAACTTAATCTGACTTGGAAAAGTATGACCTATCATCTTGAAGGGTTTTTACATCACTATCTTGAGACAATTAAGTCGTACGAGGTATTTTGAGACATGAAAAAAATCTTTGGGGAGTAGTACTGGTGTTATCTACATCTGTTAAATTTAAAACTTCAAAATCATTAAACTTAGGCATAAGTCATCTGTTCTTTTCCTGGAGATACAATCTGGTACAGAAGGAACAAAAAAGTTCAAGCATCATCATAGTTCTATGTCTCCATAAAATATGTTACAATGCTATATAACTGTTGGCTAAAAGTTGTGTATAGGTTACACATTCATTGCTAAGAGTTGTAAATTTATGTACAGCTATAAATTCTGGAGCCAACTTCTATCAAGCTCATCCTTCAAACCAGAAAAAATTATCCCTGTGGAGTTCTCATATTACAGAAATATTATAGCTATGTGTTACTGGAAGTAAAGAAATGGAAATTAAAATAAATTTGCTCCTGTGTTTCACGTATACTATTTGTGCCCCTCCATGTTCTTCCTCTGTAGTAATTAGGTTATCCTGAATTAGGATAATGTGGGTATGTGTTTTATATTATATGTATATATTTATCTATATAAAAAGTTATTTCCCTGATTCATTTTTCAAAACAACTTTATCATTCTTAGGATGTAAGAATCTTTACATTGCAAGCATGTTGTACAGCTTATGGTTACCCTAACAGTAGTAGTATGTTACCGTTGCTAGTATTAAAGCTTAGAAAACCCCCAGACTCACTGACTTCTCATTTAAAATGCTAGATTCTCACTTCTCCTTTATGGTCTTACTGTATACATTGGTTTGACTTTACAAGCTGGATGATGAAGATAGAAGAATTGCACAATACCAAAACCAGACTGTAAAATATTAACTTCAGGTGAAACATCCTCCCTTGAAGAAGCCAGAACACTACTCATACTGCTTAAGTGTATAAGCTGCAGCTGGCACTCCACACAAGTTCTCTATCAAGCCCCAGAATGAAGTACTTAAGGCTGATCCAGGTAAGTAAGGGGTGGAAATAAGGAGAGAGGAAGAAGTGTATTTGCTTTTTCTTCTTTATTTTTTCTGTTGGTCTCCATATCCAGCGCATTTGCAAACACAATGGACCTAGTGGTGTCAATTTTTTCTTATTATCAGTACATAAACCCACAATTACGCATTCATTATGAGTCACTACACACTTCTGCATGAATAGCTGTAGATAGACGTTGTTCTCTGAAAACTGAAAAATGCACCCACAGCTATTTCTAGCCCAGTTAAGGAGGCCCACTGAATATATGTCTATGTGTGTTTAGATCAGCAAAGACCCTTACAAGGCAGCAAATCCTTAAAATCAACAAAAGTGTGAGCTGGTAGCTACTGTAATTGCTAGCAGTGAGTCATGTTAACAGAGAAGTGGTGAAATATGGCCTGTTTTATTATTATTATGAGGGGCTATAGCTAGATTCAACTGAAGAATATAGGGCTCATGGGAAGCCTCATAAACACTGACATAATCAAGTATTGGTTTTAATACAAATTCATAAATTTTTATAGGTGTCGAGTTGTCAGGCAGATAATATATGACCAAACTCTGGATAAAGTATATGGAAAAAAAGCATTCCAGAAGGACTGCAAGTATAACATGATACAGTGCAATGCCACTGAGGACTGCAGCTTTGCTGGGACCACAGCTGTGAGTGAAGGGGTGCACAAAGCGTTCTAGCCAGTGCCTTTGGAGGGCTGGCCTGCCTCCTGAAAGCCTTCTGTACTCAGAGAAAGCTTCCTTGAAACTGTTAACAAAAGCTAGCAGGGAAACATGAGCAGTAGATGTACTGAGTGTATTTTCCACACAATTTCTTCTTTTACTAAAGGCAGTATTTCCCTTATAAAGAAATAAGAATAGGGATGGATGGGTTGGAAGTTTTGCCAAAGGAAGAGATGGGGCCTTTCTCCACTAAGTCAGAAAGCTGGACTTGGTCCAGAGAAGTAGTGTTTTGTGTGCAGCTACTAGTGTTTTGTGTGCAGCTACTAGCTGTTTTTCCCCTGTCACCAGTGAAGTATCATACACCGTGCGTGAAACATCCCTTGTAAAAGATTCAGCAGAAGGAGCACAGATCACCTACCTCTCAGCTTTAGGAGCAGGCTCTCTAGCTCCACAGTCAACACATGCAATGAGTGGGTTGGAGGAAGATTCAAACCGCAGCAGCTCACGCTGGATAACGAGTGGGGAGAAAAAGAGCCTGAATGACCACTGCAGCAGCCAGTTTTACCATTGCAGAGTACATAAAGGAAGCGTCTAAGAGCACAGATGGCTGCAGCTTCTCCCTGACTCTCACACAGAAGAATGCAAGGCAGGGGCCCCTTTCCTCCTCTGCTCCATCGCTGCTCTGCTTCCCTTGTAACCCCTCCTCGGTACTGCAGTTTGCTGGCCATTAGCCACTCGCTGCTTCCCTACAGGCAACTACAACTGCAGTTGCAGGAGCGGGGGTGTCTTGCCAATTGTGAAATATTATATTCTGACATAATATAATCTCTCCATGTAAAATAAAAATGCATGCAAACAGCAAGCAGAATGGCTAATAAAATAAAAAGATGCAGGGGAGGGAGTCTAAGGAGAGAGAAATTCTAGCCTTGTTCAGATCAATGGCAGAATTCCCACTCTTTTCAGTGAGCCAAAATTTCACCCTAGATATTCATAACCCTTTTTAGCTACATTTTAGATAGCTCGTTTGGCAAATTCTACAGTGCTTCATGCTGTGTGTATAACTTCAGGATTTATATTCAATTGATTAGGTTTGGAGCCCTTTTACTTTTGTCACATATCAATTCCCACCTAAAAATTATTAGTGCATGTGACAAATTACAGTTTTTCCTAAGAATTACTATCTTCTTGGTGCTTAGAAGAGGTAACATAGGTTTTGGGATGGCTACAAACAGTTTAAGATGTTGGTACCCCAGGCTCATCATGAACTTTACACAGCCAAGGGCTTCTGCCTTGTCTCGTGTAGTCGATTGCCCTACGCCTGTCCCACAGCAACCCACGGACTGCCCCCACGTAGCGGGTCCCTGACACGCCGAGACCCTGGGTGCTACACGGCAGCATCCACTCCAGTCTTCAGCCTTTGTTGCCTCTTCTTCTGAAGGCACTGTAAAGACCCATTTAAACCCAGCAGTGATGCTGTAACTTCCCTCTGACAATGATTTTACATTTTGATCAACGTCAGAAATAGATCTGCCACAGTGACCTGCCCATACACAAACCTCGCCATGCACCGTGACAGTTCAGCGCATCCACCGCATCGAGCTCTGCTGGTGCTCAAGGACATTCATAGATACATTTCAGGACAGCGCACAGAGAGAGAGGCAGGGATCTCTGGAAGTTATTTGGGTCTATACAAATCCCACACTGTATTAAGTCAAAAGGAACCCAAGTTTGGCTGGAAACAGCATCAAGGAGAAAAACTGAGTCAAGCTACCTGATCCATTCTGCAATGCATCATGTGCCATGGTGCTGTCTTCAGTACAAAATTACCCTTCATCTCGGACTGGGAATGGTTAGCAGCCTTTGGTAAAACTGAGCAGGAGCAAATAATTCATAAGTTTGCGTTCTTTTAATAACTGAGTTTGTTTGATGAATTTGTCTACTTTGGACAGTGCTTTAATCATTTTTTACTTCAGACTCTCTCTGAAACAACCTTATATTTTATACTCTTAAGGAGACACAACCTTATAATTTATACCAGTTAAATATATATTACAGTACCTTATAGCTAACATAAGCCCTTTGTTTTCCCTCAGAACATTACAGCAAGCCATATTATGAATCAATAAAATCTGCTGCCTTTTCCCCTTGTTCAGCTATATACACTTGGGGCCTGGGGCAGTGCCAGAAAAAATCAACACATACCAATGGAGGTCATAAAGAAAAAAATCTTGACATCTTCTCCTGCCACTCATTTTAGCATAGTTAGTCTGGCTGGACGCATAATTTACTTTTCAGATAATGTGCTAGTTGATTACTATTGCTCACCTCTCAGCAGATATTTGGGTCAAATTTCCCAGCTCTCTTAGCCGATACTTCTATTGTGTGAATACTTGTTGTGCTACAAAATATTTATTATAAAAAGGGCATTTTTTCCCCTTCTTAAGTTGTCTGGGAGTGAGAATTATGCATTCTGAAGCTCATTCTGCAGGGAAAACAGAAAAAAAAAAAGATAGCGATCAATCAGAAGTTTTAACCCTTCAGGGATTTCTTATTGAAAGTTCATAAGAAATAGCATTGTTTAGTTTAGGACTAAATGAAAATCACTCACACAAAACACATGTTCCATGCCTAAACTGCAGCATTTATTAAATGTTGCCAACCACAGTTCATAGTGTATGTGCTTATTTTTATGGAGCACCACTTCTTCACACAAGGCTATGTTTTTGTAAGCAGACTGTCAACACGAGAAGAATATTCACTTCTGAGTTTCGTTTTCTAGACTGTTCGTACTATGACTCCTCAGAACTTAACCAACTCTGTTCATGTTGGAGACGGTAACAAACCTTGTATTTTCAACAGAAGCTGTTTGAAGGCTTAGCCAAGGATGAAAAACAGTCAAGAAAGCTGGATCTGATCTGAGACCGATTCCTGCATTTCAACACTTCACAAGAAAACACTGAAATTTCAATGTTTGGCCAAAGTGACTGATTTAACATCCCCTGAAGTCAGAGTCTTACTCTTGAATTCAATAGCATTGGACTCAGCCCATATGCCCTAATTCATATCTGCATCTCTAATTAGAAAAAATACATTGAAAAGTAAGTTTAAATAGTACTCTGGAAAGGTAGGCACTGAAGTACATCTCTAAATGCTCCTTTGTATCATGGCTATGATAAGCAACCATAAGAAGAACTACAGGAAACATGATAATAACTCTAAAATAATATAATTTACAATTTTACAGTTTGGGGCATTTCTTTTTGGAAAATAAAGCACAATCATTTTAAGCGTTATAAATTATTAAATTCAGAAGCTTCAAAAAAACCTTCTCCCAGCAATGGCCTAACAGGATACTGTAGTTATAATGTCTGGTTTATAGATCTGATTCTGCAACAGAGCTACTACACAGCTGCTCACATCATGGAGAGGTTACAAATGACCTTACTAAGCACAGTTCCTCTGTCACCTTGCCAGCACTCGCTGTATTTTCCTGTGGGTCCAGACCAGTCCTGTCACAGCGATACTCCTCCCATTGACTTTAACAGCATTGGAACAGCTCCATGCTAACAGGAAAAGTACAAGCAGAAGCGGGCCTTATGTTTGTAATACATTTCATTAATATTTCCTTTAAAAAACAAACCCCCGTGAAAATGCAGAAAAAGTTCTTTTGGTATGGTACAGAATGTCAATAGAATAACTTCATTGCTTCCATTTGTAAATGTGGTTTGGGGGATTTTTTTAGACTGTAGTGCACAAACAGCCCAGGTAGAGGTGAGTGAACAGTTTTTTATAATATTTTCCGGGGTCTTCATTCCCTCTAACTTTCCTTTTGTTAATATTCCCAGTTGTCCCCATTCCGCTGAAGTAGCTATAAATGGGTGCATCCCTCTCCTTCTTTTGGGACTGGACTCAAGCCCTTGAAGCGCAAACCAATATGGACACAGAAAGCCCCAAGCATACAAATAAACTGTTTTCTAACCGAATGATAGTGAGCTGCTCACCTTGATAATTCAAAAGGTTGAACACGTTGCATTTTTTCTCTTTGCATTTTGTAACCCCTGTAGACAAGAATGTATGAAAAGCCACAGATGTAGTGCAGATGTGGCTGCTTCTCCCAGACAAGCAGCAGGGACCCATCCGGGTGCGGGGCCGCTTGAAGGGCTGCCTTCACCGCAGCAGAGATGAGGAGTGACATCCCCGAGGTGATGAACGCAGTTCCTCTGTCACCTCTGCAGCCTCCGTGAGACTGACAACCTCTTCATGTTTAAAATCTGCAAAAACAATACCATTGAGAGAGGGGGTAAATGCACTTTTCTTTTTTGTCCAGAAGAGCTGAGTGTAAAGCAAAACAGGATTTTAGCAGCTAGAGCAACTGCTGTTGGTCTGTATAACTGTGCGAAGGGTACCTCACTGATCTTTTTTGCAAGACGGTATTTACTTAATATACACCTCAGGAGATTGCTCATGGCACCGTGATTACTTTGGAGTTGGCACCACACTACTCATTTCACACATGCTTACCTTGGTGCATTCATTGACTGGTCCTCAGACCATGCAAATCCCTCAAGGATATCGCTGTTTTGATAAAAGGCATCTGATAACAGGGCAATGGCAGGGACTAACGAGGCCAGGATTCTTCGGCGCTGAGAACACCTATAGATGCCAAGCATCTTGGGTTTTTTTAATAAACCAGGACTCAAATGATTGCAAGAGATAATTTTCTAATTACACCTAATTCTTACTGCTGATAGAAACAATTCCCACTGAACAGAAAGCACAATATACAAGTGGATATTGAGCAGTAATTTATCTCCCAATCTTGCCTCTTCTTTTTAAATAAATCATGTTTCCATTAATTAGTCAATGTAGGGTTTTGAATAACAAGTCTCTACAAGTATTTGCCATTCTAAATTTGCTGCACATCATTAAAAAGGTTGAAGAAGCACAGTCCTTTTTTTCCTCTCCAATTTTCTCTGCAATTGCTGTCAATCTTTACAGTCTCTTGGCAGCTGGCTCCTAGCCACACAAGTACCGACTGCAGTTAAAGTAACTGAAACATTGCCTTCAAATGAGGGAACAGAATAAATTGTAGAAAAACCTATTTTGACTTTTGAAAGCTGTGTTTCAAAGAGCTTTGGCTTTGTTTGAGAGAAACAAATTCGTTTATTTCAAAACGTAACAAATTCTGAATCTGTTTTTCTCCCATAATCAAGCATTTGGCCAAACAAGTATCATTAGTCCCACCAGGATCCCCACAGCAGTCCCATGAATTAAGACATGTTTGGTATGACCCTTCGAGAGCGGGATCTCATGAAATATTTTTTTTTCCAGATCTTCCTCAGCTATAGCTTTATTGCTACAGGTAGCAATGAGAAAAGTTAACCTGATCCAAGGATGGGTTTTGTGCAATGTCCTTCTCTAAGCTGCCATTGCCGAAGGAAGCTGGGGACAGGCCTGGTGAAGGGAAGCCCACTCTGGGCCGCACAACAGCTCGAGTAAGCGTTCCCAGATCCCCGGCTGCCTGCTGTCCCCTCGCTTCCTCCCTGCCTCCAAGTGCCCAGGAGAGCTACTGCTCCCTATCCTTGCTCTCAGCTTGGCGCGCTACTTCTTGCTGTGTTTCTGCAACTGCTGCATTTTGGGGCTGCTGCAAAGGTCCACGGGGGCTTAAAGCCTGATATCAGTAAAACCGTGCTGCTGCCTGTATGAAGGGCTGTATGCCACATATCTTCAAAACATTTACATTTGTCAGATATCTAAATGTCATCGGTTCTAGGAAAGCATTGGTGTGCCTGTCCACAGGCAGGCAGATGAAAAGTGTGCAATCAACGTTACCCTGCTGCCTTGCTGGTCTAATAGCAGCCAGCCCAGGACTCTGCAGAAATTACCCACCATCTGATCCTGTGCACCTTGAAGCAAAGTTGAGTATTGCCTTTTGCTATGTGGAAGAATTGGAACATTCAACCTTATTAATCTTCTTTAAAATAAATTTCTGGTGCCAGAAGGTCTTACGGTGGATAACAAAGAATCTATATTGAATAAAATTTAGATGTTTCCAAGAAGAATGAAAACACGTGTTCAGACAGGATGAGAAGTAGCATGATATTTGCACCCTAGCAAATAATTCAGTGCAAACCACTGAGAGAACTCTTGAAATGTATGTGCAAGTTTTACCCCACCGTAACTAATTGCCGCTTCAGGAGACAGTGTTTCTTGGTGCAAGATATCATTGTGATAGAAAATAAACTCTATTTTTCCCTACCGATGAATGTAGGATATATTGGGTCATATTCCAATTCTTCATTCTCTCTGTACAGTACTATTAAGGCTAATCTTTTTACCCAATTTCTTTGTTTTCCCTGAAGTTCCCTGTATTGTAAAATGAGTTATCCACTTGATTTTAAACTGATCGTTCACAGGACTGGATTAATTGTGGAAGAGCAAGTTCTTTGCTTAAACTGCCAACATCCAAAGAAGGCCCTAAAGTGAGCTGTCGCAATTCCCCTGGGGCAAGATGGGACCTTTCCTTTCTCAGTTCTTTTCTCGCTGTTTTCAGAAAGGGTGCAACTCGGGCATTGCTTTGCACCACCTTATTGCAGCAGACCCTTGGGGAAGAGGACTGGCATGGTTGTGGCTGCAAGGATGTGCTTGCCAGATCCTGATGCACGGAGGTTCAGATGTCTGCAGGTTGGATAATGCCTTGGTCTCCAGGAAGCAGTTCTGCTGTTACCCTGTAACCGCAAAAGGAGCGATCTCGCCTTGCCCTCCTCCGTCAGAGCCAGTTCATACACAAACAGAGATGGGAATTTGACTGTAACATTTCAGAAATCCTTAGAAGCAGTTGATCTTTCATTTTCTCATCTAGTGCAACAATTATTCCTGAACATACAGGCCAGTCCTCTTGTAAATGTCAACTCTTAAAAATTGATCATTTGACTTCAGCAAATTCTTTGTATAGTCAGCTTATTGTAATAATACTTGTCCTATTCTTTTAACATGACTATGGCCACACACCCTGCACAAAACATTGTCATACTATTTTTATAAGCTCTTTCTTTTTCGCAGCCAAAGACATTGGCCCTGGTTTGCACTGATAGTTGCGTAGGGCAGAGTGAAAGAAAAACCCTGCCAAGAATCTGCCTGTTTTAGCTTCAAATTTATTTTCATGCCTTGTAAAGCTAAGGATCATTTGAAGACTATCTCCAAAGTCCCAGGAGAGAGAAAAGTGCCTGGTGGCTTGTAAATATAGCCTAGTAAAATAGATGGGATTTTTTTTTTACACTCTGTAAACGTGTACATTGTGCTCAGTTTGCAAACGTGCAGCTGCATACCCATTTGTTTTTTTAAACACTGGTGCTGGTTTAGACTGGAATAAGGCTAAGCAGTCAAAAAATTTTCTATGTGGGCTGAAGTTTCTCCCAGAATCTGCTTTAAACCACACGATACAATTCCAGTATGTCTGACAGAACGGTATGGGCCATGTTGGCTGCAACACTGTGAGAATAGGAAAAAATGAATTCAAGACCATCCTGATGATAACAAGGATAAAGCTTTTTAACAATAACCATAAGAGCCACTGGATAAAGTGTAACTGGCTGTAACCTCAGGCCCATGTCACGTTACTACAGCCAGAAAATAAAGATCATTTTGTTCCCAGTACTTCTGTGTGTCACAACATTATTAAAGACAGATTGCCTTACTTAAAAAGCACAGGATCCCTAAAAATTGAGCGAAAGGCAAGCCTTTTACCAGTGGGGTACTTACCACTCGCATCAGAGCTGTTTCTGCCTTCCAGTGGAAAGCTCTGGGGCAGAGATGTCCTTGCCAGGCAAACACAGAACAATTGCTTCAGAGACCAAATACATTTATTAAAAAAGTTTCTTGCCCTCCAGCAGCCTTTTTACTCTTAAAACCCATGTACTGCCAGCAAAGTCGGGGCTAACACAAAAGCCACCTCTGTGTCTCAAGCTGGCTTTTTGGACAAAGTGCTGCACATGTCCTGTGCCCAGTTTGGTCAACTGAAGAACGGACAAGCCTCATGCCTTGCAAATCTCAACGCTAAAGAAGACTTTTTCTCCGGACAAACTGTGCCTTTTCAATTAGATTTTCACCATCCTGCCCTTCCACTGCCACAGCAGCTCCCAGTTCAGAGGCAGCAATGTCACCAGGAACAAGCTCTCCAGAATACCACCTGGAGAGATTTATTTCCTCTCCAACTCTCCGAAGGGTAATATCGCATTAACTGCATCAGAAAACTCAGCATCTTTAAAAAACCTCACCAACCACATACACAATGGCCTTCCAAAGCTGCTTTATGCTACTTCTATAGGAACATAGTAAGTCTCCACACTCTACAGCTATTCGTCGTTTTGCTATAAGTAGGACACACTGATACCCTCAGTTTCAGACAATTTCATCTAATCTTAATGGGACAGTTACCCCGGTTTTGTGAATGCCAGCATCCTTACTTCATTCATGCCCTCTTATCAGTTCATGTAATTGTGCTTTGCTTGGCACTTGAGAAGCTTTGAAGGGCAGATTCAGAGTTGCCTCTTATTCATCTACTCCTGTACACCTTTTTCCTCTCTCTGAACTGCCAAAATGGAGATCTGGAAAGCGAATTGTTATTTTCATGCACTTGAAAACGAAGCACACACACAGGAAACAATTTCTGGGGAAACAGTAATAGGCAAAAACTATCTGAAAGAATGCACCGGACCCCCTCCTGTTTTAAGTTTTTCCAGATGTTGGCCAGGTGTCCTTATCCATACATCACTGAGTGGATTAAAACTCAATTCTGCACACTAGGTATCAAATCACTTGCAGATATCCTCTGTATCATGCAGCGCTTCAACATCCACCTGGAAATTCCTCGCACGAGTAGGTCTGAGTGCTACTCGCTTCAAGTCCACACCAGGTTCTCACCCTTTTATCTTTCATTCTTTGTCCTTTCTTTAAGAATATCTTCATGAAAATTGTGAGGAATTTTCCAAATGTGCATTTTCATTTGTCTCTCTCTCTCCTCCTCCAGAAGTTACTTCTTTTGTGTTCAGAGAAGATTCATATTGGAAGGAATGGGAGGAAGAAATTTCTGCCAACACGTTCAGAAGGGGAATTGGCCTCTGTAGTATTGGAAGTAGCAAGAGGATAAAGCAGAGCAGAGCAATGCTCTACAGAAGTCAAAGGTTTCTTGCTCTTCTGCTGTTTTGCAGTCATTGCCACCACCTACAATGGAAGCACTGAAGCTCCAGAAAGAAAACTGGGGCGTTTGCAGGGAGTGTTTCAACATCTCACAGTGGTCTCTGCTTTTAAAGTTTGTTGCCTTACTTCTTCTGATCTTAAACTCTATAATAGCATATTATTGTAAATAGGCATCATACTAACTTCACCGAAGTTCACCCATCACCACCAGGTTGTTGTTTATCTTTCTCCCTTGGCTTGAACTTGGCTGCTTACTACAGTCACTATTCCAGCTGGTTGAGTCTGAGTGTTGCTGAAATCTCCTTAACGTCTGTTTTGATTTCCTATCTGTTACACACCACAGAGTACTACCCAAATATCATCTGTTTACAAAAACTGTTGCCTCACTTATTGTATCTCTAGGTTTGAATTAGCAGATTCACCATTTCCTGTTCAGTAACTTCTGCAAGTGTCCTCCAGCAGAATGCACATAGCTTGAACAAAATTGGGGGACAAAAAGAACAAAAATCTTCTCATAGCTGCCATTTTACCTTTTGCCAAAACTTGAGTGGCAAGCTGTGACAAGGTGCTATTCTTCCTGAGCAGAAAGTACAGATTCAGATAGCCTAGAAAGGAACTGCCTTCAATCAATTCAGGTTAATTGGGGAAAAGTGGAAAACAATTGCTGATGAACAGCTAAAGACAATACCAGAGAAAAACTGATTTAAAGGACTTTTTTTTAAAGACTCGATCATAAAGACAAAAGTGTCATGGAAAACTTGGAACTTTCCATGTTTTTCACAGATACGCTGTGTACCTGTGAAACCCATCCTTTTCTGTTTTGGCCATCATTATCTCAGACATTTCAGATGGGTTGTTTCACCTGTACAATAGTTTCCAGGTCATTACAGGGTGAGATTTGGGTGCTCTACTATGTATTCTTAGAATTACATGGTAATTACTTTTGCTTCATTTGCAAGACAAAAAAGGGTGCTAAAATCTCTGTTCCCTGAAGTTAAAATCCAGAAAGTTACTGATTTCTTTATGCACAAAGAGCCACCATGTACTTGCACTCCAGATGACTTATTTTAGACGAAAGGCAGCATGTGAGAAAGGACAAATGTCAAAGGTCCCAAGAGGGAGTTCACTTCACACATTTCTTTTGGGTCAGGCTGTCTCAGCTCTGTCACGCAGCACACCAAACAAGCAGACTCCATATTTCATTAAAGGACTCAATGTAGACAAAACAGAAGATGACCAACAATGAACAGAGCCCTGCTGTGTAAGGTATATCTTACACATTGAAAGAGATAAGAGACCTTGCCCCAAAGAGCTCGCAGTCACAAAAGATGTATAGCCACAGAAGTCTCCTTGTGGTATAAAATATCGGATGTTTTTCCAACAGAAAGAAGCAATTTTTCTCAAAAAATATCCCTTCTATAACAAAGTTTTCTACCCAGATGTTGTGTTAAAGAAAAGAATGCAATCCAGACCTTGTGGAAGAAAATTCCATGAGGTGTTCAGCAGGCAAAAAAATTTCCAGTTACAGCAGTGTTCTGGTATCTGTAAATCATCTCTGGCATGTTTTCCTACTAGTTCTTTATGATGTCGAATCAGCAGTAATGTCCTTATTCTGTCATTTTTGTGAGATACCTTATTCCTTTCACAGCTTTGAACACTATGTTCTCATATGAAATGCCCTTGCAGCTGTACAAAACAGGCCATGAAATATCTAAGTATTCTCTTTTCAAATCAAGTGTTTGTACACTTGATTTACCAATCATGATAGATAGACAGACAGACAGACAGATACATAGATAGATGGAGCAACATCATTTAATCTATATTTTTCATTATTATTTTATTCTCGTATGCTGTGGGACTCTACGGGCATGTTTCAAGGTACTTCTCACTAAAGTAGCAGTAATGCAAAATGCCATCCTGTCGCACAAGAGGACGCTGCAAAAGTCACAGACATTTTATTCTCTGGATTAGAATTCGAGTGAATGTGTTGTAGACTGCACAGGCATTGGCTAAGGCTTGAGGTCTCTCAGGTAAAACAGCTTGCTTAAAAAAAGTATATGGCACTAATTTGGACTTTATAAAAATATCCATCAAGTATTTTATGCAAGAATTCCACATGAATTTGGCTTCAGATAATGGAAAAATTTCTAAAAAGTCCAAAGTATCTCAAAAAGGGTTAAATGTACAACATGGCCTCAGCAGTTCTTAAGTGGCCTATATTTCTATAGGATTTTACATCCTGGAAGAGTCCAAAATAATTTTAGAAATTAAGGGAAATTCTTGACTCTTTGGCCTGAGGACCTTTTTACCAATGTTATTTAGCATTTAGTCTAGCCACATGGCTAAAGAAACCCCACATGAAAGCTGGCCATTTGTGAGGTGACACATAGGAAAAGTCCTCAAGATAATACAAGAATATCATGTCCTGTTGAATAACTAGGAAGAATACAATACTCAATACAATAGGCCATATGGAAATTTGGGTAACACGACAGACAAAATAATCCTGGCAACAGAATTTCTTATTTTAAATGAAATAATATTAATCTAAATGGATAGACTCTGGAGGTGTTGGCACTCACTTTGCTGAGCGTGCAGGCTGGAAGAATGATTTGATCCTGCAGAGGTGGCCATTAGGTCACTCTCCAACATTTCATAGCCCTGGCAGACTAGTTCATTGAGGTCAGGTGAAAAATGATACCCGAAGAAGTTGCAAATTAGTACAAACACTTCAGGTCGCGTTACAGCCAGCTGCCGATGCTGAGTGCAGAGATCCTATGTGGGATCATTAACCAAGAAGTTTACAAAACTTTCATTATGCCAGACAAAAAATAAAGAAACTAATGTTTC
Source organism: Calonectris borealis (assembly GCF_964195595.1). Classification (NCBI taxonomy): domain Eukaryota; kingdom Metazoa; phylum Chordata; class Aves; order Procellariiformes; family Procellariidae; genus Calonectris; species Calonectris borealis. Next base: position 101,624,709 of record NC_134314.1, on the reverse strand, counting down.
TTGGAGAAGTTCATGTTTTGAGTGTAGTTTTGTGACTACCAGAGCATTAAAATGACATTGAACAACAGCAGTACTGCATCAACCGGTATCATGATGGAAAAGCAGTCAGCAATTGCATTGGTCATGAGACAGTTCACTCTGCAAACCAACCAAAGCACAGCCTGAACCTGATTAAATTTTAAAATGTAGAACATCAATTTGAAATTTTGCACGAAAGCAGATGCAATCACCCTTATAGCACTTCAGAATCTGATGGAAAGCCTGTTTTCCTATGCGGTCAAATAGGAATACTTGAAAAAAAAGGTGAAACTTCATTTGATATCCAAAACATGTTCAGATGGGGGGTTTGGTTTTCCAATTTAAGAATTTTCTGAGGGGGTATTCCCAAGGCTAGTGCCAGCCGTCCTGAATCACCATCTCAGCCTCAGGCTTTGTTAGGCTCCAGCTACAAAACATCTTGGGAACTGCCTCCCTTCAACACCGACTAGACACAGTGCCATGGAGGCCAGACCTCCTTCCCCCCCATAACCCCCTTTTCTGCCTCTTTCTGACTCTATTCACAAGAGAATATATATATATATATAAAACCATCTGATGAATGATAGCTTTTATCCCACTATCAGAAACAGAGGTTATTGGGATCCTGCCTGCAACTAATAACTAAAAGGGTATTTTCTAAAAATGAAGAGGGCCTCATGTGGCAGAGTCACAGTCCGGAGCTTTAGCAGGTACTGGAGCACAAGGGCTATCTTTTGCTGCTATGAAAGGTTCTGGCCCATGCATACCTAAACAGGTACGATATATTATTTTGTTGCTTTTCCTTTGCATGTGAAACTCCGTTTACTTTACAGCCATGCAAGCTGCAACAAAGCTCTGCTCATATAATAATCCAGCTGCATCCCACTATGACAGTAATCCAAAAATCTAAGACCTCAAAACTTCATCAGCCCTTGCCAGATTTTCCCTCGCCCTTCCTGCGTTAGTACTGCAGCCAGTTAAAACCACACTGAAATTACCTTTTAAACATGCCTTTAGGCACAGAGCTAAAGCAAAGGTTTGGCAAAGCTCATCCCGTTCTTAATGCTCTAATGCCATATTATTACTACTCACTGAAAAGCTTAATGCATTTACACTCAACCATCATGCCAAAATACACTGACGTTATTTAAGAGTTTGCCATATAATTTGAACTGATTGCATATTTATTGTTGAAGCACTCTCAAACCGTAAAGCCTTCTGGTTTCCTCAGAAGCACTTACCCCTCTCACGCTGATAGTCTCTTCCTACACAATTGTTACTCACACCAGGCTTCAGGGAATTCTTTATTTAACAGAGAATATTTACATTTCTTCTGCCTTCCATCACTAAAGTTTTAAATCTGGGGTTCAGAGATTTTTCTGTTAAAAAAGTAACAACAATCTGCTGCAGCAAAAGATCTCAGATTCTTCTGTTTCAACACACTTCACCCCTGGCATGCCCCAAGGAGAAGAAGTGCCTGTACAACTGCATTTTGGGATGTGTCTATACACGCACTGCTAAGAGATGATTCCCTTTCTTTGCGAAAGTTGTTAAGAACAGCGTGAGCTGCAACAAATATGTTCTAGGGATACTTCTTTAATTCCTGATGCCATTTTTCATTTGAAAAATAGATACTGAGAAACTGGCTAACTGTCAATGGCCAGCCATTCTTTCAAAAAAACCCCACCAAATATCTGAAATAGAAAGGTGCATGTTCACACAAGATGAGAACATACAACAGAAGTCTTGGTATTTGTGTAAATAAAATTTTTCAGCACATTTAACATTTCGTTTAAGCTCCTCTTTGTCCTCATTTTGATACATATTTTGCACTTCTGAGGCAAATTCACAGCTGCTAGCAAAGAGTGCAGTCACAGAAAGATACGCTTCTTGCTGCAATTGTAATAGATTAAATACTGATAAATACCAGCCACATCCTCAAACAACACTTGGGTAGCATCCAGTGACAACAGATCCCTGCAAACCATTCAGTAGCATCTTCCCAGTTGACCCAGTCTCTCACAAAAGCGCTCCCCTATTCTCCCCTAGTTTCTCTCTTTATTTTCTGATATCCCTACATATATCCCAGAGCATCCAAGAATTGCTGACTACTGGATGCCTTTTCCCCATCTACTTTCAGGAAAAGCTTCCTTTTGCTAAATTATTCTACTAGCTCATCCACGTGAAATACCCCAAAGTAACCTAACTTGAAATAACATTGAAACACAGCAGTGCCTTATATGACGGACATGAAAATAACTCTACTACGGCAAAGACAGACACGTTCTATAATATATCTTCTTCGCTCGCTCAGAAAGGCCTCCATCTGGCAGTGTGTTGAAGGAGAGAGATATGGTTCGCACTCAGCGAGAACAAGACCAGGTCTCAAGTGCCCACTGTCAGTTCACGCAGAGGTAAATCGCAGAAGGGAAAAGCGCGCTTTGTTACGCTAAAGCTCTCCAGCTGGCCTCCGTGAAGGAAGACCAAGAGAAGCATTTGACCCTCTGTGTATTTAACAGGATCTGTGCCAGGAAAAAAAAAAAAGAGCCCACACACAGTCCACAAATTTATCAAGTAAGTATCTTTCAAGAAGTTAGAAACAGCGAGTCTTTCTTGGGCGACAACCGTGTCTACGTTGCAAATCATCTCTTCCACAACAGAATATGATGACGAATTTGCATTTCTTTTTATTTTTCCTTCCCTTTCAGGCTTCTAGTTCTGTCTGTGCCCTGCAAATGGCCAGCTCACAAGCAGCCACAAAGTCACCAAATCAGGCTTTGCTAACCGAGTTTATTTTTCTTTAAAACTATCCATCAAGCAGACTGTACTATGCATGCGAAGCTCTTTATGATGTGCCTTGTGCAAAAGTGAGATTATGAAAGAATTAAAAAACGAGGCCTTTAATTTCTCTGGATATCCCACTAATGGTGAAGTAAAATACATCTGCAGGCTAAATGGGAGGTACTTTTAGCTTGGAAGAGGATAGCGCTACTGGGATACGGCAGGCACGAAAAGAAGCAAGACAGAAACTAAAATGTACTGAATCTGCTCATCAATTAAAGAGTACAGCACTGCCACCCAAATGGAGGGGAGCAGGAATGCACAAAACTCCCCGCTTCCACCACATCCATATAGGCGTATTTCACAATGAAAGCTTCTGTAGAGATCTGTAGTGAATCTGGAGCCACCCACGTATCGGGTATTTTGTTTGTTTTAAACTGACATGCTCCTTTCCTGGACTGGTAAATGAATGGGAGGTGGAAGTGAAAGGGAATAAATAAATCTCACATGTAGAAATAAATACATTTTCCCTCTTCATAGCATCAGGAAAAAAAGTCCTTGCCAAACTCTGTGAAAAGTAGGATGGCAACTGTGTGTCATTTTATCATCTCTGAAGCTGATGGAGATGACGTTAATTGGAAAAATAAATCAACTTTGTCACAAAGCCTCTTTCAGCTTGATTTCTTGGCGTTATATTAGCCAATACAAATGAACTTATGGTATCAATGTTGGAAAGTCAGAGGCCAAGAGCTACAAGAACAGCCAAGAGATAGTATTTCTTTAACATCTGGAAGTAAGGAAATACACTTTTTCTTGAGCGGCTTTTATCAGACAGAATTGTTACTTGTGTCCCTCTTCCCACCCAGATGCCCCACTCTGCTGAAAGCATTATTATATATTATATATATTATATAGCTTTCTAATCTCCTCCTTCACATCCACGAAGGGCTCAAATCTTCCTGCTCTCAACAAGGTAGGAGGTAGCCATCCACCCCTTAAAAGAGCCAGAGACCAGATGTGGTTAAAACCAAACATTGGCGTGCGGTCCTTGGGGAAACAGGTGGGGCAGGTAGCTGGGAATCTCAGCATCTCCCATGCCTGGAAGGGGATTTTTACTGACTCCTCGGTGAGGCAACTTTGCGCCTAGTGAAAAGATGTCGTCCAAACAGCAAAAGCACGCCGTGGATGAGTCCTCACACATGGGAACAGTGCCCATCTCCCTGGATCTTACAGCAGGAGCTGCTGCTCTCTGAGCTGGCTAACTCAGCCTTGGTAAATCTTCTGCTGTGAGCTCAACAAATTCTGTATTTTCCTTAACAGAGAGAGAAAATTACATCGGACAAGCATATTAGTACATTTGATTTTAAATGGTTCGTCTGGGCAAGGACTGAAGAAAAGATTATGGATTTGGCCCATTTTCATGATATTGTGATGATGACATTATCATCATACTGTTTACTAGGCCATTTTCTGCACTCAATGTGATTAATAAATTTCTCCCTCAGTGACTACCAATTCACATCCTATTTTTTAAGTTTCTTTTCCTTTGACAGATTTTCATGAAAAGCAAGGCATACCAACCTTTCCCTGAGAGGATTTTTATTCCTATTTCTTTACCTTCAGAACACTCTACACAGTGTTTTGAGTTTCAGTGAATCATAAGAAAAGGAAGGATGGGATCTGACATCTGGAAATGATTACGAAAACTTATTGTACTGCATAAATACGCTTCTTCTTTTCCCTGCTAATTCTAACACAAAGCAGTGATATTGAAACAGATGCCAGATTAAACAGTGGAGAAAACAATGCAAACATGAACTTTGCCACCAGCAACCTAAGTACTCAGCTTGATCATAAAGGAAAGCACAAGTTGGAGCGTATGAATATTCTGAAGTGGGTGAAATGGTCTGCTAGGGAAAGCAAAGTGAAGTTTAGGTAGGGTTTTTTTGTTAACATAAGCAAAATTTGATATCACTGAAAACTAGCTGGACTTAAGCTGCTGAAGTGTGAAATCACAGCAAAAAGATTTAGTTTCTAAAAAAGCTCTAGGAAAACATGCATCTCTAGCACTGAGGAAGTCAGAAGGAAATCAGCTACAAAGAATGTCTGCTCTATTTCCTCTGAGACAAAGGTATTTCTATCTCCAGAAAAGGGGAAACAATCGCAGCTTGCCTTGGGCCCCAGCTCCCTCAGCCAGCTCTTTTTTAGGTTTTGTAATTTTCCTTTTTGTTGTTGTTGTTGGGTTTTGAGTGATCTGGCACCACTATCAGTCTCGTTTTTAAAATATTTTTTTGTTCAAATAATCACTGATTCTACATTTAGCTGGTAATATGACATTGGATTGCTTGACCTTATTGAAAAATTTTCCCGTGTCCTGCAAATTCAAGTAACTGTTTGTGTATATTTATCTGACTCATTTATTCTTGATTCATACAAAAACAAGTTACCAAGAATATCAACACGCTTCTAATGCTGACCGCGCAGCAGCCTGAAGCACAGACCGGGATTCACAGTATTCGGTAGAAACAGGTGCTCACCCCGAAGACTTTACGATCATTGCATGCAGGTGGGAATGCACTGAGAGGGTGGGGATAGAAAAGCTAAGCTAAAGATCTACCCAGGGTACAATCAGTTTACCAGGTAGGCAGTTAAAAGCACAGGGCTTTTAAACACTCCTTCCATTTGACACCTGATTTTTGTTCACACTAAGTAAATGAATGGACCTTCATCTTACTGTCCCTCTTACCAGTACAGAGGTGTAGGCACGGCTGGCAAGCAGAAGGCTGGATCTGCACTTCTGATTTTCCCTTCAGCCTCTTGCTCCTCAGCCTCCTTCTCCATCTCCAGACTCATGCCACTGCACCCCCCTCAGCCCTGTAACCCCAGGGGACTTGCTGCTGCTCCAAAACTGTGGAGAGCCCTAGTAAAATAAGTTTACCACTACTTATTAACTGGGGCTGTGGCACACCTCGTTTGTAACGCTGGCATACTTCCATCACGATACCCATCTCCTTAGCTGCAAACCAGCAAGCAATAGGCTCCTGTCCTGTTCAGTATCTGGTCCCCAGCATCAGGATGCAGCTGCTGCGTAACTAGCAAACACAAGACCCCTGCCTACCCATCTTTGTGTGACAGCTGCACAGCAGCCCTCTATAATCTCTTTTGCCTGTGCCCCATGGGAGAGTCCACATACACAAGATCTCTAGACTTTGTCCGTGCCTTTCACATAATCAGAACCGGGACCTGCAATTCTACCCATTATATTTAGTTTTTTGCACAGACCGAGGAGTTATTAATGACTGGCAGGCGTAAAGTACTGTAAGTCAGCTGACATAAGAGCAGCCTATAGATCATATGGTATTAGGGTATAGGATATCTGGATATTTAAAGTATATTGATGTTAATCACAGGCATGTTACAAATACCAGGTGGCTGCTGACCTTATAAATCACAAAAATTATACCTCAGCTATTTATCACCTGAAATCCCTAGGATGTAATGTTATTCAATTTGATTTTCTATGTTTCACTGAAATGCCAGAATGAAAGAATTCTCAGAAACAGTATAAAAAGTAGCAGATTATGAAAACATAAGAAGGCTATGAAAGTATAACTTTTCACTCTTGCTCCACTGCATTTTTTCCAGTATAGAAGGGAGTATCTAAACTTTGGAAATTCTTGTGGAAAGAGATGACACTGGTAAACAGACATGAAACAGCTCAGGAAATTGCTTGGCTAGGAGATGGCTATACACTGAAGTCGCACAAGCTATATGCCAGACTGTCTTCATTAGCCATGGCCAAGTGTGGCCTCAAGCCATCAGCCCAACCTGCCTTGAGTTCCTACTGCTTGGTAGGGCATGGTTCAAGGTCAAGCTACTCCCCATGTGGGGCTTGATTTTGCCTGCCTGAGAAAACACAGTTGATTTGCCTGCGGCCGAGCCGAAACATGAGCCAATAACAGGAAGCGAGGATGGTGGGAGAGCTGGGACTCAAGCCACGAGCCAACATGTAATTAGGCACAAATAGCGCCACGTCAGAAAGCACTGCTGAAACCAACAAGTCAGCTCTGGCTGAAACCAACAGCCGGTTAGGTGTTATCAGGCAGTTATCTAGGCAGGTATTTTAACTGGAATCACATTATCATCTGACTTTTAATGCTGCATAAGGGAGGGAGCTGATTCCTTTTCTTTACACATCTTTGGATATGACTGAATGAGACCCAGAAACGAGCAGGTTCTCAGATGTTTCACCCTTAATATACTGACCCAAACCAGCAGGAACAGCTTGGAGACAAGTTGCTTAATCCGGTCGGTGAAATATCCCCAAGTGCTGTATTGCTTTCATTGTTCTGATCAGAGAGAGGAGTTCAAGTGGGAATTTTCAACAATTAAGTGCTCAAAAAATACATTTCGAAATTGCTACTCAGCCTCTTTAGATTTCCAGCAAAGTCCCGCAACTAGTCAACTGCCAAAACTTTTGCATACATGCTTTTCTACTCCTGATGGCTTATGGATACCAATTCTGCCATTGGCATCCAGGTGCCTGAATGGCCCACTGCCCAGTTAATGTCTCGGAGCTAGAGAGTATCTGGAGCTTCTGCCTTAAAGGGATGAATGAACTTTCAAACAAGAGCAAGCTAAGTACATGACCCTGAACAAGAAGGATGAATAGGCTTGGACAGACATCTCAGGCTGAGCCCAGTAAGAGCCATAGCTGAATGGGAAACAGATCGGTAAGGAGAAAGAAAAAGAATGATGTACACTGAGCAACGTGTGGAAGAAGAGGAACACCGATAGATGAGTAAAGAGTGCAAGAAAGCACAACATAGAGAAGGAAATTAAATTGAGACAAGAGGTGGCCAATATGCTCCCAGAACATCACTGCGAAAGACAAAACCTAACCCCAGAAGGGCACAGCAAATCTGAAGGAAAAGGTGAGTCAGCAGGAGTAGGGGAAAGCAAGCAAATTGAATCTTTAAAGCTTATACAGCAAATTGCGGTCTTGTACTCCAATGAACTGTAAGACAAACCTTGTCCCTGAATGCTGCTGGGACTTGAAACAAGTTTTAACCACCACCCCACAAACCAAATAGAGCAGCTCCCCTAGATCAGACAGCAATAGAGAACTCCTCCTGACTCCAAGTCCACAGTTTGCTGGTTCTGTTCAGTCCTAAAAAAACCCTTGCCGAGCATATCGAACATCTGCTTTGGGATATTTCAGGCACAAGTAGCAGGTCTGAAGTGTAGTCCAAACTCTGTGGTCCCTCAGGAGCAACTCTTTGTCTGCAAGCCTCTCGATCAGACACCTACAGGGCTCTCCAACATAGGCAGTCCAAGCTCAAGCGGAAAGCTTTTCTCCTAATATTGGCTTTTAAACATGCAAGCTTTATAATTCAAGGCCAGAAAACTGCTACCAGCCCAGTCATAGCTGATGCTACTATGAAGTGCAGCATCTGGTAAACAAATTCCAGCTCCTTAAGGGTATCTTGATAAGACTAGTGGCACCACGCATGCCTGTCCTCTGGGGTCTATATATTCACTGCTTAGCAGAGGCAATTTCAAAAGCATCTTGATAAATTGGAGAGGCTGCAAATGTGATTCGAGTGCTGGGGAAAACACAATACAGCGAGAGCCGGCAAGTTCAATCTATGCAGGTTATCAACCAAAAAAGTGAAAGACAAGCTGATTGTCACATAAAAACTTTCGGAAAAGACAACACCAGGGATTCAAGGGCTCTTCACTTCAAAGGACAGAATGATTGAGACCTGTACGCAGCCACTGGAGCCAGACAAAAATCTAATTAGATTGCAGGAGCACATTTTAATTGTGATTAACTACTGTGGCAAAACTTCAAAGGAAGTGGTGAGTTCCCCACCTCTTGCTATTTGTCATATCAAGGGTAGACGCTTTTCTGGGAAAGGTAATTTCAGCAAGCAAATTAGAAGCTCAGTGCAGGTCCGAGTGAAACTCTGCAGCCTGTGCCATACAAAAGATCAGGCTAGATGATCTAATGGTCTCTTTTAGCCTCAAGAATCTGTCTGTGGATCTATGAATCCCTTCCCTCAGCTCCAGTCGCTCTGTGCACGAACAGAAGAGAAATTCCAGCACCCGCTGCAAACAGCATCAGCGTTTGCACAGCGGCACTAACACCGCTGCCCTATCGCTTGCACCCTGCATGGGGGGCAGCCGTTAGCAACATGAACTCTGTGGACAGTCCCCCTTTCCCGCCCAAACCAGCAGGTAAGAACACTGCACAGGAGCCTGCCGCCAACCTCTGGGAGCCGCCAGGGGCTACAGCTGGCGGGGCGCTCCCTCTGGAGACCCACCGGCCGTTAACCCACGCCATCGAGGGAGCTCACCGGATGAAAGCGGTGATAAATACACACAGAAATCCTCCGAACTAGCCTCACAGTAGCGCAAAGCCACTGCCCGAACACACGGACACCAGACCCAGGGTAAAAACTGGAGAGAGGGGTTCCGAGCGCTGATCATTAGCTTGGTACCTCTCTTTCCTGATTTGTAAAAACAGACTCTTTATACCTAAAAATCACAAAAAGGAACCGCTGGGATCGTCCCTTCCGGAAAGAAATCCATCCCGCTCCCGGCGGGAACTCGGCCCAGCTGACGAGACGGGCGCCCGCACGCAGCCGGCGGGGCGGGAAAGCCCTGCGGGGCCCTGACGCCGGATACCGCTTTCCCTCCGCGGGGCTGCCGCGGGGCCGGCCGGCGGCGGCGGGGCCGAGCGGGAGCCGCGGGGCCGCCAGGGGGCAGCGCCGCGCCGCGCAGGCCGGGGCCGGGGCCGGGGCCGGGGCCGGGGCCGGGGCCGGGGCCGGGGCCGGGGCCGGGGCCGGGGCCGGGTGAGGTGCTGGCGGCCCGGCGTTCCCCGCCGCGGAGGCCGCGACTGGCGGGGCGCGAGCGCGGCTCAGCGCCTTCCTCCTCGAGCAAACAAGTCACTCAGTGTCTGCGGGCACTGGGCGGGCACCTGCTTCTTCCCGGGATCAAGGCCTTAATGGGGAAACAAATAAGAAAACAATGATGGGAGGGGGGCAGTGAAGGCGTTTGCTCAGGAGGTGTATAAAACCTGAACCGGAAATTCAACCAAAGAGCTGAGCCCTCAGTTTTTTTCACTGAAAGCAAAAGTAGAGGTGGTGGAGGGCATGGGGTAGCAGAAGTCAACGAGGTGCCTCTGATTAAATCACACGTGTGGCATTTTAAAGTGATACAAGATATGAATGCATTACGCTCACGAAGCGTTTTCTGTTGCTTTATATTTGCACATGTATATACGCAAGGAAAGGTTCCTGTGAGGAAAGCAACCGTGACGCACACTAAGATTTATGTTCGTGGAGAATATCCATGGGGAAACAAAAGTTGTAAATGTCTAATTCTTCGGCTTAGTAACTAGTATGTTTTAGGAATTTACTATCCTTGTAAACTCGGAGGATTTGGAGCTTTCGTAAAACCACTCTTTGGTGAGCCAGACCTGCTGTCTGTGTCACACTGAATTTATGTGCTAAGCGTCATTTCTCATCCCATAAATGCCAGTTCCAAAGTGCTTGCAAAACTCGGTAACACGACAGTGGTTTTGCTCTGTTCACTCTGAACTCAGAAAACGCGCTATTTTAGCATAACATTAAATTCGGCCTTTATTTTTAGCGCACGCTGATAACCAGACAGACATACTGTGGCAATGAAAGTTTGCAGCAGAAACATCCATCACCTTCCAAAGCACTCAGTTGATTTCCAGAATTTGTACTTGATATATGGCAACACTTCAAGACACAAACGACATGACACAGTAGTGATGGAAACATCCTAATTGCTCAGAAGGTGAAGTTTGGCCTCTCTCTCTTTTTTCCCATGCTGTGACTTTTGTATTTATTAAGGACAAACTATCAGGAAATTAATTTTAAATTTAAAATTACTGTGCACTCAATGCCTGTTACTGCAAAACCCAGTTGTCAGACTCCTCACTGTTCCCCAGCTAGGCAACGTGAGCTCTCTTTGCCATTGCCATTTTTCTTGTGCAGTCAAATCTACACCTTTCTCCCTAAATGCTGCCTGGCTCTTTTTCCATCTTTGGTAAAAATCAGCAGGAGAATTGACTCAATTCTTTTATCTTAGGGTCCCTTATTTTCTTCAAATACATTTTTTATTCATCAAAAAAAAAAGATACCACAAGATTTGGACCAGGATCTTGAAGGGATAAGAATCAGGAAGAGGTTTTGCTTCTTACTTCATTTTCTTGTATTATATCACTAAAGGTTAGTATCTTTTCTGGCAAGTTGATAATCAACAAAATAATTCCTTTTAATGTGTAGTTTCTGATAGATGACAAGTTACATTCCCTGTGCTTGAAAGGGAAATGACAACAAATAATTATTTTTAGAAGATAAAGTTAATTCAACAGGGAAGGGCTATACTTCAACATCATGTATAATTTTTTTTTTTAGCTTTGTGGATTATTTATTCCCTCTGACTGCAGTTTATGCAGAATAAAGGACTACATACAATGTAGTGGCTTCTTTAGTTTTTCTCGCATGGATTGTAGCTCCAACATCACAAATAAACAAAACAAAAAACCTCACTTATTTTAAACAGTCTGAAGGGCCCTTCAGACTCTATCTATTGCTGCTACCTACTCACTGTCCCTTTGATACTGAAACAGTTAAAAATGTCTGAAATAGATTGACTGGGCCAAATTGCTCCCTGGTGCAATTCCATGGAGTGTATCAGGGATGAATTTAGCATCATTTCGTCAGCATTATAAAAGCTACATTCAATCATTAGCCAGTTGATAAATTATTCAGGAGATTTTCTTCCATGCGGCCCATTAGGGACAAAGAAAATCCTTTTTCAATCAGTCATTGTCTCGTCTTTATTTTTGGTACTAATTTAAGAAAACACACTGCATTAGCAAGTGATTAATAACATAGGCAGGCAGTCGCCAATGGAGCGTCGCTCCTCTGCGTCCACGCGTAGGTGCAGCTAGAGCCTGTCCCACGTCCCACACCAAACACAAGCAGCTGGGGGCTGGAAGTCAGACAGCCTAGCGTGTGCCCTCATTTACCAACTCTGCCTCCCAGCAAAGTTTCCCCCCACGTAAGCCGTGGAGTAGCCCCACGGTGTCCAGCTGCTGCACCCCTGACTGCTCGCTCAGCTCTGGCGTCCTCTTTGGGGCTGCCAAACTGCTAATTAATGCCGCTCCTGATGGGGAGCTCTGATGAGCACAGATGTCTGCGGCAGCAAATCCGCACATGCCAAAAGCGATAACTTTCCATTACTACTGACAGAGGCCAGGATTGAAGATGTGCAATGAAAACAAAAATGAAGCTTGCATCATTGTGCATCCATCCGCTTAGCTACCCCCCAGCCTGTCATTATACTTTTTATCAGTGCTCATGACGAGCTTTTTCTATTACAGAGTTTGTGAAGTGATCGGGCACCGGACACTGAGCGTGGCACACCTGGTTTTGTTGACGGTGAGGAGTGTGTCATTGCCACAGAATAGCCATACCAGTCACTATGGGCCATGCCCGTTAAAAGCACTCAGACATGCGGCTTTGAGTTCAGGTGCCGAAGTCATCCCACCGCAACAATTATGCCTCTTGCCTTGTTATGCATGTTCTGAGAGTAGCCAGTGAGCACAGTATACATCTGGGAGAGAAGGAAAGGGTGTTTTTCCCATTCCTCCCTCTCCAACCATCAGCTCTTGAATGACTACAGCAATCAACTAAGCTGTGGGAGATCTCAGCTAAAATCCCTCTTCCACCAGCTCCTTCAGAATAGGACATCAAACTTCAATCTTCCATTTAAGAGAGAAATGCCTCTCCCTCTTCTCTGCATCAGTCTGCGGTGAACCGCTATTAAACTCTTTGCTAAATATCTTTTGGTTTTAGACGTTTTTTAGATACAAATCAGAGGATGGTCAGGGATTGAGGTCTCCCAGATGAACGTCCTGGACATGGGGCTGTGGACTTACAGCCCTGCAATGTAAATAGTTAACTGTACTGAGGAGCTACCATCAGACCCTACCATGAGCATCTGAGACACGTAAGCCATCAAGAGGGACAGAATTATTCATCATAGCCCAAGAACAATGGGATGAAGGTGATTAAAGGCATTTTTACATTTAACATCAAGAAAAAAACATGAAGAACTACACTTAACTGTAATCTCAAAGTTTTATCTGGATCATTTAAAAGCAGGTCTGCCATGTAAATTAATGTTGAATTGGTAAAGTAGAATAATTCAATTTGTCTTTTCCTTAGTTCTGTTGTTTCGTGGTATCTCTAAAAAGGGATGGAAAGTTTTCCATCTGCTAGCAGGAATGCTGGGAAATTGATCCACAGAAAATGGAAAAAATCGAAGCTGTTCCTGAGTTCAGAAGTGCAGCAACTTGTAGGTTAAAGATTCACATCCACCCGACATTTTAGAACTCTTATAAAATGTGGGGGAGAATTACAGAAGTTTCTAGCAGACATAGAGGGAAGTATGAACTATACTAAAATCGTCTTCATAAAATTTCATTACTTTTATCCCTACTTGAATTGTGTAATTCTTTTCATATAATCTCACCACGAGATGAATACCTGGCCCATTCTCTCTTATAGGGAAAGAATAAGCAAACCCAACAGTTAGGATATGTCTGTCATATCAGTTTGGGCTCAATGCATCAGGGCGCAAAAGATAACGCCTAGCTCTGCGGCAAAATACTTGCTGCTCTGTCATGGGGGTGAAACTAATTCACATTAGGAGATAGAGTTACACACTCATAAAGGCAATAACCATGCCAAGGCTTTGATGCATTATATAAAAACTCAGTATCGGTTTTCACCTCCCTTCAGTTCTGTCTCACTTAAAAAATTCCCCACTCAGACCTGTTATTTCCAATCCCATCCAACACAAATTCTTTGCAATATAAGCGAGCACACAGCACAATCCTCTCCAAAACCAGATGATATTTAAATAAGCTTCATTTATTTGCTTATTTAAAGCAGCATGACAGCAGGGATAGCTGAGCTCCACCTTGATGGTATAATAAACTTGAACTTAGTGATATGTGCAGGGGATTGATTTATGCTGTTGACAGATTCTAGGCTTCAACAATGAATGTGTTAGAGGGGATGTAAATGCAAATGGCCACGTGGTTTCCTGAAGACATGAGTGCTCCTATGGTCTTATACTAATCACTTCCACATTTAACTCTTTTTTTTTTTTCCTATGTAGGCTCCCTGGTTTTCACAGGAATGTTATGACCAGCCAAACTGGATGCATTTATTTACCAGCTCCAAGGTTTTTGGAATAATAAGCACCAATTCTTAAACAAACAAACAAACAAAACAAATAAAAAATAATTTCACTTTCAGAAATATCCCTTGAAGGTACCTTCTAATACGTGTTAGACCACAACCCTGACTAAATGAAAACTGACATAGGGTAAAAACCTGTATAAGAAATGTCAACCTGTATTTCCTATGTTGATAAAGACAAATTTATAACCTTTTTTCACCATCTCCCGAAAACTTCAATCAGAAGCACACATCTGTAATAACAACCTAAATTTTTGCCAAAAGGTAGCATTGGTTTTCCCCCGTTTCACCAGCCCTCGTCTCTCTCCCCTTCTCGAGAACCACAGAGCAACCTTTAGCGCCTGCTCTCAGCCTGACTTCCAGAGCGTGGGTGTTTCGCTGCTGGCTTGCACTGAGACAAAAAAGTCCCAAAGATGTTGTTACCTTTCCCCAGAATTCTTGCCTTGCTTAAAACAGAACATACGTTTTGAGTTATAGAAAACCTGTTAGAAGAAGTAGGAAGAGGGGAAATCCTGATGCCTTAGCATTATAATTGCCCATTGACTATGACTCAGTTCTTATCAAGATAAACACGTATAGCCGCGCTGACAGCGTGGTAGGAAACGCTCGGCTCCTCCGGCTTCCAAGAAGAGCCTAACACACCCACCCCAGAGAGTGCTGCACGCCGCAGCGCGCAGCCCCTTCCCAAAGCCTGGCTCGTGCAAGCAGGCGTTAGCGTGGTTGGCCTTTTGAGGAAGGAAATGACCTTGCCTGTGAGGGGGCAAGGTCGCAGACAAACCAGCAGCCGCAGTTTTGCAGAGGAAGTAATGGGTACGCAGCTGATGTTACCTTTCCTCTTCTTGATTCTTGCACTAAAGGAATCACAAACCAGACAAGTTTAGGGGAATATCTTGGCCTGACGCAAAGTAATTCTTACAGTTCAAGCCTCTGCCACAGCTCCTGACAACTTAAGTGAAATTAGAAACAGAAGCGGCTTGACCTTGCATGTAACTGGTGTACGGTATTTTGAGAAAAAAAGGTAAGGGCGGGACAGACAGAGCTGTCCATCCGACTCCAGCTTGGCAGGCAACAAACACACATACCTCCTAGCTGATACCAGGCAGCAAGAGGTGCCCACAGTTTCCAACAAAAGCTTATTTCCTCATCTCTTTGTATTCAGGCAGCCTCGCCTCTTGCCCCATCCTCTTCCCTAGGGCTCTGAAGGGAGCAAATGCAAACACAAGGCTTTTCCCAATTTCTCTGGGGAATCAATAGTCAAATCAGCGTTACAGTTGGAGGGATTGTGCTTTGTCCAGGCTCTGCTCAGGAGTGTTTTGCTGTCAAAATATAAAACATATAATGGGTTCTGTTTGCCCTCGATCTTGAAACTGCTGGTGTTATTTTCAGCTTTCCCCTAGAGACATTAAAGCTAATAAGAGCTTTTCTGTTGTAGTAAAAGAAAGAGAGAAAGAAATTGAATGCCAAGACTCCAGAAGATGAAGCTTTAAAGAAAAGAAAAAATCACAACTTTCACAATGCTCTTGATAAGCCTGAGAGCGCTGCCTACCATGCAATAGCCTTGCAGCCTTTGCTGAATTGTCATGTAAACACTCACAGAAGAAAAGAGTTGGTTTTGCAACACCCTAATTACAAACAGCCAACCTTTCAAAGCAAAAAGGAAGCCAGCTCTCTGCGCCGGCTACCTGACTCACGGCGATGAAACCATTGGTGAAGTGTCGTTCAACACCCAGTCAGTGAAGGCCCTCTCACAAAAAGAAGTATCAACGACCCCCAAAATCACTACTATTTCTTTTTATTCTTTTTGTATTATGTCTTGTTTTTATTATTTGGGACAGATTTACTTTCAAAGGCTTTTCTGGGCTATGAGGAAGTCTATCAAACCATTACGTTACACTTCCTAGCTCTAGTTCTGATAAACCTGAAACCTCACCATGTTCTCAAAGCAGGCTTTAGCTCTCTGTTGTAGAGAGAGAGGGAAGTAAATCGGGTTGCCCCAGCCAAGGCCAGGGAGTCGATGTCTGAGTCGTGATTAGGACCCTGGACCTCAGCATGTTGCCCAGCCCCAGGCAGGGATGATCTGTGGTGGGCAGTGGTCCATCGTGGCAGGCCTGGAGGGCGGCATTTTGAGCTTCAGCAGGAGGCTGCTGGGAAGGCGCAGTTCTCTACCCAATTGGGAAAAGGGTTCTAGGTTACCACCAGTTAAACTAAAAACAAAGTTGTAACCCAAATGGAGAGTAAAATTGCAGTTTCCTTAACCTTGGCTGTTTCAGAAAGGAAGCATCAACCTGGTGCTAGCGTATAACACAAGTTCAGTCTCCTTAATACTGTCCAAAGAATTCATAGCTTGGTCAGCTTTAGGATTTAAGGGACTGTTGTTTGTGCAAACTCTGCTCAGAATTGTTTTGCTGTCAAAAGCTGGGAAATATCGAAATACCGAAACTTCAGACACTGTGTTCATTTGCCCAGAGCACAGTCTTGGATACTCTTTGTGTGACCCGTCTTTTTGAAGCAGCATATGCATCATTCTGCCTGGAAAGCAAAGCAGAGTCACAGAGGGCTAGGAGCTGGACAATGTCAGAAGGGCAAGAAGTCAGTATCCGAACAACTGAATCACACCCACTGCGCTTGAGTAATTGAATTGAAACAGCCAGCAGGGCTGCTGTCCTACCAGGAACTCTTCATACCAGGCAAGAGAGATGAGTACAACACTTCCCTTCGGATTTCATTTAGCTCTAGTGTTTCTTTTTCTAACTGCAATAGCCTGATCAACACTCAAAACGGTGCATTCAGCTGTTGTGACTATTGCAAAGTATATCTCAAAGTAGTGAATGCTTTGTGTTAAGACACTTGGCATAGTTTAATAATTCTCTAGCTAGAAAAAAAATCCTCCTTTTCTAGCATACTGCATTCAGCTTAAATTACAGTCCTCTTAACTCTTTCACTGCATCATAGCGTAATGGTGGAAAAGGCTGGAAAGCACCTCTCGGTATTTCAACTTCTCACTGTCCTTGCTGTAAATTTCCACGTGGCCAGCCTGGACCCCAGCACACTGAGTACTTTGTTTTTATAAAATATCATATATGCTCACAGAAGAAGTTGCATATGCTCTTCAAGGAAGTAATGAGTTGAATGCCCATGCCTACAGGGCAATCACTTTCTAAAGCTTTTTAATTTTATTTATGGCAATATCATCCAGCTTCAGCAATTAATTACCTGGCTCAGTGTGATGCAGTTGCTGTGCCTTAGCAACTGTTCATTTGTATTCTGGTCACAGGGTAGAAACCCGAAACAGGTACCCCAGGAGAGACCAAGATTCCTGACCTTAACTGTAGGTGGCATTCTTCATCTGTTCATCTGAATTATTGCTTAAGAAACAGAGACAAATGAGTAATTTTCATGTACCCTTGATTAATGTTATCAGCCCTCTCCAAACTTTAATTAAATTGTACTTTCAGTTGGAAGGAATGTGTGTTCATAAAATCTGAAGTTGCGTAACTGTGTTACCTGGAAAGATTAAAACAATTTTCTGCTGTTCTTGCCCTAGAAGCTGAGAAAATGACATGCATTTGAGCGATCTGGAGTGTTTCCAGAGAAATTCTTCTGTCATGTGCTATGAAGAAGAAAAAGCTGTAATGCCCAAAGGTTTATCCATGGTCTAGAGACCATTTTCAATTACCTTGCAGCAATAGTGAGTAAATCCAACTACATTTAAATTATCAGTGTTATCTCTAGAGAAATCTCAAATAATTTCCTTTAGCAGAGGGATTTTGGCATGCCCAGAATTTCTCATGTGTACTTGGTTATCTGAGAAACTCTGCACTCTTCCAGCAGCTTTAGAAAGGTTTCAAGGAAAAAAAAAGAGGAAATTTTCTTCTTCAACTTAGCGAAAAATTCAGTGAGCTTGAAAAAGAGAACTAATCATACTTGGCTAGAGCCAGACTGAACTACAAGCAAGCAAGTTATCTTTGAGTATCCCATGCAGCTCTGAGTACATTTTGCTCTCTAAGCTTTTCCAGCCCTGATCTTTTTTCTGATGTAATGCCATCAGTGGTATCAGATTATGTGCATCCTTCATGATGCAGGCAAACATCCACAGAGGAGTAGACTAAGGACACAGGGTTCATCTACACTTGTGACCTGGGAGGGTAGACAACTTCTAATCCTGCCAATAAATTTTCCAAATAGAAATGCAATTCAATTAAATTATTCATTTCCTTTCTCAGCTTAATCAAAGATTAAACTACAAGAAATACGTACTTGTGCCAGATAACTGAAAACAGATGGCTAAGATTCATTTTGTTCATTAGAGAAATTGGTAGGTCAAAGACATCGAGTCTCTCAAATAGTAGGCTTTCTTTTTTTAAAAAAAACCCCTTAGTTTCTGAGTGACTCATTTTCTTTTAATATTTTTATTTCTGTCGTGACAGTGAGGTGCAGTCAAAATGGTTAAATGAGCTGTTGATCCACGAGGCTGAGAGGATTACAGGAAACATTTCACAGGGATGTATTAATTTTTCCACATTTTTTCTGTGTGAAATGTGTTATCAAAATATTAATTTCAGCCTTCTATACGACCGAGTTAAAACCAAATATTTTAGTCTTATCCAAGGGGGAACACTTAGATAAATTCTAAATCAAGGATTCTGGAAAGTTTAATTTTTTCAATGGCAGTTTGGGGCCCAATGCAAACAAAACAAAATACTGAATTCAGCTGCAGAACTGATATTATTTTTGACCAGTTCTAAATATTATTGCTTTCTATTTCAACAGCACTTACCAGCAATAAACCTGAAAGAATATGAATTCTTCGGCGCTTATAAAAGTTTAGCTGGTTGGAAGTGCTGTTGTATTGCCTTTATAGAAAAATAAGTGATTGAAAGACAAAAATAGTTTGGCAAAGCCCTTTCCAGGAGTGGTGCCTAGATTTTACTTTACCTTGTGTGGATTTTCTGAAGTCGGTGAAGGGAGACTAAGTGAACTGTCCTTACCTCTTTCCCCTGTCTCCGATCATCACGGCATGGGTCAGTGTGCCTTCACTGATAAGCGGCAGAGAAGAAGATGTGATGAGTCTTGTCTTTCCCATTCACAGTGTTGCTGGGTTCAGCCTTAGCTGATAAGAGCAGAAATATAGATCAGTCACTACAAGAAAACTGTGAAAGCTATGAAAATCCTGTATTATGCTGGATAATACGCTTAGATACACTTTTTTTCCCTGATAGAGAATAAATGAAAAGGTACTACTGTGCTTCTTTATGGTTTATTATTATTAAAAATGCACAGAATGGTGTATTAGAATCTGGGAAAAGGGCAATAGTGTAATGGTTTTCCTGTTTGTTCATCTGCTAAGTAAAGTGTGATTGTATGAAAACTGAAGAGATCTGCCCATCAGGCCCAAGCCTCAGTGGATGTCACAAAAGGAACCACGTCCACTGGCACCAGGGGAAGGGCTGGGCTGCTGCCTGTGGGAAATACTGAGGAAGCGCAGTGTAAGTGTAAAGACTAATGAAGCCAGTCTTAGATTTGCTGCTGATTACCACAAAATGGCAACATATTTCACAGAGTTCACTAATATCAGCAGGATTTTAGATCATTTAGCTATAATAGGTGGATAGAAAATGCATTACTAAAGCTGACTCTGTACACCTGTGAATATATTACAGTGCAAAATCCTGACCAGGTCAAAGTTCCAAACTACAAGATGGTCCTTAAAGAAGTCGAACATAAACCAAAATTGTGCAGCCCAATCTGCCTAGGCTCATGGATGATTTAAATCTCAGCCTTACTTACCTGCGTTTTGGAAAGGGTCAGCATAACAAGTTCTTGAGTTTTGGGCTTTTGTTTTTCAAATTAGACCAATGTTAATGAGGTCTTCAGTAGCATAGTTGATAAAGGTGAACAGCCATATTCTGCATGAGGAAACACACCAAGGTTGTATAAAATCATCCTCTAGTATGTTTTACAGCTCCCTTTATGTTCTCAGATCTGGAAAATATGTTTCACAGTGACAGTTTAACTAGAGTACCGTGAGCCGAAGCATGCAACAGGTTTCTAGGTTTCATTTTGGGCAGAGATGAAAAAACAAAACAGCTTTTGTTTTTGTAAACATTAGCCATTTTGATATTAACTCAATCCTACAACTCAGGCTGTTTCAGATATATGTGTCTTTGCACAGATCTCTGAAGTCAGGCAGCAGGTAAATGACTCCCTCACTCCCTCACCAGCACACTGCTATGCAGAGACAGCAAATTTAAAATACACATTCATAAAGGTACATTCTATAGTGCAATATTTTTATCACTTCAGGGAAGATACACCTGATGTGGTGCTCCAGATGATATCATGTACGTTACAATTCTGCAGCAAAACTGAGGCTAGCAGCATTGCAGCCATGTTGGCTGCCTGGGATCATACGCAGAAGTATCTTTAATTAATGGGCAACTTTGCAGCTATTTAGACTCTACCTTGATAGATTTAAAACTGCCCTGGTGTTTTTCCCGTGAACTGTTACAAGGCCAAACTCATGTTCACATAAACATGAACAAGACCAAGGCAAAATCCAGCCTTGCTGGGTATAGGTAAATCCCACCTCAGTCATATCCCTTGAAGTTATGGTGATAGAGTCCCCAGGCTAGTCAAACGGCTGTAAAACCTCTCCATTCTGCACAGGGTGAAATGGAGATGAGGTGATCACGGATCCTTTACAGCAGCCCAGGGACTGAATTAACACATCCCGGCAGCTGCACTTCATGTTCTGTGCCATGGCATCTAATTCTCACAGTGTTAAACTTTTTCTCAGGTTTAACAAAGGGATTTGGCTAAACCAAAGATCACTATATAATCTGGAGAGAAACATTCAGAGGATAAATCCTCATCATATTATGGATTTAATAATCAGAAGCTTCAGGTGACCCGCCTGGACCGCATCTTTGCAAACCTTGCAGTGATTTTTCCAAATCAAATTCATTCAGTGCTTTGGAAGAGTGCCTTGGAAAATGAAGTCCATGATTCTTCTTGTATCATGTGGACAGTGCGCAGGCATATTTTCCCATACCATAAGAACAGATAGCACATTTTCCCACTCCCCTAGAAACTGAGTTAATGCAGAATGACTAATGCATCTGTTTGGACTGTCAAAATGCTCGTTGTAAACTCAATGCATCATTTAGCCTAAGTACATCGCAGCAAAGGATACAGTCCAAGGAACACAGTTTCTTTTCCCTTGATTAATAAAGGCTTGAAAATCATGCCTAAGAGCATTCTGTGGTCCCTCAAGGTCAAGAAAAAGAAGCAATACTTAGGAATTAGAAGTGGTTCACTCTGAGGCATTAAGCAGTACTTTAGCTCACCCTACATTGCTCAATAATTTACTTTAAAAACTTCCATGTGGCTTCATCTACGCTTCCCCTCTCTCTCTGCAATGCTTTGTTTTGTTTTGTTTCCCCATCAGGATGGACAGTGCAGACCTAGGGCTGCCCACTCAGTCTTCATGCAGTGGGCAGTGGTAGTTTGGCAGAGCTGTTGGAGGGAGGCATGCACTTCATTCTTGTATAAAATGTCCGCTTCATGGGAAGTATCGTGCAGACCCCTGACAGAAATTAGGGCAACAACCCAAATCTATTCACCTTTTATGTATGATTTCTTGAGTTTGGAATTTGCCACCAGATAATGCAAGCTGACTTCACAAGGTTGCTATAAAACGTAAGGAAAGGTCGGGTTTTGTAGGAGCTACGAGGTCAGGTTTTGTAGGAGCTACATGCAGCATCAGCCAACATTTTCCTTACAGACTCCTTCTCAGCGATTTATTTCCAAAATAAACTGCAGTGATCGTGTCAGTACTTAAACAATCATTCCCCTGACTCACCAATGCTAATAAACTTTCTAATACACAAGGAACAAGGGATGTTCAGGCAAAACCAATCAGTGTTTTCTGTCATAACACTGCTGAATAACAGCAAAGAGAAAGAAAATATTTATGAAGAAAGATTACCAAACCAATGAGCATCACTTGGGACCAACCCAACTGTCGGAGACAAAAGGTGGAGCAAGGAACAGTATGCATGACTCTTGGGGACACGGTGCTGTACCCAACAGCACTGGCTGGAAGGTGAAAGCCCACTCGGCACCCTTGAAAACTTATCCCTATGACACAGCTCAGTGGTGAACAGGACATTTGCACAATTCAAAATTTTATACCTTCCTTATGCTGTTTCAGGTTTTTTTAGCCATTTTACAGAAAGACAGGGGTAGTATGGTTCAACAATGTCTCCTGTATGTTTGTTTTCCATAGCATCTTATATACAGCGTATTAGTATAATAAGTTTGAAGAACTTGGCTATAAACGCTTTCAAATGGTTTCTTCAAACAGCGACACACTGAAAGGACAATTTTCTCTCTCGAGCCAAAAAAAAAAGTCTTTGAACGGCTTATATAATTTGCAGCACTGAATGTCTTGATTAATGAAACCCCAAGGGATATGGAATAGAGCTTGTATCACAGGAACAATTCTAAGGCCCAGAAGCCTATTATTTTGTAAGAATTACTATGGAAATACAAGCATTCATTGCAGCATGTTCATTAGGAGCATTTCTATTTTATTATTACTGGAATACTCTAATATCTGCTAGTCAACTCTGCAGTGAGATTGCTGCAGGAGGGAAACTGTATTTTTAAAGGATGGAAGATGCCCATTGATCTATCTCAGGAGCCAGTCTGAACATATCAGAATAATATTGCTGTCTAGAAAGGAAGATGCTTGCAGCACTAGAAAAAAGGTGAATGTCAGGTTCAGGTTTGTCAACACAGCACCGTAAAATCATGTATTTCAAGTACTCTGAATGGAGAAAAGGCCTGTGTATCTCAGTTACCTTCTGTTCTTCAACAGAAGAATAAAAACTTTAAAAATGAGGGAAGTGTTTTCACTGCAGTTATGAATTTGAAATACAGACTGACAACAGCTCCAGTATCTTTTTACTGCTCCTTCAGTAATTATCAATCAGCTTAAAAAGAAACGATAACCACAGTTTTGTGGTTAGAATAACAAACAGCTGTAACTGAGAAATAGTAAGAAAAATAAATGTCAATAAATACATTCATTTCACATTAAAACTGTTCACTCTTATTTCCAATATTCCTCTATTGAAGCCCACAGTTATCTAATTATATGCAGCTGAATGAAAAATAAACTAGAGGCAGATAGTCTTTATGTGAACAAAAAATAAAGCTAACTTTGTCCAAAAATTATAAGGATTGGCAACAGCAAAATACTATGACCAAGGTAAGGAGAGCAAACTGAAATACTCAAAAGTAAATGAAGCTTTAGTGAAAGTACGCAGTGGAAAAGAATATAGGAAAGAAAAGTTCAGGAAAAATGCAGTAAAGAGATATAGCTAAAACAAATGGGAAAGAAAAATAATAAACAAGGAAAATGCTGTTTAAAAAAACAGAGTATGAAACATAATATTCCACCTTTATTGAAAACAAATCTGGTGTCTACTTCTTTTATGCGCAGAAGGGTAAACACTGGCTAAACCACGCTGGCTTCCAAACAGCATTGCCAACATAAATACTGCCAGGAAACACAAGCTGTGCGTAGCGCTTGCCCCATAGTTAATTCTGTTGTTCTGACTTCTACAGGCACGAAACACTGTGCACGTTGTTCGGCAATGCTATACCTGAATAATGTGCATTGAACAAAACGCCGCTGGTGTAGTCTCAGTGCGTGTGGAGGGTTGCTCAGCAAAGTACGCCCGCCATGGGGGTCCTCCATGGTGCCCAGCGGGGCACCAGCTGCAAACCCACAGGCTCCCTCGTTGCTGCTCGTTAAGCTGTTGAAATAGGGTATCTTTCAAATTTGACGTTTCATCTTTGAAATGCAGAAAACCTACGCTGCATCGTATTTTACACCCGTGTCCCTCCACAGCTAAGGGATAATCTCAGAACTGCACCCTCAACAGCTGGAACCTGTGCTCAGATCTGTGCTAGCTGCGTGACCCATTTCCCTAGCATCCATCCACACGTGGTTGCAACAAACTGTCTGTGATCAAGTTTCCCTACTGATTTCAACGTTTTATCACAAAACACCACAGAGCACCATTGGGAAGTGTGAGGAATTTCAGCGGATCTTTCTCAGGTCAGTTAGAAGTGGCACGGTTGCCGAAGGTGGTGGACTACATGGAAAACCTGCCCACCGCGGCACAGCTACCAGCATCTGCTGGGAGTGGACATGTCACCTTCTGAAGGCTTTCTGGCTCTGTCAGTATCCTTTTGTTTGGTGACTTCTGCCCCTTGCTAAGGGAGGAGGCAGAGTGGTGAACAAGTGGTTCTGACAGTTCATAGACTCTGCATAGGGTCCACAACGTACGCCTGGCATACCACATACCTGTTCTTCCTGGGGCTGGCTTTATTCGATGCTGATATCAGTTTATTTGCCCTCACCTTGACGTGTGAGTGAGATCGTGTCTTTGCAGCCGAAGAAGACCCAGGCTGAGATAGTCCTCAAGAAACCTTGCTGAGGCTGGCATGTGCTCGGTGCTGATAGTCTGTCCAGCAGCGCCCATGAGCCAGTCTGTGCCGACCAGTACTGTTGGGACAAGATTAAGTAAATACAAGGTTGCTTTAGGTTTAGAGTATCACTGAGCCTGGATAAAAGTCACATTTCTTTTCCCTTTCTGAAGAAATGCTATGGCTCCTCCACACCCTTAAGACACTCAGGATTATAATTATTTGGGGAGGAAAAGATGAAATACTTTCATATCATGTTTTTGTTGATTTAAAGAAAACCTTACATGACATGGCTTTGCCTTGAATATTCTTCCTTTGATGTAGGAAAGAAAGGTAACATCATACTTGAACTCTTTTCATGGTTGAAAGTAATATATACTGAATTTGTGTCAGGAGCAAATATTTCTCCCCTTCTTTCTTGCCTCACCAATTAATTTTGCAATGAAATGACAACAGTGTCCTTATTAAAATTTCTGAGTTGGTGGCATCGACTTTTTTACAACTAAAAGTGTGAGTTAAAATAAACATACCTTGACTTGATTACTGTCTCCTACATATTTGAAAAGGTAGTCTATGAAGATATTCACTGAACCAAAAATACATAGTGAGCTGTGGATCTCTCAAAGCAATTTTTCCCATAGTCTAGAATCTGGAAATTAGTCCAAATTGGGAAACACTTAGATACAGCATGTATATAGGTAGCTCTTGCAACGAGGTAGCAAATTCCTGTTGACCACTATGAATGCACTTGCAACTCAGATTTCTCTGAAGTCCAAGTCTTGAAGTCCATGAGACTGATTTCCTATGTCACAAGTAAATCAAGTAATTATTTGATGTTATAAAAGTATAAAGGCAGGTGTTAGAATTTTTTAGAAATGCAAATGTGTTATTAAGTGGCATAAAAATATCAAAAACCAGGTAACAGTGTGTGTTTCAACTAATCACATCACAGAAATAAAGTTCAGCTAATGTTAAAATGTTATGCAAACATTGCACATTGACTGCCTTTTAAAGCAGAAAACTAGGGGGTGGGGTACACTGCAGTTTTCATTTGAGTAGGCGCTGGTGATTTTTATGGTGGAGAAGACAAACAGAAAACCTATCTCAGGTATCTGAGGAGAGGACTGGCCAGCCTGTTACTAAATAAAAATACTGGCAAAGTGTTTCCCAGTGTGGTAGAATTATTTTCTTGTTTTTCCCATATCCTATCTTGAGAATGAACAACAGGCACAAGAATGACATTTTTAAAACTATCCAGTGCTAATGTTTTGAACATACCAGACTTCTGAATGTTAGAATTAAAATGCATGCATGCATACATACATAGATGTTCTTAAGTGTAAAAATAGAGCGCAAAATGAATGCATGACACACTATGCAGCCTCTGCGCAATTTTAGGAGAAGGGACATCAAGATCCCTGACTTTTTTCCATTTATCCTAAAATATATGAACAACATTTCATGAATTTTTGCTCTGCTTACTTGGGTGTTGTTGTTTTCTTTTTCTACTTTAGTTTTCCTTTACTACTTTAGTTTTCTTTTACTACTTCCACATTTCATCCGTTAATAGGTAAGCATTCTACATTTTTTTCCTTTTTTTTTTTTTTTAAGCTAGGCAATGTAGACCATCATAAAAACAAGACCTATTTGAAAAGAAATGCAGGCGGTTTTAAGTCAGAAACTCAAAAGGGTTAGAGTAATGGACTCCAGGTAGCAAATTCCAAATCTTTCTGCCTGCCCTCCGTGAAAAGTTAGTTGTTGCTTCTTTCTCCTTTCCAAGCAGCCTGACAATAAGAACTTACAACAGTCAAAACGCAGAGCAAATACTCCTGAGAGTGCTTGAGAGAAAAACAAGCTGTGTCTCGAATGGGAGGCTTAAAAAGACATTTTTTAATGGCAGAGATTTTGCAAAAAGTTTGCTGTTATAAGCCAGTGATTCAGTAGCATTTTCAAGATCAGGAAATCCTTTCTCTACAATGGATACTTTGTCATGCCAACAGACGGATCCAAAATTGCGTTGTGACTCATTCATAAGGCATTCAAACATTTTTATTTTCTTCAAATGTCTGGAGTTTGAATCATCCAAATCTCCATCAAAAGAAGCAGCAAGCAAGCACTTTCTCCTTTCAGATGGGATGTTTTGAGAAGAGGCTATGCCTTCCGCCGGCCAGCGCGGACACGTGTGGCACTCAAAGGTCGGTAACAGCAGTCAGCGGTGTTTGCAATATCCCGGGCGCTAAGGGGCTGCTTACCAACTTGTCTCTACAGATTTTTACCTCTAATAGAGCCTTTCAAAGAACAAAAGTACTTTGGCTGTGGTAAGGTATGTGTACATCATAACGACTTTGTACAAGCTATGTACCGTTGAAATTAATCTGTTTAGACAAGTTCCTCATCTGATTCACAGCTGAAGTAAT
This sequence comes from Calonectris borealis, assembly GCF_964195595.1. Lineage (NCBI taxonomy): Eukaryota > Metazoa > Chordata > Aves > Procellariiformes > Procellariidae > Calonectris > Calonectris borealis. The sequence continues at coordinate 101,597,681 of NC_134314.1, read as the reverse complement.
ATACCCTGAAAAGGTTTTCATGGGGTTTTATTAATTTCCTGTGTTGCTTCTATTCAAGTATTGCTGATGTAAAATTTTTTAGATGAACACAGGAACAGCAAAGATCTTCATCACTGACATTCACGAAACTCCACCAATTGCTTTCAAAAGTGGTTTTACTCTCTGGTACACTGTATATTATAGAAAGCACCAATAATGAGTTCACAGGGACTTTAACGAATTAGTGCACAGATATTTTAAGTCAATGTTCCCTTGTGAAATCTCATTAATGATCTGTGAAGATTTTTTTTAATTCCTGAGAAAATCTATCGTGTTCGTTTTGTTTCTCATTTTGATTATCTGCTGCACTGTTCATTACTGAGCACTTTGCGCTTGTGAGTGGTGGAAAATGGAGCCATAGGTGGAGAAAGTTAGTTTTGGTGTCTTCTTCTCCCTTTTTCTTTTATCTGAGAGTGATTGGGTTTTGATCATAGATTTAAGTAATTACTGCATACAATGAATTTAAAATGGATATGAGAAGTACTGCACAAGGTGGAGGATCAAAAATTTTGCCTTTTCAGCCAAGTGCAAACCATAGTATGCCATGTGCTGATCGGGAACAAGTGCATCACGTCACAGGGAAAAACCAGTCAGCTCACACAGTTTGAACCAAACCAATATTGAAGTGGCTGGTAGAGTTATTAATGGCACGTAGTTAACCAGCGATCACTGAACTGTAGATTCAGGATCAATACTGATAATACAACAGATACACTCCTGTACCAGGCATTTATGAAATGTTAATAAACACCTGAAAAACACATTTCTAGCACAGTTGTGGTTACTGCTGTTTCCACCCCAAGGTCTCACCACCAGCTGCAAATCTTCATGCTTCTTTATAGACCATCCACCTCCTCCAAAATTTATAATAACTATCAGTAATCAAGAACTGTGAAATATCTAGGTTCTTGCTTACAAGCCAAGCAAATTAACCAAGTTGTTACAATTTATTCACTCAGCTGTCACTGAAACGAAATATAACACCTCAAATTTAAGACTGTGATCCTACAGGCTCCTACAAGCCCCTGTAGGACTGCCTAATTTTACCACAAGGAGCAGTTCCATTTGGTCACTGACACAAAGAGAATAGTGAGAGTAAAGCAAACTTATGAATGTATGCTAGATTGATACTTTATGTCTTAAAAGTTGATATATTGAAACAAAGGTATTCAACAGCGTCATTTGAACTTGTTAATTTCTTTGAATTTATTTTAATGGTAATTCAATTTTTAGTCTCTTCGTTGCAATAGCAATGTGGCAGCTATTTGCTACAAGCTTTACAAACTATTCAAAATTATGTAGAATTACACCATGGGGGTTTATTTTTATTTTTCAAAAATTAGGTTGAATATTTGATTAGAAACAAGACAGTTCACAAAGTTTTAATACACCCACAAAGTTTAATCTGTAATCAGGAAATATTAAAAAAGTCCAGCTGCTCGCACAGCCTGGCAGCTAGTATTTTCAAACTCACCAGTGGCACGAAAAGGCATACCTGAGATTCCAAGCCTCAGCTTTTCAAGATTTCTGAGCACTCAACCTTAAAAAGCCTTATGAATTGAAAGTACAGGCTCTCCACATCCTCAATACCTGCTTCTGACTTTTGCAAAGCAGACACTCAAATGCTGTGAAGATTGGCATACGCAGTTGTCGGTTAATTGAACACATATACCATGGCCCATATACCATGCATCAGTCTGTGCATTTCCACAAATGGCGTAGCAAGATTTTGGAGGTGCTAAATATGTAATTCCATATTTTGCAATCTAAAGTTAGCAACAATTTTCTGCAATTTCTGTTAAATATAATGGGCTTTAAGAAAACTTTAATCTCCACAGAGTAGTTCTACCACATTTGTTTCACCATCAGCTAGCACATTACAAAAAAACGCTCTCCTTTTTCTATATCAGGCTATTAATCCAGCAGAATTACCTTTTCAGATTTAGAGATATACATGCAATATAATACTTCCAGTCTTTGTTCACCTCTGTTCAGAGCTGGAACAAATCTATATAAGAACTGCCAACTGGAAAAATACTGGTAGGACAACAGATTTGCCAAGGGCTGGATTACACCATGCAACCATAAAACCCCCAGGAGCATGTTTTAACCACTCTTTCTGGAATAATTTGTCCTTGTCTACTGTAGCAAGTCTTATTAAATATAGAGATAGTTGAACGGCAGCCTTTACTGACACTCACCAGGAGCACTAAGTGACATTTTAAGGTAGATCATGAGGGTGGGCAAAATCCCGACCTCAGTCTCTCAATGGAACACCATTGACTCCAGTGGCCAGAGAGCAAAAGACAGTTTGAATCTAATTGCTATTTTTGGAAAAAAATCATGTTTCAGAATTATTAAAAGGCAAAGTAGATTGACACTTTTGCTTTAGATGCTGATTAACACCAGGCAGCATTTTAACTTTCAAAGGAAAGTTACAGCCAATAAAAGTCACTACTACCTGCCACTAACTTGCAGAGAGAACTGGCCATTTCCACAGTATTATGTACTCGACTGCCATTAGGGTGGATGTTTTCCTTTGTGTGCATTTGCAGCCCATACCGTTACGAATACTCATGCAACAGTGGATTGAAGCTTGACTCATTGAATAGAACTGTAAAACACAAGCTTCCCTGGAACAGGATATCCATTAATATGCCAGTCCATTTTAGACAGCTTATGAATGGCTGTCACGGCACAATAAAGTTACTTGGAATAAAAAACAATTAACTTCCAAACACCACTCCAGTGGAAACTAACCATGAAGTCTACATAAAGTAAAGCAAACAAACGGAACCTACTGGGAAGGAGCTTAGGCTATCACAGTAAGCCATGTCACATATTTTCCTTGCTATCAGCCCTGTGGACCTACGAAAAAGAAAGAAAACATGATTAATGCCTCTCTGCAATCCACCAGTCACTAGGTACCAGATTGTCCTTCTGTGCCTGTTGGTTGCTAGCACAGGCTGGAGCCGAAATCAGGATTATCTCAGCTATACAGAAAGAAAAACAACCATCCCACTGGAGGAAGGAAAACTACAGTCTGCCCTATCTCTGCTCATCCTCCCCTTGTCCTGCCAGCTTAGTCAAGAAAAGTTCAATACTAATTAGAATATGCAGAAGAATATTTTTTTATTTGAAGCAAAATGTGTGATGAGTATACCCCAGTATAGTTCAAGACAAACACAGGAGTATTACTACTAAAATGCTCCTCCAAGGGGGGCACATGGGATTCTGCTGTTCTAAAATTAGTTATACATAGTATGAAGACCCATACGGTAATGAACAGGAAGCTAAGAAAGAGACTAACTTTTCAAGCTCTTTGCTCAGTAGCAAACGTTTAAGGCAACACATTTGCATTTACTGTTTTGCTGCTGACAGGAGTGAGCTCTCTCCTGGAAGAAGACATGAACAGTTTCCTTGGCCAAAAGACACATGGCAGCAATTTCCTTCAAGTACTCCAGGCGGCACAGTGACCCCCATTGACCTACCAGTCCTCCCAGCTTCGGTGTTACTCAGAACAGACTTCTCTAGGGATGCGGAATGGGAGACAGGGAGTTAGTGTCCATCCAAATCCAGCACAAAGCATCTCTCCTGAGCTCTGATACCAGCATACGCAACTGGCAAGAGGTTTCCTGGTTTAGAGAGAGTAAGAAGATAACCAGAGGACTAAGAAGAATCAAAAGCAATTACTCATAAACCTGTAATCAGTCATTTATGGAATGAGATGGTCATGGAAAAAATTACCTTTTACTGTACTGCTGTCATGCATTTTGACCAAACTCTTATTTCAGAAGTCCTGTCAGAGCGTTTCAGAAGTAGGCATGACATGAAGAGCAGCTCTGGCTCCTACCCCCATGCACTCAGCCTGGGTAATTCAGCGGTGTCAGAAACACACAAAGGCTGCTGACGCCTTCGTACCTGTGCACACATCCATGTCCATTACAACACCCAGCGTTGCTTTCCTTTTGGGAACGCAAAAAATGCTCGGGTGAACATACTCAAGCCAGGAGAGAGGAGGTAGAACATTTCAAGCCTCAGTTACTTTCCAGGTGACCGCTCCTGGTTACTGATGACTTCGGGCCATCCCAAACCAACACATGGTTTCAAATGGAGTCATCTTATTCTCAGACGCAAGGCAACAGGTTAACAAGGAGTGTATGAGGAACAGTGACGGGACTTGTTCAGAAACGGTCCTGCTTAGAACAAAACATGCTTTTTCACTCGTTCTTAGCACCTTATTATGAGTGCTAAAACTCTGTACTGTAAGCGTCAGTAATTGCAAAGCAAACTTGTCATGTAATCATGCTCTACAGCTCTGTTTCCCCCATGAATCTCGACGTACTTTACGAAGGAAGAGAAATATTGCTATTCCTATTTAAAGTGGATGGTTCCTATTTCACAGATGTAGTTACCATACCACACGGTCCCGGCAGACAGCAGTAATGCTTCCTCGGTGCAGCTCTAGCTCTAAAGAGAATCAGCCCAGTGATGCATTTGGACCAACAGGCACAAAAGAGACAAACACATGGCTTGAAGCATTTTATGTCAAAGTCTGTATCTTTAGAGGACATATGAAGATTAGAGAAGATCTTTCTCACGGACACACAAGCCCTAACACCTGTATGTTCTTTTGGGTTTATTGTATATAATGATTTTTCTTTCTATTCTGTTTTACCAGCACATCTTCCTGACAACTGGAAATGGTTAGAAAACAGCAGGAAAATGGGGGTGGGAGGGAAGCAAGGGAAAAAGAGAATATTTACATGCTGCTTTAAATATTTTCCAGATTTGAGGTTTCAGGCTGGGGGGAGGAAAAGGAGGGGCCTGTTTTTCTAAAAAGCATGGGAATCCAAAAGTCGAAATCTTTAAATTTCCAAATGCCAAAATTCAATGGCATTAAGTCAAAACAGATGTTTCATTTTGGTTTTGCATTTTAAAAATGGATGTAAGTTTTAATATTGTCATTTCATAACAAAACATTGTTTTAAAAAATGCTATAAAGAACTCAATTTTCCTTTTACTTGAGTTTTTGTGAAAGAGGTTTCCCCAGGGAAGTTTCAACAGGAAAAAAGAAGGGGCTACCTCCGCTACCTCCAAGCTTGACTTTAATCTGCAATGAAAACAGCTTGCCTCATGGCCTTTATTATGCTGTGCTCAGAAAAAGATGACCAAAGAAGGTGTTAGAATATTCCCTATTTGAAATTATATGATGATATAATGAATTATGGGCATTGCAGACACTACCTTTTACCACTTACAATTTATGGGGGAACGGTAGGACATAAAACTGAAGAAGAGGAGAGTACATTTTTCATTTTGCAATGTAGAAATGGTGTATTTCTTATAATTTTATAGCTTTGGGGTGTCTTTATTTTGTATTATTTTTCCTGACAAGTTTGTTATAATGTTTAATATACTTTTTATGATCAATACTTGACATTTTGCATTTTAGTTGCGATTTTTTGAAAGATGGTATTATACTCACTTGAAAGAACCTTAGAGCAGTCCTTGCAAATATACATATTTAGTATATGCAAATGTACATACCTCTGTATTTTCATTTTTAATCTATTTTAATACAGCATGCCTTCAATACAAAGGGGGGAAAAGAATTCTAAAGACTGATTTTCCTTGGCTTACTGTTTGCTATATTGAAAATTCTGCTTTGTGAATGATATAGTTGACATATTTGCAAGGAAATGCAAAGTCTTTTATAAACTTTGAAACTAATCACCTGGCCTCTGCAATCCAATTCCCTTGTAAAGATTCCTGCACCACCGCAGTAACATTTATGCAAATATGCCCACTGAGATGGAACTGAAAGACTGGGGAGCAGCTAAAGGGATTTTTTGGTACAACAGATAAGAATAATCTCAGAGGAAGAAAAATGCAGCTGCAAAACACAGAGTTAACGGTGTGGATCCTGGGGGCGGGGGGGAAGGAGCAGGGAAGGAGAGAAGGGAACACGTGCCTGAGGATTCAAGCTAAGAAATACTAGAATTGCTTTGCAAAAGGCAGAAATAGCTCTTGTGTGCTATTTTTGTCTTTTGCAAACTAAGTCTAAATAGCACACTAGAGCCCAGGGTCAGATTTTTTAAAACACAGAGGATGTAGGTAAGACAGTTTGGGTGCAGGGAAAAAAAGTGTGTTATCTGGCATCTAACGCCCACTGAAAATGAGGAGGTGAGCAACACATTTTAACTTTAAAAAGTCAGCCCCCACCTCCACACGCAGACAAACTGTGTACGAGCGAGTAGCATTTCCTCGTTAAAATGTTTTTCCCTAACCCTTCAAAGAGTGGTAGTGTACGAGGGCTCTTTGGCAGAGAGCAGAGTGCAGCAGGAGCACCGCAGTACAGCAGGACATCACTTCTTTTCACTGTTAAATCTGCACCCTCAGCTGTCTCTTTTTAGTACAGTGCAAGAAAATACATCCATTGCTTTGGGTTCCTTCATAGCTGGGCTGAGCCTGTGATTTCATAGGCAAAGCCCGCAGCTTTCTGAAAGAGTGATTTTTGCTCCCTTCATCTGGACCTCAGCCACACACTGTCTGCAGAGCTGGGGCAACCTTTTATTCTTCCGTGAATTACCAAGAATCAGACTTCAAAGCCTAGTGGGGTTCATTTACCCAGAACAGCACTTCCTGGGGGTGACGAGGTGGCTCTGGGGGTGGGTGAGCCGTAAAACCTGGCTCCTCTGGGGAGCCCACGCTTGCTTTTTGGTCCCGGAGAAGCAGCAATGTGTAGCCCATGGCAGGGAGGGGGATGCAGCATGTGTGGGAGCTCCCTGCGCTCCGGGTCTGCTCCATCCCAGGCTCTCAGGGTGGAAGCCCATCACAGAACAACGTTATGTTTACAATTAAATGTATTAGCATCATTGTCCCTGTGCTGGCTCTTGATTCAGCTTGCTGCCTACAGGACGAATAAATCCCGTTTTCTGATGGGAGTGCGCAGCTAATGTGCGCAAGGTTGCTTTTGGTCTGAGACGGGGCAAAGCACTTCTGTGCTTGGAAAAGGGTCAAAGCAGAACAGCAGCTCTGGCCCGAAAAGCTCTCTCCTTTTGTTTCCAGTGCGATATTTTCTGTTATTATGCAACTTTAAGAGTAATCAAAACCAAATGATTCCAAGCAGCAGCTAAATAAAGTAAAGGAAGAGGTTAATATAAACTACATGGAAAGATACAGATCGCACAGAAGAGTTTTTAGTGTAAGCAGACAAGAAGGGTGAGACAGTGAGACATAAGGAGAGCACGTATCTCACTCAGCGTCACACAGGGAGCTGGTGAGAGCAGTACAGCTTCCTGAAGTCAAACTTGAATCTCACTCCGTTTCTCTAGCTATAAAACCAGGTGTCACTGTCCCCTGTGCCACTCTTCAGTGGCCCAGGAGTGAGTCTTCAGTTCACAAATAGCAATTTTCCAACTTCATTTTTACTGTTTGGGTCAAACTTCCCCCTCCTTAAGTGCGTGGTAAGATAGGTATTTCTGATTCATTAAACACAATATGTTCATATGACTGTGTGTTTCAGCACCGGAGTCTTATTTCAGTGCTTACTAATATTTACACTTCTTTTAACAATCACAAAATCGTTACACAGAATGGTTGCCTTTTCCCTCAGAATCGGCACTTTGAGCTCTTTTTTTCCTTTCTCCTTGGCCTGTTCACACTCCCTTTACTTTCCAAACCCGTCCTGTTTTCTCTTAGGCGATTTGCAAAGACAGTCACTGACCTACCACAGTTCAAATCTCGTACAAACTGGATTGACAGATTCGTGGGTCTTAAGAAAGGGGGTAGGTCGAGGGGTCTGACTGCTCGGCTGACGGTGCAGCTGCCCCAGAGCCCTGGCTCGGGGCGTGCACTGTTCGCAGAGCTAGACGACATCGTTACACACCATTAGCTGCCTAAGAATTAAGCAGGTTATATCACTATGTTCTCAAGAAATTACTACTTCTCAACAGTTCCTTTGTTTTGACGTTAGCCTCTATTGTACTGTAACTAGGTGATTGAAGTATTTCTTGTAGCATTTCATCATTACTCAGAGCTGAACAAGTGCAGCCAGTGATTAATAGCACATTCATTGTGGGTCTTGGATACCTGGTGATCTGCATCACGGTGCTTAGTCCCCAACATCTGCTACATTCAGAAAACATTGTGAAGAATGGGGCCTTTGTAATGTTTCTCTGAAGACTTTTAAGCATGTTTGCTTGCAGTGTGTTTACAGTAATCATGTCTATTATTCCTGTGCTGGTGGAACTTGTGAGCCCTGAGCTATGTCTTGGCACCTGCACGCAGACATTGTATAAATATATACGTAGCAGATTTTTAGGCTGCTCAGGACGGGACTAGCTATTGCTTCCTGGCAGTATCTTAACAAGCAAGTTTATTGGCACAAATGCTCATCAGTTAAAACAAGTCTGAAGTGGCTCTTATAGAAGTCTATTTTGCATTGGTATCGTGCAAAATCTCAGTAGGAGCCCAGTTCCCTGAGGTATAGACATCTGATTGAGGAATGTGCTGGAACACTCGCATCCAGCAAACACACACTCAGCTTCACGCTTTTCTATGATATTAAATACTTGCAGAGAACTGATATTTTGTAGCGCCACTCCCCATCCTAAAATTCCTTGTGCTCCCACTTCAACGCTCTCCCTAGTGGCCTTTCCATCAGCTGAGTCCCCAACAGGAGAAAACCTCCCCCCCCCGAAACATCTCACAAGGAGGAGGGATGCTGCTGTCTCTGCTGCTGGGGATGTCCAGGGTGGTTCTGATGGATCGTAGCCCCAACGAGCAGCTTCTCTCCGTCCCGGCTGGGGGAGCAGACAGGCTCAGCCGCAGTCTGCTCCACATCTGGTTGGCTGCTCCGGCTTTTGGCACTGAACCTGCATGGATATTTGCAGTCTGTCGAGTGGTTTGATGAACATGTCAATACGATGGTCAAGCACGTCAGTTTTCATTTCACATAGCATTGCCAAAGTATGTTTTTATTTAAAGTAAGGCTATTTTGAAACTCCCTTTCATTCTTCCGTGATGTCTCACAGATTACTGAAACTCATTTTTGGAAGGCTGAAGTGGCCTTTAATGCTTAACCTCCATGCTTCCCGGGCTGCTCAGGGAATCTGCACGCTCCTCCCCACCCTGAACTCTACCACAGGCAGGTAGAATAGCTTTCAATGTTACGCTTTGCGCATACAAAAAAATCCCAGCAATGCTCACATTTTGCAATGTTTATACATAACTGTGGAACAGGCTTTCTCCCTGTTGGAAGGGGCTGGGCAGGATGTGAACAGTGAAAGAGCTGTCCCACAACAGGGGAGTCTTCTTCGAGTGAAGACAGTACACAACAAGGAAGGAAAAAATAAATCTGTTTGAATGATCCTTTCTGTGTACAGGGGTTAAAATCTGCTCCCTTTCTTCCCTGCTCCTGTCAAATTCCCCACTGAAGCATGCTTCTGCAGCAAATCCTTCTCTAGGAGTAACTCCTGTTCCCTTTCTACTCCTGAACCATTACAATTGGCCTTATTTCCCCCACATCAGTGGTTAGAATAAGGATTATCTGAATAAGGAGTATCTGTAATACACAACAAAAATGTGTATTACAGGAAGGCTAAAAAGCCTTCAAAAGGGGGACTTCTAAAAAAAAGGGGGGGGGGAATAGCTACGCCATGATACTGGGGGAAGGTTCTTCATAAAAAGGTAAAAGAGCTGTACACAGGGCCATCTCCTCATCCACTTCTTTGTCTGTGAGGTCTCAAGGAGGAGATGTCCACTCTGCCCTCCTTCTTTGGGGCGGCTGGTGAGGGTGCCCAGAGGGGCACCGCACCAACCGGCATCGCCTGCCAGCTGGTTAAACCTGGTTCGAATCTCTCTCTTCCTCCCTCTTTCTACAGTAGTCTTATTGAGGGGGAAAAAATCTCACCAACTTCAGAGAGAAGCAGAAGTAGCTTCAGCCCAAATAGCCAACAGTCACTACAAGAGAAATGTCTCATTATTTAAGTTCAGGCCAACCTCTGAGAGGCCTGTGTGCTTCTACAAATGAGGACACCCAGGAAAGTTAATCCTTTTTAGTCTTTAAAGTTGATCGGTTAAACTAAATTAAACTCCTATGTAGATGCTTTTACTCTTCCAAAGGGAATAAGCACTGGCAGCCACAGTGGTATGTTTAATAGTGTCCACAGGGCAGTTTAATTCAATTTAATTAATTCATTTTGGAATTCACTCCTTTAATTAAATTCAAGTTCACTTTCTAAATATATGATTTGGTTGACAAGCCCTAAATGAATAGCCCTTCAGACAAGGTTGCCTTTTTTGCTAACCAAAAAATGGGAGAAATAATTCTAGGACACTACTGTTGTTAAAGGGGAAGGAGCTGTAAGAGGAGCTGGTACAAGAGAGTGCTTGGCTTTGTTTTAAATTACAAGCCTTTCTATGACATTTCATATCACTTTTCTATTCCTGTTTCAGGTTTCTAAGGAAGAGGTCAAGATGCAATTAAATGATAAGAATGTCTCCTGGTTCGTTAAGGAATCGTCCAGTTTCTGTAGATCTGTATTGACTTGAAACTTATCAAAAGCAAGACCAAGCACATTCCCTTAGAGAAGTGTGTTACAAATGGAGCCTGCTCTTGCCGAGTCTCCATCCCAGGTACCAAGAACAGACAGAAAATTGCATTCGTTTTTACATAAAGAAACACCAGCACTTTTGATTTGGTGAGCTGTACACTCGGAGAGATCCAAGACCTGCTCACTTTGGCAAGATGCTGCTTTTCCTGTAGGTGACTTGTCTTTGCATAACTGTCATGGTATTACCTCCACTGCCCAACTGGACCACTACAGCTTTTAGGAAGAAGGAAAACTGATAACATAGAGTGACTAATGATTCACGCATGTATGGTAGAATTGCCTATGGTCTGACCCCCCAGCCTGAGGTATTTTCAGGATGTATGAATATGTAGGTGCATAGCAACCTTCCAAAGGTTGCTTGTTAAAAGGCAGATGCTGAATGGAAATCTTCACTTTCCTGAATTGCTGTTTATTGTCTGAGAAACTTTGGGCAGCTGAGATATGATTCTCCAAGGGGTTGTTAGACATTATCTTAATCCAACGAAGCACTTTAGCACCGAGCTGAAGCGCCTTGCTGGATCTTTAAGCAGAGGGCTCTGCAGCACCTTGGTTATCAAGTCCCATGTGAAAGCCCCAGCCAGGGAGGAACAGGAAAAAAAGTGCTTCCAGCCCACTAACAGTTAAAAATGCAGCTGCAGCATTCCAGTAATAACATCCGGGAAACATCAGCTCCCATAAGATCACATTAACCACAAAAATCTCTCAAGCTTAAACACTCAGAAAATTGATTACTGCTACTTTTTAAAAAAGCCCTGTCTAGTGACAGCAGGTTTATGAAGTAGATTTGTAGCCGCAGTTATGGCCAGTATCAAGTGGATTTCCTCTCTGGAAAGAGAGAAGGATAGCAGCACACACTGTCCTCCAAAGGTCTAAGAAAATAAGACCTTGAGGGACTGTTCAAAAACTTTTCTCTCGAGTTCTCAAGCAGAGGGAAGGTGGGCATTAGCAGTCATTACCCTCCACAGTTATGCAAGCTCCAGTTCACAACCCCGCACACAACATTAAGCCCATTTTCAGACTGGTGTACCAACCTAGCAGCACTGTAACTATGTCTCATTCAACACCCAAGTGTTTCATTCAGTCAGACAGCTGGGTCATCAGTTTCACTTCGTGGTTATACAGCACGGATGTGTACATTTGCCAGAAGCATAAGTCCAGATCCATCGCAGCCCGAGAGCCATGAAGTACATGTGGGTAATCTGGAAATTATCTGTAAAGAGGCTGATCGGTTTTGGTGTACACACCCATGGTGATATGGGTGCAACTGATCTTTGCTAAAGGTATGGCTGCTGCCTCAGCTTTCCCTCTCTGAAAATATATCCCCTGGGGTTGATCTGTCCTGAATTTCCCTTTCAAAGAAAGGAAGAGTCTGAGCACACAACTTAGGTCAAATGTCTTGTTTTATCTACAGATTTTCTGTGGGTTGCCCTAAGGGTCTTCAGGGACTCCACAGAGGACCTTCCTGCCTAGAGGGCAATGAAGTGCTGGCTCTTATGAGGAGAGTTTTCCCTCAGTGGTCGGGGTCTCTCCACAACTCTTCCACATCAGGACTTTCTTCTGGACCCATATGGTCAGCTGTGTACTTTACCCCTTCACCTCTTCGAGGGAAACAGCTTATGAGCCAACACCACCTCCTCCTCCAGTTTCTACCTCAAGGAGTACATTGCTCAAAACATTGTATGGCTGATCATTTCCCTGCCCCAACTCTTGAATACACCACTTCATCTTTTCTGCAGGCTTTTATCTCAGCCATCTTACAGTTTTCCGTAGCTTCTCCGTTTATTAAAAAATCTTTTTTAGAGGTTGTGTTCCTTGCTCACTTTCTGCCACCACTGCCCCTCCGCAATCCTGCCCAAGGCACTAGAGAGCTACTGCCCAGCTGCTGACCCTCCAGAAATCTCCCCGCTGTGCACCAGTGACTCTCTGGGTTCCCATCATAGCCCTTTTCCCTGGGAATTCCCTCCCCAGTGAAGCCAGCATACGCTGGCCTCGTCCCACCACTGCGCTCTGCATCCAGCCTACAAGCCTGTACTTGGTGCAGGCGTGATCAGGGAGGAAAAGCACATTGACACTGTGTAAGTCTGGCTCTGAGCCTTGGTTTCTGTCCCAGCTCAGTGCTGTCCCTTCCAGGGAGGCAGAGAGAAACCTCGGGGGAGCGGTGACCGAGCTGACAGCACCACTGCAGCAAGGGTGAAGCCGAACTGCGGCAAGGGTGAAGGAGGGATTGACACAGAGGGTAAGAAGGTGAGCAAGGTGGAATGGCCCCTGCAGCCCAAGTTTGCGTGAAACCTGCTTCTGATCCAGACTAATAATGAAACATAAATGGGTAGATCTGAGCCCAACTTACTTTTAACCATCAGAGCACCAAACCCCACGATCTTAGACAATGCTATAGCACTTGTAGATTAATGAGGAATTCATTTTTCTCCTCCAGGACTATTACTTGGGTTGATTGTCCTCAGCAGGAGGTAAATTGTGCGCCCATGCAGGGATGTGCAGGGTGGAGAACTCGCCGTGCCTTGTTAGGTATCTGTAAGATGGGAAACTCTCTCTCTTCCTAGGTGGTATTGATTTCAGCATCTCGCCTTACTGATTCTTCCATGGCACCTTGACAAAATTCAGATTTATCTGCACGTCTGGCATTAAGTACTTGAAAAACACATGCATATGCCAAGACCAGCCTGAAAAAAACTGTCTGTGATCTGACAACTATATGTATTTTTCCTACTTTTGAGATAGCTTAGCTCCATTTTTAACAATTACAGCCTCAAATGGCCATGACGTTAACAGAGCACAGAATGTGGTATTTAAAGAGTAGCAATTATGCAGCAGTTGAAGCAAGGTCTGTAAGCAGAAGCAATAAATTTTATTAGACTTGGTGCTGTTACAGGATGAAACAAATAAACTCTGGCCTTGTGTGCACTGAACATCTTCTGAATATCTTTTGTTTTCTTTTCCCTCTCTACAAACCATGTCTTTCTTACGTCTTACGTAATAGAGGAAGGTTAAAGAAACAACAGGTATAAATAGGAAGACAAAGTTGGTTCCATCAGAAATAAAAAATTACATATGCCATTTTTCAAATGTAAAAGTAAAGTAAAATCCTGGATTTAAGCACAGTCAGTTTACTCCACCTCAGGTCTTACCATTTGAAATATGGCCCAGCCCATATTTCTAACTTACTGCTTTCATTTTTATCAAAATGAAGTAGCTCAGAAGCTCCTTGCCAAACTATGTATTTGTGCCACACATGCACAAAGCAGATCCTTTTTGCTTGTTCTATTTTTTCCAAGCACATCTTATGTCATTGTTTAAATCTTGGTAAAGATCTATTCTCCGAAGCATTATAACTGCAGAACATAAAAATTGCAATCACAAATATGAACTATTTAGATTCTTGCTTGGGATCAATCTGTAAGTCTAGATGATTTCTCTAATTCTATTTCTGAAACATATGCAAGCACAGATGTAAAAGGAGAGGAATTGTCTCACGATACCAAAACTCAGCGGTAACTGAATCTCACATGATTTCTTTCAACTTTGGCCAAAGCCTTTGCCTCTGCTAATACCAAGGAAACGTGAAGGATACAGCAAAATAATAGACGGAAATTCTTGCCTGGCATTTGTTTATTTAAAAGCCAGTTCAGCACCGCATAACAATAATAATAATCTGGGGTAGGTGAAGAAGGCACAGCCTTACTCTCTTGAAAGGGCAGTTGAAGGCACTACAAACAAATACAGTGATCACTGGACTGTAATTTACAGCTTGATCTAAAACTTTCCACAAACAAAACCACAGCGGGTGAATCAGAGCTTTTGCCAGGGTACCAGCATTGCCATCACTATTCACGCAGGAAAATGTCTTAATCCGGCAGCGGGCCAGAGCCTCACCCCCTCGCTGGCGCCGGGGACGCAGACAGGGAGAAGGGCACCCACCAGCATCGGTGGCGACTCAGGTCCTGGTCCCCAAGGTCAGGGGCTTTGGGTCAGCGCTGGTTGAAAGACGGGGCTACCAGCAATCCCTCCAAGCTTTCTGGAGGTGTGATTGAGGGCTGACTCAGAGGAAAACATGCCACCTACTGACTCTTGCAGCACCCGGGATTTTCCCTGAAAACTCCTATTCAAAAATTTACGTGGAGCTTCACTGATTTATGGGTAAGGGATCAAGCAAGACAAGAGTCATCACACAGAATAAGAAATTGGATCTGCTTACTGGACTTTCTCTCTTTGCTTTATACAGTTTCGACTTCAGTTTTTACTCAGCTAAGCTACCGTAGATGTCAGAGAAAATTTTGCCCGAGAGGAACCTGTATGGTGCTGCTCTGCAGTACTGTGCAAAACAAACTGCGATTTTCCAGTGAAATAATATTGGTTTCAGGTTATGGGATCATTCTGCTAACGGCCACTCCCACAAATAGAGCCTCTGTGAGTTGTATACATTAGCTTGAGTGGACTTCTGCCCCAGATTTGTAGTTGTCTAGAGTCGGCTTCCTTCCGTACATATTGTAGACGCTTTACATCACTAAATAGCCCTTAATGATGAATAGTGAAAGAGTTCTGAAAACTCATTTTTTTTTATGACTGTGTTCTTTTACCTCTTTGTCTGCAGAGCGAAATTACTGTATTTCTTTTTTTGTCCCAGATACGTTAATTTTTAACAACTCTATTTATTTTGGTTATCTGTATTATTATTTGTATTGTTTACAGCAGAAACTGGAAGCCTTTTTTTGACAGCTGGTGAGACAAATTGTACTTTGTTACAGGATTATGCACCTAAAATGAACCTTTCCAAAATCCCTTGCATTTAGTGGAGGTAGCATTCTCTCTCACAATTTTCATTAGTGATTCCAAAGGCTTATTTTCCTTTGCATGAGATAATAAATCTCATTTAGATCAACTTGAAAGAGTTTTTCCTTGAGAAGACAAAGTGTCAGAGCCATTGTACCCATTTACAAGCTAACTAAACTGCACAGTGGCACTACGCTTGCTGTTTCTGAAGCTGTGTAAAAAAAAAGGTTCTTTTTTTGCTGAGTGTGGTCCCAAATATTTTCAGGATGTTTTTGTGGCTGTTTCATTACAAATTCAAATTTTATATTTCAAAGGATTTAAACAAATAAATAGCTGGGTAAAAAGCTGTGCATATGTTGCCTGGCTTGGCTTTCTGACAAGGTACCACCTGTTTTTTCCACGAACAGACAGAAACACCCAGAAAAGAGCTCTGTGCAAGCCCCTGCTGTGGAGAAGGTGAGTACGCTGGATTTAGATTTAATCACATTCTGGTGCATGCTCACTCATGTAGCAATTTGTCTTTTTGCATCAGGAATAAAATATACAAGCTGTCAGTTTAAAACATGCATTTTCCCTTCTGCTTCTGTTATTTTTTCACTGGCGGGCCCCAAAGTCCATATTCTGAAATGAATTTCCAGAGTTAGGGTATGTTTTCTTTCGGCAGATCAGATTTCAAGGCTTTTCTCCTACACGTGTGAGATCTGAGGTTAGCTGAGCCTCATTGCCTTAAAAATGGGGCTACAAAGGGGGCATAAGAAAAACTGGAGTAGTGTGCCAAAAGAAAGGGGTAAGTACCCAGAAAGAGCATGCTATCTATTAAAAAGAGTTTTCATGCTATCACATATTCAGAGCCTATTTTTAGTTACAAAAATGATCAGCGGTGAGATGATTTTTTGTTGTCGCAAGCAAAATGTCTTTCCACTTCCTTTCACTTTCAGGTATCTCTGACTGTCTTCTGCCAAAACCAAGTGAAGTCAAGTGGCCAGAAAGGTCACTTGCTACTGATGTAGGGCTTGGCAGTGCCAGGTCCTTGGTATCGGCAGCAGGGTTCATGGCTATCCCTTGTCTGGAAGGGATGAGAGGACCGAAGGACAGGACAGCACAGAGGGACCGGTGGCAGCTTATCTTTCCCCAGCATCGGGACAGATGTGCTCCTTCCTCGGCCTACTGGCTGCCCCTTCATTGGGCATGAAAAGGCTGAAAGTTTGCAAAGCTGAATTTAGAGAAACATCAAACACAGACAGAGGAGATAAGATGGAGAAGGAGAAGACCACCCTCTGAGTAATTCATTCACTCAGTCTCCTGATAACACCCAGTATCTTCCTTCTGCAATGGAATCTCTCACCCTGTAATTCTTCATGCCTGCTCTTTGTGCTGTCTCCCCTGCGTGCTACATGCTCCTGCTCCAGTGATTTGGAGCTGCGTCCCCCCACAGCCTGGTGAACAACAACAGCTCCCCTTAGAAAAATTAACACCACTTCTAGCTGCACTGAAAGCTGCTAAATTAATTCTTCAAGCATCTGCCAGCGCATAGGGTTACTTCCCATTTTTGCCAGCATTCAGCCTTCTGGCCATATTCTCAGCCGCTCAGTCTCTGTCCTTCTCCTCTCCAGACTGCTTTTCATTTCCTGCCACTCCAATCCAGTCCCCCCAGCCCCCTTACCAAGAAGGAAAAAGAGAAAATAAAACTACCCTAATATCCTTTCACAAATTCACGAAGAATAAACTTATCTGCCATATGTCAGGCACCAAAACTACCCACATCTAAGACACATTTTTATTTGCACACTGAGCAACAATGTATATTATCTCAGAGAAATTCAGAAAGAAGGGAGCTTTTTGCAACATCTGCATTTCCTGCTGTATATTTATTCTGTTTTGAAAAGAAATTTAGTGCAATCAATATATAAAATAGTGTCGTCATTCTTTGATCTACAACCATACCCATATTTTAGCAGAAAAAAAAACAAGACAATTTCCTAATAGCCACAGGGAAAGAAAAAAAAGATTGCGTATTAAATAGTGCCAGTGTTGATGAAAACAGATTCCGGTGACTTGACGTTTGCATTGTCTGTTGCTCGTTACAGCAGCACAGAGTTGTACCGATTACAGCTGAGACTGTCAAGATTTCCATCCTGCACCACTTGACCAGACGTATTTCCTCTGGGCTGAAAGGTAGCATGCTGGACACGGGGCATCTTTTATTAAGGAAACGGCAATTGAAAGGGTAGCACGGCCTTAGCCAGCGTTGAGTTTCCCTTGCAAACCCGTGAGCCCATGCAAACTAAAAGCAAGAGAGAATTCTCCTGCAGCACCAAGGCGCTCTTAGAGCAGACACTCTCAAATAATGCCACGTTATTCATCACAATAGTATCTCTCAATAGCAGATGGTTATCACTATGGCTATAAGCAAGGCAAGGCAAAGCTTCTAGGAAAAGACAATTTCTTTTATTAGACTAGGTGGCATATTTGGAAGAAATGAACAAGCTTTGAGGAACACAAACTCTTCTTCAATGCACCATCTGAAACCATTTTCAGCCCGTTCTTTCCCCAGCCACTTCTCACTCCTCAGAGAGGATTTTTTGTTGTTCAGGGAAGTTTAGAAGATCATTAAACAAGTTACCCTCTCACTGGATTTTGTTCTGGCAGATTGAGTTTACGCCACAAATGTTATTTGTATGATGTAGCCATGATGTCTGCCAGCGCAGGAATCAGAGGATCTGTATAAGAGGGCGTAAGTCCAGAGGAAACGGATGGTGAAAGTTTTGGTATAAAAAGACATCAACTTCCTGGCTTTAGTGATTTTTTAAAGATTATTATTGTATTAGCTATGCACGTTAGGATGAACACTGTAGGTGAGAGGATCAGTGGCTGGGAGGGAGGTCTCCAGCCCCGCCTGCTGCCCAGGGCAGGGTCCCAGCTGGGCTATGGCCACGCACGTGTCCCCGGCCGTGGGCTGCTGGGCGCGTGGCCTTGCCATGGCAGTGAGCGGAGGCCGCAGCAGGAGGGGGACACCCATGGGGACAGGAGACGGGTGATGCTGGCGTGACAAGGGGGTCCCCTGGCCCAGGAGCCCACAGGAAAGCCGCGTCCTGCGGCCTTCCCCTGCTGTTACCCCCAGGTCTTCCCCTGGGGCTCCCGGGGGGCTGTCATGCACAGGTACAAAGCGGCAGGGGCTTTCCTGTGTGCCCCCCGCTCGCAGCCCCCTGCGCGCCGCCCCTCAAACCAGGGGCAGAGAACCACCCTCCTCCTGCTCCCAGGAAAAGCCACCCCTCACCCTGCCCCAGCCCTAGGTGACTGTCCCCGCCTGGCCATGCCATAGTTCTCCCGAGGTTCAGCTCCTTCAGGGCCCTGCAGGCAGCACTTCAAGTCCCCGTCACGCATCTGAAGCGGGGACTTTTGCTAGACGGCTGCGGGGGGACCACGTGTCGCAGGAGGGCCAGGTAGGCTGTGCTGGCTTACTGCTGTCAGCTCCCTGGTGGGAAAGAGTGCTTCCTTAAGGATAAAAACCCCAACCGTTTGTAGCAGCGGAAGAGCTCCAGCCATTGCGGCAACGCACACACCTTGTTTTTGATGAGAGGAGTGGAGGACGCGTGTGACAACGGCAGTGGGTGACAGCCTGGGGCAGAGGCCGCAGTGCCAGCAGGACTCAGCCGCACTCCCAGCCCGGCTCCTCAGCGAGGGACGCAGCTCACGGCCCACAGAGCCCCTGCTTAGCCAGCACGCCGGGCAAGAGGCCGCTCCGGCAAGCTCTCACACCACAGTCTGCACCCTTTTTTCTCATTTGGGAGCTGGCAGCCGCCTCCAGCAGACTGCGCACCGCTCTACCTGTGCCTTTAATAGTCCTCACCTTCTCTTAAATACTTGCTTGGTTTAAATGCCAGGCTCATGTTGCCACCACCTCCCAAAACCTTTTGGGTGCTCTCTTCTTGAGTGCCGACTCTTCACAAATCAAGCCTGTCACAGCTTGCATGCATCCTTCTCACTGTACTTCCCATCCTGAGGTCTGACCGTACGGACAGGTTAGCTTGCATAATGTTATCAGAAGCTCATGGAGTTTGTAATTTTCCCAAGATCCGAGCTTTTGGCACACAGCAAAGTTTTGGCTTTCTGTTTTATTAAGTACAGTTCTAGCCATTATGGAAGTAGGAGGTTTGAAAATGAAATGCTGTCAGTCCAGAAAATAAAGGGCAAACCAAAAACCAAAACCCAAACCCATAGTTATTATTTTAAAAAATACATGATGTCAGACCGTCTCAAGATTTCTGAAGGCTTGGGGTTGGCAACACAAAACCTGCCTCTAATTCCTTGAGTCTGGAGAGAGATGTATCTGCATTGCAAAAGCACAGCAATAGAGATTTCATTCTCATCCTGTTATCATCCATCATCACTCTGCCAGGCACAGACACACACACACCGTTTCAAGCAGTCTGGGCCACATCCTTATTTAGAGAATAGTCTCAGCTTCCTTGTGCTTTTGCTCGGTGCCCGCTCATGCCATGCAGCACATTAACATAACAGCTGACAGAATTAATCAGCAGTAACAAAAGCACTTGCATGACTTGACTCGTATAATCTATTTGAGGACATCTCTCTCTTGCCTGCTCTTTCACTCACCCTCTGCTTTTATGTCTAGATCACTTATTTTTACCCGTCATCTGCAGAGCAATTTAAGCACGCTGCAGCGCTAGTGTGATTACTGAGCTACACAGCAGAAGTTACTTTTGGCAGTGGCTATTGTACAAAGTGGGTCAAATATAGCTGCAAAGCTGCTTCTTGGGCAGCTTTTTTTTTTTTTCTTCTCTAAATGAAGATCTGTATTGGAAACATGTCATTCGGTGTGAGACAATAAAACGCCCCAAAATTAAATCCAATTAAGTTTTGAAAAAATATTAAGAAGCGGCAAAGCAAAAAGTAAAAAAAAAGAAAATAAAGAGAAGGAAAAACTATTTATTGGAAATGACCACAAGAGTTATTATGCATGACAGGAGATGTCACTCTTCTGTCCTGGTGTGTTATTGCTGTTAATGAAGTATATTTAATCTAATCAAAGGACACAAAAGGGAAGTGTTCAGACGAGGGCAATGAAATTTTTTACAGACCTGTGGGCCTTCCTTATGAGGAGAGATGAAAATGCCTGATTTTATTTCATGTGCAAAGAAGTAAATGATGAGGACAGGAGTAATTCAACAAAGCCAATAGAAAGGACCATTCAAGAAGAAATAAGGAAACAATTACAATTTAGCTATAATCCAGGTAGGAAGACGGCTCTCTGCCTGGACTGATGGTGGAGACGAGGCAAGTCAAGCAACAGGAAATTCCTTTTCATGAAGCTACACATATACATGTTTTTCCCTGGGAATACTGTTTTGGGGTACTTCCTGAGGTCTTTATCTTAATTGTATCAGTGGGATCATCTTAAGAGTGATACTGCACACTGACCACCCTGCATGGCATCTCAGCTGACGAGCTGTGAGGGCAGGTCTCCAGCACTGGGCTGGCTCTTCCTGCTCTCATGGGTGCAGATGACATCCAGGATGTGCTAGGAGAGTCTGATACTGTGACTGATGTGGAAAAGGATGCCTTTCTGCCCCTACCTTCTCATGCACAGGGTGTCACTGTTTAACCTTTATCAAGAAAGTTGAAATACAGACAGACGCAATTCCCTATGCTACTTTTAAATCTGAAAGTGTGCAAATACACATGCAAACTAGGCATGGCCCAGGAGACCTGGTCTGCTGCCAGGGTACGGCTGCAAATTTGAGGGGGTTCCTTGATTAGGCAATTGCATGACTTCTCCCCTTAAATAGGCTAATGATTACAAGATACGTTCCCCATTTGAGTCAGAAATGTATTCCCCTTCCTTCATTACACGTCGCCGTGATAGACCCCACTTGCACAATTTTTGCCTATAAAGGTATCACAGGGAGACAGGTCAAGATGAATAAATTAAACCGTACCTTATTAAATACACTTTCTACTTGTTTAGCTTATACACTATCTATTTCCAGATGTCAGTTTTTCCAGCTGTGTTTTATTGATAAATTTACACAGTATCTCTTTGATTTCATACTTGGTGCAATGCCTGTAGAGCTGCCCGGATAGAGTTGTATGGGGCAGCGCGGAAGGCATCATTTCTGTTTGCTGGCTCTAGGAGATGGTTAAGCTTCAAAACAAAATGAGGACAATTAAGTCAGGTTCTAGAAGCAAGCTCATTTTTTTGAAATGTGCAAATCTTAACATTGGTAAATCTTCGCTGTTAGTGTGTTGCAAAAAGCAAATCTGGTAACAGAATTTCTTGTTTTTTTACTTACTGAGCCCAAATAAAGGGAAAGGACTTTTGGTACAGATAAACAAATTTGGAGTGGATGGGAGAGAGTTGGGTTTGCTTTTGAATTTTTCCTGTGTACCTCCTCCTGACAGTCCTTAATGACAACTCTCCCCTGAGACTTACAGCTATTGATCCTAATTAGATTTGTTAGAAATACCAGCTATTTTGGATAGGCACTCTGGTGTCTCATTTAATGTTTGAACCAAACCATTCACCAACTGAAGAGGTTCTACAGTAGCTGAGGCTGGACTATACTGCCCTGCACACCATGCAGATATTTCCAACAACTTCTCTTCTCCTTCCATGCCTTGTCAAGGCATGAAATGCCATCCCAAGAAGGGTTCTTCAGCTCTTTGTAAAATATCATCAATTAATTAGCAAATGTTCAAGGCTTCATGAACAGGCATCTATATTTGCATGTGCTTCTCACTGGTTTAACTTGCAGATCCCTACACTCAAGACGATGGTGTTTCTCTATTTGTCTATCTGCATTTTAGTGAAACAATAGAGCTCAGGAGGGAAGCCTCACATAAAACTGAATTGACTGGCAAAGTTTCAGCCCTTCTCTACATGTCTTTTACACAGTGCCTGGCTGAGCTGTGGAACTCTTTGTGACAGGGCACTGTGGTTCCTAAAGGATGAGATGATTTCATAAAGTGGGTGGATTAAGATATGTAAGTAAACATTTGGGGCTGTAAAAAGCAAAAACATTACCCCTAGGACAGTAAGATTCCAAGCCAAATTTTTCTGGAGTTGGAGGAGATACTCTATGGAAGTTCTTAAGCTTCTCCCCAGGATCTGCTATTGGCTACTTAAATAGGCTAATAAGTGAGGACAAAGAGTGAGGCTATACAATCTTTGATTATCCCTTGTCCTCTTTTCTTATCAACAGATGCCACAAATCAGGAAGTTCTACAGGTATTTTAATTCACTTTAAATTTCCCAAGTGACTTCTATATGCAGTCATACAACGGCCAGAAACAGTGCTTTTGGCCTGTCATGTTTTCTTCCCTAAAGCCAGTTCTTGGTGGTTCCGCTGAGTCTGCCAAGCCTGGATCCACAGGAAAGCACCAACAGTACTTGAGACCAACGGAGAAACTGAGGGGGTCTTGAGCAAACATATTCAGAAAGCATCACTTGCTTCAGTTCAACGAAGAAAGAACTGGCCAACAAGAAGTCAGTTGGGAGGCTTGAGCATTTACATCTAGGACATGGAAGAGGATGAGCCTACTCTTCATATGGTAGAAGGCAGAAAATGGCCAGCAAGCCATTTTCCCAAGAAAGGGAAAAGAATGGGGTAAAATTCTGCATAGCTGGAAGACTCGAGCAGTGTCAGCAGCACAGAGAATGTAGAAAGCAGCCTTGAGATTTTAAAAATAGCAAGTGGAAGAAAAAAGGAAGTTTATGATAAAAATACGTATCCGAAATGCGTTTTACAAAGCATTGTAAAAACTTGAAAAGGGAAGCAATAAAATTAAGGCCAGCACAGTTAAGAACAGTGAGAAGAGATCTTTAAAAGATTGGGACTGAAAGGACAGTGCATGTATTGGAACAAATGGTCAACTTTGAGAAAATGGCCAAATTTTCAAGAGTAATAAACAAGTGAGAATGTCTGTTACTAGTGGGGAGGCTTGGACAACTTCTATTCAAGAATTTTACAAGAACTGGCTGAGTACTTTTCTGAACTCCTTCCTTGAGTCATTTTTGGTTGTGGGTTTTTGTTTTTCTTCAGCAGCTGTTGGAATGTAGGGGAAAACCTGGGAAGAGAGATGAAAATCATTTAGGATTGTGCCAATATTTAAAACAGGTGGGTAAAACCACTATTACATGGGCGCTTGTCTCTGAATCTTGAAGGATATATCCACATATCTCTCATCAGTCTTACAGAGTATATCTATATTGCACAGTGCAGCTCTTTGCTGAGATAGTATCTTGGCTTCAGGAACAATATAGCTGTATCAGTGCAGCCTCTGCCCTATTTTAATTAGCCGGGGCATACCACTGTGCTGATGCAGCTAAACTGTTCCCAGTTCTGGCGCTGGTTCAGTTGGAGTTATGTCAGGTATTGTAGCATATTTTGGTATTGCACCATAAAGACAGAAAGGCTAGACTCCATATGTCTGGCCATGTAGTATATTGCTCAACGGAGGGGTCATACTTGTACCAGTAAAGAGAACTTCCTATTGGAAGAACAGGCAACAATACAACATAAATCTCACCAGCTATCCTTCCAGCAGGGTAATTCGTACTTGTCTCCAGCAATCGTGCACTTACGGTGTTACAAACAATGATATATGAGCATTCATGTGAAATATGGTTCAGATGTTGCCACCATATCATGAACTACTTTGCACGAGACTTCTTAGTGCAGATGAGGTCAACAAGAAGGTGCCAGCCGTGATGATTTATGCACACAGAACCAAATGGAAAAAAAAAGTTGAGGGAAAACTCTCGATTAGAAGGGGAAAGAAAAATACTGAAGACATAAAAAATCATCACATATTCTAGAGCATGGTTTGTTGAAGAATACAAAATGGGATCTCTCATCTGTGTATCATTTTGTTTTTCTTTTCTGTAGCTGGATTTTTTTTTAACGATTTCTCTTCGAGTCTTACGGGACGTCTTCCACAGTAACTGCCCTGGAAGCTATTATCCTAATTGCACAGATAATTCGTGCAACCCACAGGCTAGTACTTGGACTTGGCTCTCCTTATTGCCAACTTTTCTTTTTCCCCAACAGATTTTCTTCCTTGTTTAGTGCCACACTCCTCATCTTTCTCTTTTCCTCCCTGCTGTGAAAATATGTTTCTTTTCTGCTCTCTCTAAAGCTCCTCTCGCCTGAGGAGGAGATCTGGGATCCTGCGGAGCCGTCCACAGGCTGCTCATAAACGGGAAGATAGCGGCTGCAGCGGCCCCTTGCAGGGTCTGCCGGCTACCCCGGGGCAGTACCCTCCCAAGGTACCCAAGTTACCTCCAGCAAAGCCCTGCTAGCTGAGAAGCATCACCAGTTATTCCTGGAGGAGTGAATACATGGCTATCCTGCTCCTCGAAGCCAGCATTTCCTGCTCCCCGTACCCTTATGATACCCGGTGAGCGACGCTTGGTGCCATCAGCGCGCTGCGGCGTGGCTCGGGCTCAGGCATAGCTGGCGCAGGTACGGCTGTGCCCTGCAGAGGTGTCTGCTGGCATGGCGGAAACCCCCAGCTCTATATGTGTATGGTCCCTTTGCTTTGAGGAACATCAGCGCCCCAACTTCAACGTATTTAATTGCTTTCATCATTAAAATGACAAGCAGATAGGATTCATGGGAGCACGGACTAGAGATAAGCCCACCTGGGCACAACAACTGGCCCTCCCTCCTATCCTCCAAAACATAACAGAGATTACAGCCTCCCACCAATATCTGCCCTGCTGTTGCTTGGCTTCTGTCCTCAACATTCATGAGCTTTCACCCCTAGTTACAAAACATACCTTCAGCGTCCCTGAACGTGCATGTAAAATCTTAAGAACAAAGCTGTAGGAAGAAAGAATGAGCAAGAAAAAATATTGTCTGTATCTATGGCTCCTTCAATGAAAGGGGAAGAGTGAGGTAAAGTACTAAGGGAAGCCCAAGACTATTTCATGGTGGCAGTAAGGCTTTCCTTCCCAAGCCAACACCCAATCTGCTTCACCATGAGATTAGGGAAGAAAGAAATACAGTCTTCATGATTAGTTCCAGAATTTGCAGAGAGATGCTTAGCTCTCCTCTCATAGAAGGGCTTTTGTGTGTATGTGTATGCTTTTTAAAGTCTTTGGCAACCTCCCATCACTACAATAGATTCACTGCAAACATATGCATCGTATTAGTAAGTTATATTGTCCTTTACCTTCCCTCATCATGTCAGCAGTATCGAGTTCTGGAATTAATTTGATGTTCTCTTTCTTCATTCTAATTGTAATAAACCAGTCTTTCCCAGCTACTCTTGTAATATTTTGAGTGTAATATTTCTAACTCTTACCACTTGAAGGTTTTTTTTTTTTAAAAAAATCTGGTTTCTAGAGTCCTGTAGGTTTCTTTTAAAAATTAATTTGTCCCCAGGATTGCAGAGAAAAGTTGAAACAAAATTGAAAACTTCTAACAATCCAAAGCAAATGAAAAGAATTGCACAGCTAGTATTTTTCTATCTATCTCATGATTTTTAAACCAATCTAGTGATTTTTGTGATCTGCCTCTCGACTTTTGAATGCATAGGGCTGGTGCATCTGCTTCAGTCCCTGTTGCGCTGAGGGGGCATGCTGTTCACATGCTGAAATTCTGGCACTTCTTACGGAAGAAACCTTTTCTTGGGAAGTAACTGCCATGTAGTTCAGGATGCTGCCCGTGTCCCAGAAAGAAAGGATCAAATACTGGGCCACAGCAGCTCCAGCTGAAGAAAGGGAGATGTTCTCTTTTCCATCAGTAATTAAAGGTGGATTTTTATTTATTAATTTTCCACTGGTGCTTCTTGTGCTCGCTCAAGCATTACCTCCCAGCAGAAACCCCACACACCGGGTGTACTGCCTTTGCCCTGCAAAAAGCTTGCACAGAGCAGACGGGAGTTTTCACTTATCAGACGAGGACAGCCCATTTCTTCAATTTAGATCTTAGCCTCACTGGACCAAAAATCCCTTACTCCTGATGTACATCTTTACAAAGTAGGAAAGAACCCGGTTTATGACATCCTGTGTTTCTCCTGAGGGTTTTTTTTTTGACAAGTGAGGTCTTGTTTCAATTCTGTAGGCGCAGACCAGGGTCCGTCAGTGCAAACTGCTCATTTATCTGTCCTGTGGACACCCACGTACTGCCAAGTCTCAGCTCTAAGCCAGTTCCCAATACACACGCTGTACTATGCAGCCCAGTACATATGCATAGTTGAAGTAAAATAAGTCTTTTCCTGCATTCTCTGCACGTATTGTGTATCTCTAAGTTTCGTACAGCTACGGTAGAAGTTATTCCAAAAATGAGGGTGCTAAAAATATCTAGGCTTCAGAACTGAAATAGCATCCACATAGTGCAGCTTTTTTTGCTCTAGGTATATGTCCTTCTCAAGAAATGTTAATAAGACTCCTGTATGCAACCACATTACAAATAAAACAGTACCACACGTCTTTTTTATAATATTGTATTTTTTAACAGCATATACACAGACATCTGGCTAATAATCGTTGGAAGACATGGCACAATACTACCCCAGTACTACCCCAGTTCTTGCATTTATACAAAACACTGAACCAAAAGGAATCTAGAAGACTCTTCCTCTCTTCTTTACTTTCATAAATTAAATACACAACATGCCCCTTCTGGAAAATTCACACCACATTTCCAACATTTAGTCATAATGAAAACCAGAAGGCCACAGTCTGGCTGCTCTGGAGCGTGTGCACGCTGCGGAGAGAAGGAATAAGGACCATTTCCTCTGTTCGCATGTCTCTTGTGAGGGAGCTGAAGTCTCTGCGAAATGGTGGGGTCAGGAGGCTGCAGGCTCCATGTCCTGAAGGTCCAGCCCTCTGAGCCCTGTGACTATGTGGGGTCTCGGCTGATTTTTCAGCTCTGACAGACATCAGGGGCAGGGGGGAAGAAAAAACAGGGCAAAAATCAGCTTTGGGACATGAGCAAAATCTGATTATAAAAGCTTTGGCTTGGAGGGGTGGGAAGTGTCCTTCTCATCCCAGCTGCTTGTTGACACCAGGATCCTCAGGCACACATTTTGGCCCCAGAGCAATGGGCGTGATGGAGTCCTGGGACAGCCTTGCCATAGCCTGCCTGTTCCCTGAGGATGAGCAACATGAGGGCATCTGGGGAAGCATGGGAGAGCCCCCGGCTCTGCGGGCCCTCCGGCAGAGGGGAGCCCCGGGGCACCGTCGGGACCCCCCACTGCCACACCACCTCTGCCTCCGCAGGCAGCGACGGGAAGGGGGACCTCCTGCCTGCGGCACAACTCAGCCGCCTGTGAAATGGTGAGGAAGTGGCAGTTATGGTCCACAGAAGGCTTTTGAAATAATTTTAAAAAATTGAATAGGAATATAACATACTCTTAGCTAATGTACCTAAGAGTCAGCTGAAGGCGCTGGAGAGAGCCAAATCCAATTCTCCCTGTGTAAATACATATGATTTCCGTCCGTCTGTGCACGGCATTGCGGGATAAGAACAGCCACAAACTGTACCGAAATGTACTTTCCAAACAGTAATCAAATTTGCTTAATATATATTCACGTCCTTTTTGGATCCTCTTTCTGAAAACATCCTGCTAAAAATGTCTCTTTTCAAGACTGCTTGTCTTGAAAGAGGAAATGTTGTAGAAATTCATAAAGAGACTATGTGGGGGGTTGTAATCACAGATTTGCGGAGACTAAGGGGGTAGGCTGAGACAAAACGGTGTCCTGGGTCAGGAGCTGGGTGTCGGGCCAGCACTGCTAAAAAGGTACCAGCAGGAGCCGGTACTCAGGTGTCCCTTTTGCTGGGGGTCTGCCTATGCAGAAGTCCACCTCCTGCACCTGCAGTGAACTGAAAACACGGGATGACTGCGTGGAAAAGGAAGAGAGTCTGAGCCGAACATAAATAATTAACTCCGTTGCCTCTCAGGGAGACTAACAGTCCTTTCGGGCTATGAGTAACACCATTAAAGACCGTGGCAAGAGAGGTATTTCATGGTGAGGGAAGAATTTGTTACCTCCTCCGCATAACAAGTGGAAAACTATAAAGAGGGGAGAGCACTAAATTACGTATTCAATCTGCTTGAGGAACAGTTTGGAGACATGGAAAGTCAAAGGTAATGTACTGTTGACAAGCAGAGCACAGGAAAAGGAAAACACTCTGTCGTGCTGAACACATTACGCTGCTCTCCAAGGGCTCGCAGGAGAGAACACTGAATTCTCCAAAGGATGCCAGCATGGAAGCGAGCAGGACTGAAGTTTATTTTCTAGGAAGCTCACCAAATCCAAACGTTAGACTTTAAAACTATAATAAAGGGACAATTTAAAAGACCACTGAAATAAAAAATCATTCAAAGAATTGTACCTAATGAATCATGAAACAGAAATATATGGTGTGACTGGTGCATCCAGATCAAAACTCCAGATCACATTGTTTAAATAATAACTGCAGTTATTTTGCTAGCATAGAAATAGTTCTGGCAAAATATGTTCTTCATAGATAATTAGAACAAACTGTACATTCACAGTCTATGGGGAAAATGAAAACTACATTGCAAGTACAAATAAACACATAGCTTTGGTTTGACACTATGCGCTGCTGAAATATGCCTAAATTTGCATGCACCACAGGTGGATCCAGGTTCCGGTGGTTTTTAATGCTACTTGATATTAACTGGCACAGCAGATCTGACGGTCTGCTTCCCATCTCTTTGCCCATTCGAGGCAAGCCCAAGTAATCTGTTGTTCAGCCACACTTTCTGCAGTGGATTAGGAATAAAGATCAGATTGCTGTCAGGGTGGGTGTTGCAGGGAATCCGTTGATGTGATTAAGGCATTACAATGGCAAAAGAGGAAGAGATATTCTTATCTAACCATTATCTTCCCAGCTTTTTCTGCCAGGTAACATTTTTGTATGCCAGGTAACATTATCCGTTTGTCTCTTTGTAACTGTATAGCACTTTTTTCATCATAGATAGACCTGCCTTAATATAAGATTAAGGATAACAACAATTTTTAGGAAGATTTGGAAGACATCTATATTTAATAGGAAATCTTGGGAATGGGAGCTTTAGGGAAATGTTAAATATATAAGATATGGCCAAGCAAAAAGCTGTTGTTATATTTAGACAGAGGATTTTGTCATGAAAATTGCTTATGGAGATTTCATACTTACGGCTTCACTACAAAGGGAGGATATGGTGCAGTAGCAGAGCGTGTGGATTTATAGAGCACCAATTATCCAGCACTAGCTTCCTGCCAGGACACCCCTAATGCATAATGGATGTGAGGTACCGTATTGCATTTTATGAAGTAAAAGTGGTAGCTTTCCTATGAATACATAAATCCAGGACTTTGTCTTCCATGACAGAGTGATGGGCTGGGGGGAAGAGGCAGTTTGCCGAGAAATGCCTGTTACTAAACTGTTACCTCACCCTATGTCCTGGATGAAAACACGGCATCTGGAGTGTTCACAACAGCTACTGAGGAGGGTTCAGAGTGATACCACGTACCTGTGCTTACATTGTCCGGCAGCAGATGCACAGGGCTGTAACTCCATTTTATTTTCAAAATGAGACAGGTAATGTGCAATAAAAAGAGACCAATGCTTCATCTCTAGTGTTAGAAAGGCATATTTTTACAGTGTACTTGATTTCTCTTGCATAACATTTGTGGGGGCAAAGCACGGAAGATATACTGGAAGGGTGAAAGAGGTAAGGTTAACCATTAGTAGATAGTTTGCTGGCCTGTCCTTGTCTTAAAAAAAAAAAAAAAAGACAACAAAACCAGTCGGTGCCTTTTCTTCACTGATATTTTATGGTGCTATAACAACCCCACACTGTAGAAACCATTCTTGGGGCAGTGAAGAGAAAGGACCAGGTAATGTGAACTAGTAAGAACATAAAGCTCTAAAATATGAAATGGGACAGTTTTTCCAGAGAGTAGTAAAACTTCAAAACTTCTTAATTCAATGCAGAATTAGTCCAGCAATAGCTTTCAGCAGAGTCATACAAGTGTCTTCTTTATGCAACTTCTTGCCCTAGCTCAACAGTATTCCCAATAAAAAATTGTCTCATTAAAACCAAACTCTATGGGGTTTAAAAATATATCTTAGATTTTGAATGATAGTGCTTGATGAGGAAAGAAGATAGGAAAAATTGATCTGACAGCCAACGCAGAAAGAGGAGCACTCTTCCTCCTAAAATAATACCACCGAAAGGACTGCAAGAATTACTGTGGATATTAATAAAAACAAACAGGCACTGGAGATTTATACCTGGTATTTATTTGTGAGTTCAATCATGACCCCTTAAAAGAAAGGAAGGAAGAATAAGAAACTTTAAGGTTCCCATGGTATCGTTTCAATCCTGTACTACATATCCCACCAACTACAGGTAGAGCTGTAATGGGAAATAGGAGTTTGGAAGTTTGAAGATAGTGAAGGAATGTCTTCTACCAAAAGTCATTTATGGAAACAGTGAAAGGGGGTAGGCTAACTCATGGTGATTTTCCAGTACAGGTAAGCACCTAGAGAAATAAATTAAGCTAACACAGATTAGGAGGTGGATGTTAGAATCTTTTCCTGAATTTTTTTTACATGTTCACAACACTCAGTGCCTGAAATGTGAAACTTCACCTGTGTTTACCAGCCTCAGATTCAGATCATCGTGACAACTGATGGCCATCTCAGCATTGCCCTGGCAGATTCAGGAAGAGAAAGAAAAAAAAAAAAAAGGGCAGAAAAAAAGACAGAGCTGATTTTAAACAGTGAAAGTAAAAAATAATTTCATTAAGACATACAGTGTCCTAGGAAGTTTTTCGTAAGTATTTCCCTCTTCAGTAGGCAAGCAAACATGACTGTACAGACTTTAAATCTCTTTTAAACAATAATGGGAAAATATTAGTCATTACATACACGAAAATATAATTATATAAATTGAATTGAATTCCTGGTGAAAGGTTATCTTTGCAATTACCAGCATTAACACTTAAATAAAACTGAAGTTTTGTCATTGACTTCAAAGAAATCAGGATTTCATCCTTATATTTTTCAAGTGAAATTATAGGGCAAAACTTTCTGAAGCTAACAACAAAAGACTGCGGTTGATGTCAGTGGATTTAGTGGGAGTAGGTGGTAAATTAACAACGTATGAAGGAGCTACTGAAAATATGCAAGAATATTTCCCAAATCTTCTAGAATGCCCGTTTCAAATTCTGTACAGTATATTGGTTATTCAGATACCTATCAGTAAGTGTGGGTAAAATGAAAGGAGTGTTTTAAGTTTGAGCCTACTGCTGGAGTCAATGAAGGTTTGTCTCTCATTTTTATTGGAAGCAGTCCTAGTCCTTTCCAGAGCAGCAAAGCAGAGCAGATCATGAAGTGAATCGGCAACACAGTATTGCTGAGGCAGGTTTTTTTCATGAAAATTATTCTTGTGTGCCCAGTGTCTGCTAGACACAGCCCTTGCTTCTTTTTTATGCAGTTTACCGCAGAATCTCCTTATCTCTGAAGTGATTATTGATAAATAATATTAAGCCACATTTCATTAATCACTCAACTGATAGTTTTAATTGGTCCAAGAAAGGTTGGAAAAGCACATTCATGGGTGGAGGGTGTTGCACCAGATTTGGTATCTTTTCTTTTCTTGCTCTCACTATGCAAATTTGTCCTTTTCAAAGAGGTGATGAAGAGCCACATGTATTTATTCCAAATAAGATCCAAACTCAGCAGCCAGCCTGTAGTCCTTTTTCACACTGGATGTCCCTGACTTCCCCGGGAGTCCCTCGGGCAAGGCCATGCACCGGGGATGGTGTCCGTATCAATCACGGCCAATTCTTCCTCATATGGCAATGCTGGTGTGGTGCAACTGATAAATAACAGGTGGCTAGTGCAAAGGAATGCAGGCACATAACAAAGGCTGTGTAGGGTTAAAACATTGGGATTTTGCCTGCAGCTGTCCACAATAAATATGCATAAGTTCATTTTTTGCTTAGTTATGGATTCATCCACCTGTTTTCCTGAGAGTGCCAGACATTTTGTACTCTAATTATTACCAGGTCCTATCCAAAGTCCATTTCAGTTAACACAAAAGAAGTTGTCAGTGATCTCAGGGAACTGGGATCAAGCCATATGGAGCAGTTTCACTAGCATACTTATATCACGGGTTCTCAGTTTTGACCTTACAAGAGCAGGGCCGAGATTAAAAAAACATTGATTCTTTGTGCAAGGCACTTACAGATTCTGTGCTGTTCTTATTTCCAGGTAGTTTTTAAAAATAAACCTGTGCTCCTGTTAAATTATTCCAATAGATACCTCTGCAGAACCGCAAAGTCAATGGAGGATTCAGAGCTGCAGCCCCAGTCAGCAGAGATTGATGTTGCTCTGCTGATGGCTCCCACCTCACTTCAGGCTTCAGCCCTTCCCGCGTCAGCTTTCACACTCTCTCCAGAGCTGCTTCATCTGCAGCACAACATTGCCCATAAAGCAGATGAAGCGTTGCTGCCACAGAAATGAGCACTCCTCCTTCAGACCACCACTTTGGCACTTCTTCTGATGCTTGTTGCTTTCTACCCGCTCTTCTCTTCGGCTCTCATCTTACCAGTTTACGTCTGATGATTTTATCTCTAATGCCTTTGTACCCAAGTAAGGCCATAGGGTATCCTACAGGCATAGTTAATCAGTGAATCCACAGGCAGAATAACAGCCCTCGGAAATATAAACTTATCAGGAGAATACCTATAATCTCTGAAAGCTCCAGAAAACTTCACATACAGGGGTCAAGATTTGGAAAAGAAAAAAGGAATACCTAGAGGTAAGTTCCCATGGGCATCATTCAACAACTCTGTAGATAACCACATGTACAAAGTATCAAGCATTACCAGTTTCCAGTGAGTTTCAGGATCCATTTTATAAATCTGGAACTGCATCACATAATATACTATATCACTTAATAATACATTTAACGATGTAAGCTGGAACAGGAAGTTCGAAATATCTTCTCTTAATCACACTGATGAATCAAGCTTGATCACACTGGTGAATCAAGCTGCATTTGCTTGCTGCTGACTACTTTTCACGCAGTACTCTCATGACTATTTGAGTAAGAAGAGCAACGGGGCCCCTTTGATCCCACATGAGATGGGAATCCCTCCGTCGGACCCGGAGGCAGGGAAGCCGAGCTGCTTGCTCAGGGTCCCCCAGGAGAGGCTGAGGAGAACTGAGCCCTTCACGGTCCAGCTTAGTGCCTACCCAACTGATCCATGCCCCCTCTTGCTAAGTGCTGTGCAAGCAAATCTTAGATCAGATCTACTCCCTTGAGAGATGTATTTTCTGAAAATATTAGGGCTGCACCACCCCGACAATAGTAATTGTGCTATGATTATTTCAGCACAGAAATAATGTACAGCATTTTCTGCTTCTGAAAATTGTTGCAGCTCTGTGGATGTCTAATGATTTACTCACCCTTTTTTTGAGACAGACATCAACATTTCATAAAAGACTACAAAGCCTAATTATAGATTTTTATTGCAATATATTGTATTAAAATACAATGTATATTGTAGAATATACATTGCATTAAAATACAATAGTCAATACATTATTATATATCTACGATATCATTATTCTTGTCATAAAGTATTAATATTGTAAAATTGATGATGACATTAGAAGTCTTTTCTGAAGTCCTGAAAATAGGAAATCTGATTACAAGAGAATTTCAGGTATCAGTTAAAAGCAATTTCCATATCCCCTGGTGTGAATAAAGTTCAAAAACCTAAGCTGAATGCAAACTGAACAGACCAAAAGGGAAGAAAAATACACATATTTGTTAAAGCCTTCCGTAAGCTGATTTCATTCTGCAAGTAGAAGCCTCGTAAAAGTTGATTAGACACCTGATTAAAAATAGTAAAAACTGCTAGCAAGCAAAAACTGAAATAATTCTTTGCACAAGTATCCAGGCTGTTAGTGAACTCGGGGCCTGAATGCTTTCCAGCCTTCTCTGGTATGGCCGAGAAATTTTAAGAGCCACATTTTCCTTTTAAACTAATATTCAAAGGAAAAAATAAAATAGGACTTCCAGAAGATAATCTCCTGGGAGTTGAATAATGCTTTTCATTGGAGTTTGCTGCAGCAAGTCAGTTTGTACTCACTACTGCTGGGAATTAAAGAGGTAATTAGCAAAAAACCAGGGAGAGATGCCTAACGGGGTGAACCTGTACAGATCCAATGCAATCCACAAAGACTGCCAAGACAAGACGAAGACAGATTTAAGACTTCGCTTCGTATTTTCTTTTGATATACAAATACACCTGCACAAGATTAAAGCTACATTTTTAGTAAAATCACATAGCTATAATACCTGATGCAAAATAGCACTCAGCTTTAGGGGCCTGGCCCCCACCATAAACCTTTTGTATGAGAAGTTAATAATTGATTTGGCTCTGCATTCAAGACAAAGCCTTATTTCTCAGAAGCATCAGCATATGCTGTAAAGGGACTTCACGTTTATGGGAAAAACATGCATTGCAGAAGCATGCTGATTTTACCATAAGTGATCTGCTTCAGGAAAAAAGTTCTGCAAAGAAATGTCCCCTGAACTCAATAAAAATATGAAGTGCTTATGCCTAGTAAGCCTGAACTTTTTCTGGTGAGATTATCCCATGCAATAAATTTGGCAAGAATCACCCCTTAAAAAATTAACTGGTCTTACTAAGCATCACTAATCATGTATTTTAAATCTAAGACATATATGCAAAGAGAGATTAACTTAGCAAAAGAATTCTGAATTTTGCAGCAGATGAGCATACGGAATCATTTCAGTATAAGTGGACATCAATAACAGAAGACTTCATGGATACTAAGTGAGAATTTATCCCTGGTTTTCTTAATACATCATGGATAATGAACCTAAGAACCTAGAATAGAATAAACTATATAATACTAACGCTAGGAAGTTAACGCTCCTGTTTTATGTAGTTAATGGTAATAACATTGCTGCAAGTGTGGATGCTGCTATTTTAAATATCAATAATAAGAAAAAGTATATTTGGAACACTTTTATAATTTAAGTGTTCTTTTGTTAGTGACTTCAAAGAGCTTTAAATAAATTTAATCAATTGTGATAAATCTAATTTAACAGTGAAAATCTAGATGGTCTGTTTTAACAATGTGTTTGGTATTTCTGTTTGTCCTGAGACATCATGAGAAGATTTTGATACTCAGAATCTGAAGAAGTAAATAATTAAGGACACTTCTGCTAACAGTTCAATCCACTATTCACTGGTGCTGATTCTTCATCATTTTGCATCTGGTCTAGTCATTTAGAGATGTGCAGAGTCAGTGCAAAACATTACAAAATTAGAATCACATTGTTCCAAATCCCTTTATGAAGGTGCACAAAATGCAAGGCAGGAAACTGGAAAGTCACTCCCAGTGTCTTGTGGATCTCCTACTGGGCTGGATTCTAGTTTTATTCAAGTAAATTCTTCAGATCTGATCCTTTTTACCCTTAATTCACAGTCAAAGATGAGATTTATGGACCTGAACTCATGAGTGGTCTCACATACAATGTGGTTTCTTTGAAGAAAAGGTAACCAGCAGTAAACAGGGGCAGACCCTCAATTAGTCTCCGTGGGGTTTTTTTAGAATTCATACAGCAAGAGTCTGCTCTCTGCATTTTGCTGGACAGAATATGCACAAAAATATTTTCAGGCTAAATGCAGCTGGTTCTAATCCTCTGATAATTCAATCTACATGCATCCCTAGCTTTAACATGAACCAAGCCATCTGTAAAATGTTAGTTACATTAGAAGACACAAATCTAGTTTTTGACCAGACCCAAGCCAATCAATATGACTCACTTTCTTTGATCTTTGTATTTTCTGGAATAATGGCAAGAAACCAAACAAAAGTCACCACAAAATCAATCCAAGCCATAATGCAGTCTTAAAACTACTAGGCGCTCTTTTTGATGAGGGGCTTCGTTGCTGATAGAGTTTCTCTGCTCGCCGCATGCATTCCAGTGGTGATTCAAATTCTTCTGCTGAAATGATCTTAGAGGATAAACTGTACTTGCAATCATATAGCAAGCAGTAGGAATACTGAAAAGGAAACATGAATTTTCTCTTAAAAGGCATATATGGCCGTCCTTGCTTTTTTCAGATGAAATCCAGACCAAATTCGTTTAAGTAACCAGTATAGACAATACAGGAACTGAACACAGGAAGAATGCTGAGAAAAAATAAAACGCAGCCAATTCCAAGTACACCAAAAGCATTTTATTCCTATTGTACGTTCACATTACATGCAAACTGTGCTTATTCCATACTCTCACATTCCAGCTATAATGTGGTTTCAGTAACATTTACAGATAACAGTTTGTGTTTTTTAAAAAAGCTGCTTTATTGAAAGGAAATGAGTTCTGATGACAAATGCCAGTTTTTAGCAAAAGTTCCTTTATGCATCACATAGTTTTCCTCCATTTGTGAGATGCATATTCAGGATTTTCACTCTCCTACATTTGTTTAAGTGAGAGCTAGTTGAGTAGGGATGGGCATAAAGCACTGCTGCTGGAGGAGGGTAGTGTTTTGATTTTGCTTGCTGCAAAATGGACAGACGAGCAGAGTGAGAAACTGGCACCTGCCCACCAACTCCTCTCTGCACCTTGGGGAAAGACGGTAGTCCTTGGTATGCCTTCAAGTCATTGTTTTGGCTACATACAAAGATGATTTAAATGTAGTTCTTCACTTGCTGCCTGAAGTACACAGCATGTTTTCAGCAGCATTCCTCCTGTGAACCTAAACCCATAAGGTACAGAAAACAGGAAGAAGAATACGAACTTGACTCCAGGTCTGTTAAAGAAAGGCTGCTCCATTCCTCCCATTATCAGGCATAATTAATAAGTTCTCCTGCATGGTTTTTTTCCCAGTTGCTGCAGCCTTGTATTTTTCTTGCCATTTTATTCATGTTTATTAGCTTTAATGTACATTTTTTGCAGTCCTCAAGATCAGTCACTCTTTTCTACTGATGTGGAACCAGCCAGAATAATTTAAAAGCCCTTCCAAATGCCTATCATCACAACCAAACTTTTACTGTTTCATTTACCTAAAACCCTTATAGTCTAAGTGCTGGAAGGCTGACATAGGCAGGGAGGGACATGAAAAGAAAACATGCAGTGCAGATCTCTTGGGCTTCAGGACATTACCTTAAGCACAAAATATAGCAGCAATCATATTGAGGTAAGAAAAATAAGAGAAATAGATCAATTCCCCCTCTCCTATGCTGCCACCTGTCCTCTCCCAGCAAGATTCTGTTGTAGAAAGAACATTTAAATCAGATTTTGATCTCCATAAATTGTAACAGCTGGAACAGCAAAATATAAAACAGCTCACAGTGGTTTTCCATATGAAGAAATGCTGGAGACATCTCTAAATCCTTTGATTTGGCAGAGAAAAATAGCATGTATAGCCAATATAGTCTGTCTGGGGCATCTTTTATTCAGAAAGAAAATGTCATTCATTATCATGCATGCTTCAACCAAAGCATGCAGAGATACAGAAAGAGAAGGAAACCTTTAAAAGGCTTACATAGGAGCAGGAAGAGCACTGTAACTTTGAAGTCATTAGGAGACCACAAGAAATTTTCTTGTTTGAAACAAAGACCCTTCAGAAAATCACTATCAGTTGTGAACCAGGACTGGAACAAGCAGTCAACCTGGCAGGGCTGTCTGAGCCAAAAAAACCTCTTATATACCACAGTAGAAAAAAACATAGTGAAAGAATTAGCAGAGTAAAGAGAAAAAACATTTAGAAATATATGGCTCTGAAGAAGACTGGGTTGCCTGATCCGAAATGTGGTAAAGGAATCCACAGAGCGCAAGATGTCTGCGTAGCCAGCATACAATGTGCAGGAAGAGTAAGAAAAAACTTCACATAACAATGTTCGTCAAAACAATGGAATCAGGGAAGTTGCTCAAAAAAAAAAAAAGGCGGGACAATATTCATAATGTCACAGGAACGGTTAATTGAGACATTTTCGCTAAATTTGACTCTGTACTGTCCCAACGCACTTGCTTTCCTCAGCTATGAAGCCCTAAAGGAAACTTGCCCTTCTCACAGTTCAAGCTTTATTTCCTTAAAACATATTATACCTCTGCAGAGATGGAGCTGCGGAGTCTAATGGTGATGCCCTGAACTACCTGTGGAGATCTCACCTCCGCTGGCTGCTGTTTAAAGGATGAATTCATGAGTACCTGGATATTAAATGAAACTTTTGCCTTTAATGCCTGTCTCACAACTTCAGCAATATTAGTTTTTGAATGACATTTTTCTTTCTCTTTTGAAAAGCATTGCCCCGTGACTCCATTTATTTATCACGATGCTCAGGCAGAAATTTTCTCATATCTTGTCTCCAGTCGAATACACTCTCTGCATCCAGCAGTAAACCCTGGGAGTTGTGGCCCTGACACATGAAGGATTTTGTCTGAGAAGCCTGTTTTAGAAGGAGAAATGTTCCTATTCACCAATATTATATTTAAAACAAAACAAAAAGATCGAGTTGCTCTGGGCACCCACCTTTGCCTTCAGCATGATTTCTCAAGCATTATAAACCACATAAAAGGACAAAGGATACTGCAGTGCCAGGCCAGAGAGACTTGAGCCAAGAAACACCTTTCCAGGATGAAGGTCACAGATACTGAGATCACATGCCTAAAAGAAAAGGGAATTTTCAGCTTTCTTATATTTTCATGACCAACTAGAAGAGATGTTAGCTGAGGAATGATTGAAAGCCAACCCACCGAAGCGAGGAAGGCAAACCCCAGGTTTGGATGCACACCGTCGCTCTTGCTGCCATCTGCTGTTGTCGTGTGGAAGCATGGAAAATTTCAAATACTATACCATGATTTTTCCTTCTGCCTACTGCATTAACCCTACCTACAATCTGGGAAAATTTCATGGACCACGTGGGAGGTATCATTCACACGGATTCGTTTACTCCGCGGTTCCAGAAAACAGCAAGCACAGCTCTTTCGTTTGCAGAGTTACTGTCAGTAGCTGCTCTTACTGAAGGTGCTGGACCCAGATCGGCTTTGCTCCTAAGCACCGGCACGTAAACCAACCTGAGGAAAGGCTAACGCTAGCTGCACACCTGAACCGCTCTGTTAGAAGTCATTTTTTATGTGCCTTTGTTTGGAAAGTGCCTGCTAAATTTTGCTCACTATCTTTAAAAGGAAAACCTGAAGTAGTTCATGGTGCTATTATTGAATGACTTGCTTTCTCGGAGATATGGGCCATCCTGTGACAGAGGCGGCTCAACTCTGTGACATTTTTCTCTTGACATGAGGGAGAATTGGTATTTTGTAGGATCAGACCACGTTTTTTCAATTTTTAAATGTAAACATATAAGCAACATTAAAGGGAAAGCTTTCATTTTCCCAATTCTTCATTTAAGAACTGTAATTTACTAATTTGATCTGGAAAATTTTCCTTTACTTTTGCTGCCTATTTCAGGGCGGGGGGTTTGACATGAATTCCCATTTGGGGCAAAGGGAAATGTTGGTCACTTCTGCTGAAAAGCAAAGAAAGCAGATTAATAGGGGAAATAATGTATTCATTCTGGTGTATTATATAATTTCTATGAGTAAATTTTAATTGGACGACTTGCATAAATGGAATGTAAATGTGTCTACCGCACAGCATGGGTCTGCTGCTTTAAAAGCCAAAGTTCAACTCCTGATGTCATTAATCAGGAACTATAATTTGTAAATGTAGGGTAGGTAATGGAAATTAAAACAAATGTGCTTTATTAACTAATTCTTCAGGCACAGGTAAATCTATTTGGAAATGAGTTCATTCACCCCAGCTACACACTGCATGCTTAAGAACAGCCTTATTATGAATAAGTTAATAATCTACTGCCTTTGACTACAGAAAATCTAACTCCTCTGGCTATACCTGTTAGGGACCCACATCCAGGAATCACGATGCAAGACAGGTTTGAAGCTTCATCTTTGAGTCTTTACAGATTTGGTCCAAAGAAAGGTCAACCATCACCCCCATCATACTATCTGTCTAAATGAATTTGAAGGCCCTCTGAAAGCAGGAGGTACTAAGCTGAGACTTATGTTTTGTTGACATTAAGAAACCAAGATTAGAATTTTTTTTTTCTTGATTGATAGTGATGGTCCTGCTATTATTCATCCAGCAAAGATGCATTCAGATATCTCATTAGACTTTGCAAGTGATACACCATTTCTGTATGACCCATCCTGCAAATGCAGTAATGGTGTAAGTGTGTCCAAGAGCCTGGCAGAAGCCTCCTTCCTAGATCTACAGTTTCTCATGGAGTCATAAAGTAAATGTCTGATACTGCAGACGTGGAAGACATCAATGCCTAAAAGCTCATTTGTGTACTGCTGATATACAAGAGAGCAGGCTTGCCCTTAATGCAAGTTATCTATATCTAGATATTATTGCAAGATTAGTATTTTTTAATGGGGATAGAGTTTCTTTCCACTTTATTTCAGTTTAGCCTATGCTGACCTGTTTTTGGTCTTCATTCTCCAGCCTATGGTCTTACATTAACATCCTTGTTGGTGTTCTCAGTCTGTAAAACGAAGGATGATCACTGTGCTGCTCACTGAATTTGGGTGCTAACATTATCCTTTCTAAAAGAAAACATCGCACACCTGCCCTGCTAGCTAATAACCAGGCAATAGGATGGTTGTCACAGCTTAAAAATGTAGAAATGGAAATGGGAAAGAATCCCAAACTCCCAGAGGGGAAAAGGTCAAACGTAAGAGCGAAATTTATTGCTGAGTATGGCATAGCAGAAAGACAATAAAGGATTCCTTAAACTGGGCATAACAACAGGACAAAAGAAAAACAAAACCTCCTCAACCATGTCTGTTCATTTTTATTATGGGGTCGGCTGCAGGCTGCCAGCCTGTTTTAAAATCAACACTTCACAGCAAGAAACTATACAGTAATGTATCACTTCTCTGCAGGCACTTCCTCCCACTGACAAATGGTTCAAGCGGAGTAATAGCTTAAACAGAATTGTGAACGGCACTGATGAAGAAGAATCTATATGAGTGTATTTATTTACAGATACATACACATGCACACAGGCTATTGTGTGGATCAGCTTCTTACTGTGGATAACGATCTGTATAAAATGCAAAGCTACAGGAGATGTTTTAACAGTCAGGGGAAAAAAATACAAATTCCACGCGTAACGCTAATTTATTCTGTCCCCAAGGGGGATCTCCATAAGCTCGTCAGTGTAAAAATCAGCTCCTTTTCCAGCAGTTTGAACACTTCCTTGTCAGCACCCCTAGTTAACACTGCTAACCTGTTAGCTTTACCTTTTCCTAATTTTTCTAAGTAGGGAGAACAGAAAAGGCATTGCTCCAAAGCTTGTCGTAGTGCTCCCGAGTACAAGCTGAAGCACATTTTTTCCTGAGGCAGAGAATAAACTGCACCCTAATGTAAATGGCTGATACAAAGCCAATGCACCAATTTATGCTTCAGCTAAATCCTTAACTTAGCACTTATGTAAGACATTAGACTTTTATAGGGCTTGGACCAAGGTATGAATTTCATGAGGAGCTCACTAATTTGAGAAAACAACTGTGTGTGCTCTTTGGTATGACAAACCAGACCACTTATCCATGCGGAGAAATGAAGGAAGATAAGATTCTGTTTTTCCAGCTTTGTGAAATGTTTTTCAGATTTCCTCATTTAATATAAGCTCAATATCAACAAAGTTTCAGAATAAAATTTTTAACCTGCTCTTTAGTTAAAATCCCCTCATGAGAAAAAAAATACCGTGCACACAGAGTTTCAACTATCTCTGCTCAAATTCTGCCAATTTTCAAATGCTTAGAATCACACGGAATCTGCTCGTTCCCCACCAGGGCTGGGGAACAAATTAGCACTAGAGCTCTGCTATTTTTCTCTTACTTGGTAGTCACATTTCTAGGAGACTGCCATTTTCTAAATACATTAATTCAATGATGTGAAATTTAGCTTAAACTAACAGGGTTTTGTAGGTTCTGCACTTGAACCAAAATGTGCATTTAATGAGGACCCCAAGAAATTGTTGCCAAAGTTTCATTAATGGCTTGGAATTTCGATTTTTGGGAC
The DNA here is from genome assembly GCF_964195595.1 of Calonectris borealis. Classification (NCBI taxonomy): domain Eukaryota; kingdom Metazoa; phylum Chordata; class Aves; order Procellariiformes; family Procellariidae; genus Calonectris; species Calonectris borealis. The sequence continues at coordinate 101,555,087 of NC_134314.1, read as the reverse complement.
AATCAACAAAAAGCAGCAAACGTAAGCTTGATTTTTCAGGAAGTGGGTGCTCAGCACTTCCTCAAAATAAAACCATCTCTATTGAGTCTCCATTATGGAGGTCCTCACAAATCATTAGTATCGTTAAAAAATATGCTTTTTTCTTCTGTCAGTAAATTATATTTATTGTATTAAATGAAGACATTTCTGAACATTTGGGAATGACTTTGCAAACTGTGATCAAAATCTATTTGCAATAAACTGGAAAACTAAACATGCAGACGTTAATTAAAGATCAACTATATATAGCTGCAAAAGTCAACCCTGACTCGATGACATTTTTTCATGCTAATCAACAGTGAAGCAGTAGCATTATAGAAATAAGACTATGATCCATCCTACTACAAAAAAGTCCACCTAACCAGAGCTTAGCCACTTGAAAGCTTCTGGCAAACTTTGATATTTTTGTTTTGGAAGACAATTTCTGTTCCTACTTTATACGACAATGGAGGAAGACCAGGAGACATGTAGGTATGCCTCAACCTCAGACCTCCAGGAATAACGTACGAAAACGAGTGAAGCAGGTACACAGCAACATCAAGAAGACTGGCTTCTAACATGTATTATACAGTAGCAGCCAGGCATCTTTATAAAAATTAATGAGGATAGACACAGCAGTTAACAAATTCAGCCCCATTTTGAAAACCCTATGTCATATTTCAGTTAAACACATAATTAAAAGCTTTAATCGAAGCTCTCTAGTTCTCCTCCAGTCCCTGGCAAGACTCCTAGTGCCTTCCAGCCCATTCAGCATTACAGGTGCTGATTCATGCCCTTGGGTAATTTAGAGGGACTGAACCTTAGTCTGCTTCTGTGGGGAGGCAAAATCTCAGCCCAGAAAGAAAAACTTCAGAGATTCTGTGTTGGAGGTTAAGAGGAGTACTCTCTATAAATCAGGAAGGAGTAATTTCATCTACCTTGAGGTCAGGCATCAATTTTTTCCCCTTACATCAGTGACTCCTAGGAACTTCTTATAACTTGAGCCTCACTTGGGAGAATTAACAATATCCCATGCCTTATGGCAAACCAATAAAGTTGTTCCTCTTCAAAACAAGGCACCATAAGGAACCCCACGTATCTATGAAGGGACAACATCTCAAACGAGCACCACCACAGCACGGGGACTGATCCTACACCGATTACACCACCCTCTGTGGGGCACAGCTGGTTACAAGTAGCAGCACCTCTTCCCCCCTTCCCAGGTCTGCAGGTGGGAGCAGGGGAGAGGTAAGACCAGAGCTGTGGGGCTGGGGCTCCCCGGCTGCTCCTCACCAGGCACCCAGGCTCTCACCACTTGCCCTAAAGAGGTGCACCAGAAAAAAAAGGGAGGAGATTTCCTTCAGATGTTTCCTCTTTGGTCCAGGGAACTAGACACCATTGTAAGCAACAGGAGACAAGTACTGTGGGAAGCAGAATCCTCTTTCTACCGGGTAAGATGAAGTGGCTCAAAGGTTTAAACTCCCAACTTCACGTACAAGAATCTCAGCAATTTCATTTTCAGTTGTTAATCATTTTTATGTTTCCTCAGTGGAAAAATGCTTAAGTATCATTTACATTCAAGCCACCAAAAAGTTATAAACAATTCCTAGGCTGAATTGCCAAACTATGTCAATTAAAAAAAACCAAACAAAAAAAGGTATTCTTACAAGAAGTACTGTTAACAACCTGTAGTCCAAGGAAAATGTGCCAGAGAAATTAAACAATGGGGGAAAAATAGCCTATTTCCTTCAAGGGCTGGGTAAAAATCTCTGGAATGTGCATAGCCTCCACTGTGTATTTCAGGGTGACCTCTTTCTGTGGTTCGTATTTTCCGTAACTTCCTTCTAGTAAGAGGGAGACTCCAGGTGTGTGCCCAGGGCCTCAGCTGGGGTATGTCAGCAGTGTCTGGTGCAGGCAGTAAGACCAAGCCCATTTACAGCAGCTGAGGCACTGGCTTGCTGCTCACCAGCCACTCGGAGAAGCGTGGAGCTGGCTGTGCCCGGCCCCGGCCCCGGCCCCGGCCCCGGCCCCGCGGCCTCCTGCAGCAGGGGGACTTGCAAAGGGTCAAGCTGCACTGCAGGAGGAGGGAAGGCTGCAGACAAGAATTTGGATTTCCTGAACGGTGAATCTGTCAAACTGATGTAAAATTCCTGCCCTGTGGTATCGCAGTTGTCTTTCTCTATTTACCATCGATACGTGCAATAAAGCACTGGATGTTTAGCTGATTTGAAAGCTGAGGTGAGATATTCTAAGTTTACTCCAACCCTGAATAATGTAATCTTTCTTTAGCATCAAAACGTAAACTAAAAGGAGACAATCACTGAGCTTGTTAAAACTTTGTAACAACTCTTTGGTTCATGTTTTTGAATCATTGTCAACTAAGAAACAGAAGTTAAACCCCTTAAAGCACTACACAACTCCTCCCTCCTCCAACTTAAGCGCCAGGTACTATACCCCAGGTAAGGATCACCCTGTCCTTTGGGTTTGCATCTGGAACAGTCATACTGTTTATCAGTCTACAGGCTATATTGGGTAATTTGCCAGTACCTGTCTGAAACATACATAAAAAAAGCTTTTTTTTGCTTTACTTGTAAGTTATTCTGCTCAACAGCCAAGTAAAATTGTTAAAGATGATAAACACACACCCATATATGTATTTACTGCAGATTTTTTTGCTAAAACTCTGATTGTGTATTGTCTATACCACAATTACATCTGTTGTTTACACCATAAACACAACCAATAAATAAACACCCTAAACAAACCCCACCTAAATTCAGGTAGCATTCAGAACTTGGCTTAGACTGAAGAAGGTCATATAAGAATTTTAAAGCTGGAGTTTGCCATATTTCATTAACTCCTCCATAGCATTAGCTCTTCAGAAATTCCTAATTAACAAATCACGCAGAGGTAAACTTCCTTGCTTTTTAATTTCCTTAGTTTTGCTTATTTCCTTAACTCTGCAATGATAGAGCTTTATTTTTAAAATGTTAGTGCCAAAGTTTGGGTTTTCCACAACAAACTCATCTTGGGTTTAAGATAAGATTATGGAGAACTAGCTTTCTTTGCAGCTCTTAAACTGCGTGTACTTTTGTGCAAGCTCTGCAGGACCCAGATAATCATGCTCCTAACCAATTTCAGTAGGAATTAAACATCTAGATAAGGATCCACACTGTCATCTTCACCTCTGTGCTTCAGTTTCCAGTCTATAAAATAGAGGCAACGCTTCTTTACTTACAGACCTAAGGATGTTTGCAATAAACTCCCTCACTGGTGTATCTGAAGGATGGTCCTGCTGACAGCTCAAGAAGGCAGCTGGGCATGCTTTTTGTTTGTTTTGTTTTGTTTGTTTAACAAAACAGCATACTGAAGGACACAAGTCCCACCTGAAGAATTTACGTAAGGCTCCTCCGCCTCAGGGGAAGGGGCCCTTTTCTGAAGGAAACCGTCCACAGGCTCTGAATTCCCAGGGCACTCTTCCTAGCTAGAGGAGATTTCTCTCTGTACTCCCAATGCTTTAAGCATCTTGAAAACCTGGCCCGAGGCAAATAATAAATAGGGGGTCGGGAGATGGGACTGGAGCTGTAGAGCCTTGTTCTTCTTGCTTTTGTTTGTCAAATGAAGCATTTTAAAGGTAATTTTTACTGGACTGGACTGACAGCAGCACTCCTTTGCCATAGCTAAGAGACCATGGAAGTAGCCTATATAGAGCCATTCTACAGCAACAGACCCCATGAGCAGGTAGGAAGTCTAATACCTGCTAGTAATTAAGACCAGAACTTACTGGCTAATGATGTCCCATTTATAGCAGATCAATCGAAAGGCATTTCTTTTGACAAGAATGTATGAAGACGGATTATTTATGTAGTTTGCAGGCAGCCACACTCAAATTAATTGCTGTGGCAGCTGTTCAGTAAAATTTGCTGCAAAATCTGGTGGAGATTAGGTTTTGATGAAAAATTTCAAGGTGTTTTCCTCTAATGTGAGCAAGCATAAACCTCTCCGTTTTATTTTATATTGCAGATCAGCAAGATAATGACGCTTTTGCCTGAGTGGATGGAAGGTGCTGGGGAAATGGGCGCTGCTACCATCAGCTCTGTGCTGCTCTCCAGCACCACATTTCTCCTCAGTCCTGTTCAAAAACATCCACAGACTGTCATTAGAGGACACGGCTGCAAATGCCAGGGACATGCTCATGAGGCAATTATCCATTTCTCTGTACGACTGCAGCACTAGCACTTGAGTGCATTACAGGAAAATACTTTTAGCAAAACAGGATGTTGCAATGGGTACGTAGCTTTTCCTGACCGAGGAGAAAGCAATGCATCACACAACTTTATGATGTTGCTTAACATATGAAGCACTCAGTTAGCTAAGAGATGAGATGGTACGGAGCATGGCTGACTTGAATTTCGGGTTCTACTTTCTATTTTCCCCCACCATCAAGCACATGGCTGGAAGTTAGAGGAGACAGCTGGCAGTGTGGCTGGCTGTAAGTGGAGGGAGAGACCGCCTATACGCAGCTGTAAGGAACATAAGGTTACAGAAGTGACAGTTCCTCTGGCTTAATATCCAGTGAGGAAGAACTTCCCCAAAACAATCTGAACACAAGTTTTTAGATTAATCTAAGAAAATCTCTGTTTTGATTGCTGGGATCACTATATTAAATCGCCCAATTAACCCTCCCACAAACTGCCCGATAGTATAGTCTTCTGAACGTAAATCGAGATGTTACTCCTAAATGGCTTATCCCGGAGAAGGCGTGCTGCCGCAGAGCGGGGCCTGGCCCCGCGGCCCCCGGCGAAAGCAGCGCTCAGCAGCCCATCATCCCCCCCCCCCGCTCCTGGGAGGCCCTTTGCAACCCGCGCTCCCGGCGCAGCGGGCGAGCAGTAGCCGGACCTCTCGCGGCGGCGGGGCGCGGGAGCCGCAGCCGGAGGCGGCTCGGGGCTGCCCGCCGGCGGGGGCCGGGGCCGGCCCGCCCGCAGGGGAAGCGGCGGCTGCCAGGGCGGGCGGAGTCGGAAGCACGACAGCACGGGGCGCTGGGGCGGCGCTGGCGGCGGCGGCGGGAGGAGCTCGGCACTAGCTGCTGTGCTGGGGTCGCGGCGCAGGGACGGAGCCGGGCAGCGCCGCCGCCGGCCCCGCAGCAGCAGCAGCAGGAGGAGGAGGAGGAGCCGCCGGAGCCGCCTCCCGCCGCCGCCGAGCGCGGGGAGCCGCGGGAGCCGCTGCCCCAGGCGGCTCATGAGCGCCGGGCTGCGGCACCGCCTGCCGCCGCTCCGCGGGTGAATGAACCTGTCCCGGCCGGCGACAGCGGCTTCGCCTCGGGCTGCGGCACCGGCCTCCCCCCACACAAAATGGACGGTTTCGCCGGGAGTTTGGGTGAGCGGCGGGAAGCGTGAGGGAGAGGGCGGGACGGGGCAAGCGTGCCGGCAGCCGCCCGCCAGCCCGTCCTGCCGCGGGGGCGCGGGGCCGGGGGCGCGCACCTGCGGCCGGCGCGGCTCCCGGCGGGGGTGCCGGCCCCGCCGGCGGGGGCTGGGGGGCTGCGCGGGGCCGGGCGGGCGGCGAGGACCGGGCGGTGGGGGCTGCCCTGCGCGGGGGCGACTTGGGGCCGGCCGGGCCGGTGCGTGCAAACACCGCCCGTGCGGCGGCGGGCGGGGAGGGGAGGGGATGCCAGCGCGAAATCTGGTCAGCTTCAAACCATCTGTTGCGGGAGCTCCGGCTGCACTTGCCTCCTTTGTTCTTCCTGCGCCGAGGGCTTGCGCTTCCCCAGAGTTAGTTGCTTGGGTTTGGGCTGTTTTTTTTGTTGTTGGTTTTGTTGTGTGGTTTTTTTTTTTTTTTTTTTAATAATACTATTTTATTTTTCGTGCCTCCCTTTTGCTCCGGGGGTGGGAGGGACCCCGGCCGGGCGCAGCGGCCCCGGGTATCGCAGCGAGAGCCCCGGGAGCGCCTCTGCCGCGGGGCGCCCCGCTGCCCCGGGAAGCCGGGGACCGGCTCTCCCCGCGGCCTGGCTGCGCTGCTCGCTCGCACGCCTGGGAAGTTGGGAGCGGTGGCAGCGTCCGCGGAAATGTCAGAGGCGGCGGCGGGGGAGTCCGCGCCTTCCCGGCGGCCGCGCATCCCTCCGTGTGCCCGAGGAGCCCTCCCGGCTCCCTGAGCGTCAGGTTTCTCTGCCTGGATCTCTGCTGTGATCGAAAATGTTTGCTACTTGTTTATCCAGATATTCCCAGAAAACTGACAGGCTGCGTTCTCCTCAGTTTTGTTAAGGCTGCGGCAAATCGTCTTCCTTTTTTTTAAGAAAAAATACTTCACCAGCCCGCTTTCTGAATGATTTGGAGGACAGAGGGCATGTGGTATGAAGTCGTCCTGATTAAAAGCGTGAACTGAAAATGTATGCAAATGTAAGAATTACAAAGCCTGTATGTTCCTATGTATTTAATGCAAATTATAAGGGTAACATAGGTCTGACCATTCACTTTGCGGTGACGTTACATGCGGTGCCTACCTGCCGCTCTCTTCGTACGCCTTCTGTCCGCTTTCAGCGCTGCTGCATCTATTGCAGGCATTTCGTGATTGAACTCACTCCATCTTTTGTAGAAGAATAAACCTGTGCCTCTAAAAATTAGATTAATTTATTTTTACAGCACTCCAGTGAAATTGGTAATAATAGTGAATAGTTCTCAATTTTCTGGAAAAATTGACTCATTTAAATACTTCTGAGTGTGATCCTAACCTTTCAGGTTTTTGAAATGTCAACTCCAGCATTTTGGGCAGCTGTCCAAACCAAACTGGTGCACCATAATTAAGAGTACACTTTGGTAGTTTGGCTGTTTGCCTGATACACTCTTCTTGTTCAAGTAACTCCCATGGTCATTTTATATCTGACGATCAAAAAGCGACACACGGAGGAATTGTACGGGTTCTATTCCCGGTTTTCAGAGGGAAGATTGTGCCTGTGGGTGACATATGCAAATGTGTCGTGGTTAATATTTATGAGCCTCTTTACCCAGTAGTGGAACTGATCACCATCTCAAAGGGCACCGATACTGCTTTTAACTCATGGAGTACTGGCCCCGCTGAGGTTGACATTGGAAATAACTGTTTTGTAAGTGGAAAAAACCCAGTTATTTTGAAATAATTGGCGCTTGAATGAAATGACGCACGAATAAAATGACGCTTTTGAAAAGCGTCATTTTCCGGCACGGAGGTTGCTCGCGGAGCAGTGGTGCGGGCTGGTTGGGTGGCCCAGCACCTTGCGCTGGAGCGGCGGTTGGCTGCTCAGAGCATCCCACTCACCTTATTAAGGGAGGCTCCATCTGGACCTTTAATTTGTTTCACTGTTTGGTCAGGAAGGCACTATGATTTTATTAGAATTTAATGAGAATTAAGCTTAGCTCAACCTTTTAAACTGTATATCATGATATTCACTGTTAGTTGGCCTTTGATTTTGCTTTTATGGCAAGCACTAATGTGTGGTGGTTTTCTGGACTTGAGCTGAGGAGAGAGCATTCCCAGAATGTTTAGATTTGAAGCGTGAAACTTTATGTGACTTTTTTGTTTTCAGGTTTTATGCATGCTGCTTTGTCCTCTTCTGTATTTATAATCACTTGTTGGTTGCTCTAGCTGCTAACGAGCATGTAGTGTTCGCAAAGACGTGTGAGTTGTTCTGAGTTTCTTTTTTTTTTAAATGTCTCTAATTAAAATCTAATGGCTTGAATTTAATTAGCTGTCTGCCAAACGTCATTTAGGAAGGCCATAAATTAATGTAATTTAGAATGAAATGTAAAAATTAATTAAAATTATTGTTGGCGAAACTGCACTATCTATGTATGCGCGTGCTCAACCAGTCAAGCGAGCTTATTAGAGAGCAAGTTGTCCTTTTAATGCCTCCTGTCATTATCTGGAAGGCAAAATGTTATTACAGATTGTGCCCTCCAGCACAGGCAGAAATACCTTCTTACGTGTCTCTTGCAGTTGAAAATACTTTACGCAGCTGTTTTCTTTTGGCTTCCACATTGAAATTTTTATGAGAATAAACAGATGAAAGAAGCCAGTTTATATGTAATTTAGAAAATTGCTTTGGTTATTGGTTTAGTAAATGCTTATGTAGCACTCTACTTAAGAGTGTACAATTACTGTATAAAGTAAAAAAAAAAAATCTATTCTGAGTTAACTTGCACAACTGAAATAGGTATTGATTTACTCTTTTGATAAAACACTGAGTTATTTCACATTTACTGGGGACTCAGTACCTTTTGAATACCACCAGTGGCAAAGTGGTTATTGAATCCCATTTATTGTCTCAAGTAGGACAGTCATACCTTGCACTTGAGCATTTCCAACACGACGGTTAGTGTCAGAGGGCTCAATGGATTTTGGCCATCTGCTTTTTCAGATGCATCCCTTGAATTGAAAGAATGTGCTTCTGAATGGGAACAAGAAGTTGGGAACTTGGACCGAGCGCCTGGGCTCCTGCCTTGCGCCCGTGCGAGACAGGAGCACAGCATGGGTGTCTGGCTCTGGCTCTGCCAAGTTCTCTCATGCCTTAGGGTCCTGATCAAAACAACCCGAAGATGGCATCTTCAGGGAAAAGAAAGCACTGTTAATTCCACCAAAAGAATCGAGCAAGAGAGTTCTACCAAAAAAAAGCTCTTTGAGCTGCCAACTACTGCCTTGCATCTCATCCACCCTCACGCCGGTGCTTGTGAGCCCGTGGTGAACTGGTTCAGAGGTGCCCATCAGAGGGCTGTAGGACTGCAGAAGGCTGACAGTTTTGCCAACAATAATTTTGATTTTTACTTATCATCATGGATTATACAGGTGTGTTGGTGGGTTTCTTCCTAAATTGGCTTGTTAGAGGGTAGGAGAAGCGTGACAGGTGGTGGGAGGGAAGCGGTAGGAGCCCTCAGCCGAGGATGGATGGGGTGTGGTGGCACTGTGTAGTTGGCAGCTCTTAGGTTGCCTCTGGTGTATTGTGAACCTGCTGCAGCCTGGAGGGTGATGCCTCTTTTGGGCCTAAAACTTAACTTTCTGGAGCTGGTACTTTCTCTGGTGCAGCTAATGCCGACCTTCAGCTGAAAGGTGTCTCGGAGTGCTGTCTTAGTATGAAGCATTTGTCACTCTGTCACTGCTCTGTGGCACCTCTTAAGCTGTTCATTTATCTTACTTTCTGTAGGGTTAATTGGCTAAGGTATGAGATCTACTAGATTTAGGTTTACAAAGAGTAAGGCATGACTGGCTGCCTGGGGCTGGTGAGGGATGTTCTTTGGTGGACAGTTTTCCATGGCTTTTAGCTGTTGCATTGTTTTCCCTTCTGAGAAAGCTTCTGCTAATTGAGTTCTGTAACAATAACTCATTGAAAACAAAGATATGGAAGCATTCATCAGATTACGTTATAAAAAATGACTACAGCCTTTTCCAAGTTTGTCACTAGCATATGATGATAACATGGTATAAAGCATTTCAATAGGACTCTCTCCAGTGATGAGGTCTGTGGCAGAATAGTAACTCATAAAAATAAATGAAGAAGTCTCAACTTCTGAATTCAAACTGTGGTTTTTGTAGAGTTGTGCAGGATGCCCTGAAGCTTAGAAGTAGTCTTTACTGGAAAATTCTCTATGACTGAAAATATTTTCACAAAGAAATTAAAATCAATCTTCTCTTGAAGTCTCAGGCAAGCAGAATAATTTAGGAATTCTTTTAAAAAAAGGAGTAGTTGAGCTTACATATTTTTTTTTTCCAGATAAATAGAAGGCAAAGGAGAGCTATAATGACTGAGTAGAGACCAGTATTTTGCTCTGCTGTTGATGTTACTGGAGGGAGAGCTGGAGAAATAATAAGAAAGATTCACTTTCTAATTTTATGTAGGATCTACATATTGTTCTGTCACTGTGAATGTACTGCTACTAACTGCAGTGTATGTACTAACTACTTACTGGAGGGGTGGCATGTAGGGCAGTTCCTAATTTTTTTTTTCCCATTTCTTATACTGGGTATTGTATAAAAGCTGTTGGAAAACATTCCTGTTTCACGGGTATGTCAGGTCTGCATCGGGTAGCCACTGAGGCGGTGTTAGGAGTATGTGCTGCTGCTCTGCATTTGGAGAGCCAACAGTGTCTGTTGAACCCGTGGCTTTGCTGAAACCCAGTAAGTCTTCTTCTCTGAAGCCCCCAGTGATGCTAGAGGGATCAGGAGAGCTCAAGCAGAGAGGATCTTGTGGTTGCTGGTTCTCTGAGCCTGGGGAGTGTGCGTGCATCATGATTCATCTCTGGCTGGGTTCAGTACCGAGAAAAATGAGCCTGTGGAATGACTGCAGCAAGTTGGGGTATTTGTCATTTATTTGGGCTGGAATATGAAGTTTTATGGTTGCCCGTCTAGACTGCAGAAGTGGCCGTGGTGATGCAGTGCAATTGCTCATAGCGACAGCGAGCTCAGCTTAATTCACGGGGCTCTGTTCGTGGGATTGCTGTGTGCTATTGTCAGTGTGCTAGTCGTCTTAAAAATAAAAGCTTTGGCAGGACGGCAGTCTGTCCTGCCTGAGAAGGATGGCCTTGGTTGTGCCAGGGGTGATTAAACTAAAGCAGCAAGGAAGACGGGCTGTTCGCTTTAGAAGCTCGGTGGTGGCCCACCTTTTGCTAAAAGGGGCTTTAGTTCATGGGCAGCGGGGAGGAACCCTTCTGTAGCCAGCTGAGAAGCAAAGGATCTTGTGTTTAAAAAACAATCCTTTTTTTTGCACGGAGCAATTGTCAATATTTGGCCTGGTTGTGAGTAACACTCTTGCTTTTAAAAACAAAAAAAGAAACAGAATCCCAAACTCAGGAGTCTCTATTAGAAAGACTCTCTTCTCTCTTCTTTAGAAAAGCTTTTAATGCCTGGGATGCTGAGAAGAATTTTTGGCCTCACAGTGTGTTTTCATACTCTTTAACTGAATATTTTTGGTATGGGAAGTGCAGTTATCTGAGATAATTTTCTCTTGTCTGAAGAACCAACTCTGAAAGGATTTTTTTCCTGTGCTTTATATCATGAGGTATGCAAGAGGGGAAAAATTGGTCAAGAACAGTGCTCTTACAAATCCTCTGAAGCATCGTTTTGTGTTGTAAGCAGCATTATGTTGCTAATTGTACTGTTAGTGATGTACAGGGAGATCGGTATGCCACTTCTTGCTCTTCAGAGTAGCTGCTTCCCTTCTTGGTGTGGTTTCTATCAATTATTGCGGTTTATTTTTCCCTTCTCTCTTTAGGTCCTTGCTGAATCTAATCCTTAATGAATGCAATTTTAAGGCCAAGAATGTTCCTGTGTTACCCACACATAATGTAATAGGAAGAGTGTTAGAGGGTAATTAATTTTATAGCACGTGGCACGTACGATGACAGTGCAAGTCTCTGCTCTTGCTGGTGCTGAGCGTTTCTAGTAGGGACATTCTTCTGCTTAGGAGATGAGAATCACCTGATAAACAACTTTTTATAAGCTTCACTAACTTCCTTTTCAAGAAATCTTTCTACTGTTAGTTACGAGCTCAGGTGGAGCCACTGCTTGCCTCGTTTCTCCTCTTTGTAAACAAGTGAGCACAGGCACCGACAGTTTGAAGAGGAATTGTTAGCCTTTTTTTCTTTCATCTGCTTGTTGAAGTGGATGCAGAATTTTGGTTTTCTAGGGTTTTCTTTCATCGTGTGCTGAAGGATGGATACCTGGAAGCACCACGTGGTGATGTGCAAGGTCTTCTCAGAGTTTTGAGTCATCTTTAGGGAACATATGTGCCCTCAGATTTGGAAAGACTGTGTTCGTGGGCAAGCTTGCAGTCTGAGCTGGTAATTCAGACAGTCAGTGGCAGTAAATGGGTGGTGCTGCTGGAGGGGTGGGATGTGAAGAGAGACACCAGAGACGTTAAAGGCCTGAGTTTATTGCTAAATCTTGGAATATATGAAATGTTTTTCTCTTCTGGTTTTGCTTTTTTTTTTCCCTTAATGGTTTTTGGTTTTCTTTTCTTCCTCCTTCCGGCTCCCCTCTACTTCTTACTTTTATTTAATATTTTTTTTTCCTTTTTGCTCCGTGTTGTAAGTGTTCATGCTACATACCATCAGTGAATATTACAATATTATTCCTAGCTTTCTGCCCTAAGACTTCTTACTGGGTTGGATGAACTAGTTTTTTTTATTAGTTTTTTTTGATTGTTTTGCCTCTCAGTGGGTTGCCTTTTCTGCTCATCCTCAATAGTTTCAGCCTAACTTGTTTACTAAATATAGCTGCGTCTTGATGTTCTTTAACTGCTGGTTTCCCAACTACTCTCCTGACTTTTTAGTGTCTGTACTGCTCTGCTTTGCATGACAGTGCTGTTCATTGGGAAGGGCGATTTTTTTTTTTAGCAAGTGTTGGAGAATCCAGTTCCTTTTTTTGGTGATGGTCTACGCTGCCTTTTTGCCCTGTCTAATGACATGAATTGCATGGTCTTGCAGCTTTTAGGCAGGATACTCTTGAGTGCAAATCTGTCTTATTGTAGAAGTAGGCTTACCCTTTGTTTTTATACACATTTTCTTTAGCTTTCTGGAGCTGCTTGTACATGTGTGTTACTCTTACATACAATAAAAGTGCGATGGGAGGGGCAAGAGAGGAAGCAACATAGATATGCTCTGTAAACAGTTAAGATATATTTTGGAGAGGTACTGCTACCATGGGTTTCAGGTGTTGTATTAAATTAAAGAAAAACAGTCACTGTTGTCTTCTCGCCTGATTCTCTCTTGTTTCACTGAAGCTCAGCTCGTAGCTGTGAATGCGGTGCTCCAGCCTGGAGTTGGTTCCCACTTCTCCTGCCAGTTTCTTTGGGCTTAAAAAAAAAGGGGGGGAGGGGGGCTGAAACCAAACTGGTTTATGTTTGAGTGTATTTTGGATTTGTGTAAACAGTTTTAATGCATCAAACTAAATTGGCAGGCTTTCGTAATCCTCTGGGAAAATTGGGAGTTTGAAACCCAGTGGATAAATTAAAGTCACAAATGGTTCTAAGCCCCAGATTTGGCTCCCTAAAGGGACGCTGTAAATTAGTTAGGCCTAGAAATGTGGTTTAGTTAAAGTAAATGAAAATGCTTTTTCATGAGAACTTCATAATTTTAAAAACAAAAGGGTTGGATTTCTTTATTCTGAGTTGAGGACACAAAAGCAAGAAAATGGCTATTAACAAGAGAAATTTATATTTGCTGTCCAAACACAAGAGGTAATGATTTCACCACTTTTTATGGTTTTTAATGTAATTATGACATAATTGGGCAAGCGCTCACAAGCATAACTGAATTAACAATCCCAAATATACATAAAATGAATGGTAGAGCTATTAGTTTGCTTACGTTTACTGTATGGTACATTGTCGTCTTCTTTCGAGAACAAAAGAAGAGTGTTGCTTTTACGTCCTGATGAGCTTTGCGCCCATCGCTGGACAAAACAACAGCATTAGGGTGGACTGCAGTTTGTTTCCTTCCCCCTTAGTCACGGTCACAAGCAGACCATGCCGTTTTCTTAAGAGGTTTCCTGTTGTGTGCATTATATGGATCTTTAGTTAATTAGACCCCTGAATTTCATTGGCAAGTTCTGCTTAAAAAAGCTGAAGGTTTCTCTTGCAGGTTCAAGAGGTTCTTTGAGGATGGACGTCACCTCCAAAAACTAACTAACCGTGTTTTTTAGACTGTTATTATACATCTTACGGTACCTCTTTTATATACCTGGCTTTACAACTAATTGACAAATTTTGGAGTGACTTGGAATTGTAGACTTAATTGTTTAGTTAGGGCATGGTTGACCTAATACCTTTCCAGGAGCAGTAGATATTGGAAACCTGACCATGTGGAATGGAAAGAAAAGTGTTGCTGTTAGACCTTTTCTTGCACTTCCCTGGTTTGATGTAGCAGTGATGAAATCACGCGTTGAGTCGGAGCAGCTCTGAGATGACTGCTACGTATGTGCGTCTGGGCTTCTCTGGGAGAAAGGTCCACTTCAGATGTGTTAACGTGCGTTACAGCTGTTATGGTTTGGTGGTTTTTTGGATGCCATTTGATTGAATGGAATTTCAGGAGAGCATTCCTAAAAACGTGCTTCTCGGTGTTTTCAGAGAGGTGTGGAAACGAGGAATCTTCAGCGGTAGAAACGGTAAATTAAAGTATTTCAGCTGCAAGATTCAGAGACACAGCAATACTCACGTCTGCATAGTATCACTTAGCTTTTTTAAACAAGAACTCTAACAAGGAGAAAATTACAACTTTGTTTAGCTATGAAATTCTGCATTGAACCGCTGTCGCCTCCTCTCCCAGCGTGTACTGTGCAAATGCCGTCAGAGAGACCTAGCAGGACATCAGTGGCTTGTGTGGCTGTAACGCTTGCTTTCTGAACTCTAGACGTGTCCACTGAAGTCATGAGGCAAGGGGGACAATGATAACAAGCAGTCGGAACTTTTTGGCTTTTTTTGCGTAGGATAAGCTATAAAAGAGCTCTGAGTCCCTGTTGACGGGTTTGCAATAGCTGTAACAAGCACTGCTTTGAGATCCCTCTTGTTTTTAGGCTCACGTGCATTGGGAGTGGGGTGATGGGGAGGATTTCTGCATGTCTGTTTTCTAAACGCTTAACATGTGGGGTGGCATTTTTCCGTGAAAATGAAATGACTTGTTGGCAGTGCTGTTCTCCAGATTTGGATTTTGTGTTGTATTTTCAATGATCTGTGACCATGGTATTTTCTGAAAGGTGCTTAGAGAGGGGTGAAGGGTTGGTTAGCATGCATAAGTCAGCAGTTCTTGGACTGAATACTTGTTAGAGGAGTGAATGTATAATTAATGTGAATACATAAGATGCTTTTGGAGGTAGATACGGTGAAATGCTTAGGAGCTTGATTTCTTTGAGTTTATTCTTTACACTAAAGAACCAGAGTAACATTTATTTAGCCAGTGTAGACTTGATGTTGATATCCCTGATGTAAATGTGATTTTTTTTTTTAAATATTATTTTTTGAATTAAAAATGTGTTAGTCAGGGGAGATGCTGTTTCTATCTGTTAACACTTTTATTATAAATTGTTTTAACTTCTTTTTAATTGGCTTGATCTGCAGAAACTACTGTAGCTTGGGCAAGTATTTAGCGTGAAGCTAAGAAATACCTAAGAAATAATTTGGTACGTGTGCTTGTCTTCCAGGAAAGGCTTCCTGGAGGATATAGGCTTTTTCTCAGCATCCTCCCTTGGGTTGTTTTCCTTTTGTTTTTCACCTCGTACCAGAAATCTGTTGTAGCTGACGTGGCTGAGGACCCAGTTTATGGCAGACTGGGTTACGGGGAATAGGAACTGCACAAAGATACCACGTTGTTGCAGGATTTACGGTGAAATGTGGTAGGCTGAAGGTGCGGTGTGCCCAGTGGTGATGAGGGCAAATCCTGTAAAGCAGGGTAATATAGGTATTTACAGAATTCCTCATTACTTCAGGTTCTGAATAGCAGCATAATATTCTTTAATTCTACAGCTAAACCTGTGTTTTCTGACTTTGCGAAGCTAATGGAGCTGGGTTCTCCTGATTTTTTTTTTTAAAATCAAATTTTTAATTTTTTTTTTTTTTTCCACAGAGAAGTATTTAGCCTTGATTTCTACTTCTTGTTTCAGCTCTGTTTGATTTTTAAAATGGGAAAAAAACCCCACCCAACCCTATGAACATTCATGTGTTACTGATATTGTAAAGTTAATGGAAGCTATAGCTATGAAGTGTTTAGTGGCTCCATAGAGAAAGAGGTGGGTGATTTGAGGGGAAAAATATTTTAATTAAATATTTTCAGAATAGCTTTTTACAAAAGTTGTTTGTTTTCCTGTTAAACATAGAGAAACTTAGAATTCAGCATAGTAGTAGAAAACCATGAACAATTCAGATTCTTGGAAAAAACAACTTTTTTTTTTTTCTGAGCACTTGATCTGGCTTACTAGTGTTTCATTAGAAATGGTGCTCCAGTACAGCTCTATTCCTGTGCTGTTTGCTAACACAGCTAACCCGGATGGTCAGGTGCAAGCATGAAATGGGTGTGTATCCATAACCATTGCCGCTCGAGTGCCAGCGAGGGCACTGGGGGACCCCTCTTCAGTTCTGGAGGTGACCGTCCTCACCAAGTGGTATGGGTCCAGCCGGGTGACTGGGATGCTCTGTGGATCGTAAGCCAAGGAGTGCCAGCGATGTGCCTTCTCCAGGGGCTACAGTACCACGGAGGAACGCAGATACAGAAGTGAATCACCTCAGGTGTCTTGTACGCGCGTGCAAGAGAGTTGGGAGCTGCTGTGGCAGGCGCTCTGTTCTCCTCCCGTTGTGGGTTTGGGAGGAAACGATTCCTGACCCCCAAGTGCAGCAGAGCTTCAGGTGGTGCATCTCCAAAACCTACCCAGCACATTAGTCAGTAATTGTATTACAAATCGATACGCATTTTTATGATTCGATTTGAAAACTTTCAAAGTGCGGAGAATGCAATTAATTTCTGTGTGAGATTAACATCTGGCCTCAAGCTTTTCCATGCTAGCTGGTTTAGATGCAAAGAAAATAGATCTAAGCTTGCAATCTGCAAATTTATAAACTCCGATGTTTAGAACAACTGCAGCCAAGAACTGAAAAATAATCCAACTTTATTCATGATGTGGAAAAAAATGTTCTAGAAGTTATTGTTTAATGACAAATTTAATTCTAAAATAGACTTCCATTTTTCATTTTTAGATGCCAAACCTGTAGGTGTTACTAGTTATTTAAATTCTGTTACGGATGCAAGCTTTTGATTTAAGATGCATTGTATGGAAAGTTCCTATTTGCAGTTGATGACAGTGCAAATATACCCAATGAGTTGCTTGAAGACTTCAGTGGGAAAGATACTGATGCAGGTTAAGGGAGTTAAATATTCCAGGTAATCTGCATCAATTACTTCTTTGGAACTGTTAGGTACGTGCAATGTATGGCACAGGAGGGGAGAAAACCCCTCCTGTCCTGGTCTTTTGAGTGTGACAATTTAATGCATTTGATTTAATATTTGCAAGAATCCCACCTGTAAGAGGGGGTAGCTCTTTTTATGCTGTTGCATGCCCTTCTGGGCTTGTAGGCCAAACAGCTTTGTCACTGTGGGTCTTGTAATTATTTGGGGTGTGTTTTGGACAATTTTTTTGAAGATAACTTGTCGTATGGTTCTACTTTTCATTCTGTTGTTGTTTAAGTAGAGAAATGGGATCCCATGCTTTGGTGCATCAGTAAACACCCTGCTAAAAGTTCTATTTAAAAAATATTTCCAACCTGAATCCTAACCCTCCTTGCCTTTTTTCTTTCTTTTTCTGTGCCAGGCCAGCCATGCTTTCTATGATATGAACATGCTAGTTGCTGCTTACCTGATTTTGTGTGCCCTTTTGCAGTAAAACTGCTGACCCTTTCCTAAAATGAGAGCTCAGTGCTGTGGTCCAGGTGGCTGGGCTGCGTTGTGCCTCGGTGGGAGGCTGAATTCCAGCCCTAGAGAGGCAGGGCGGAGGCTGGCTCGAATTTGTAAAGGATGCTGCGACCTTTCTTCTGCGCTGGAACCCCCGAAAGGCACTTGCGGACTTTTAAGGAGTGTTGAGGATGCTGGCTGGAAAAATGAAAGGTGCATACAGGGTCTGTTCTGTGTAAATGTATTCCCAAGGAAGCTGTGGTGCGAAGGTATTCAAGCTGTGGGCATCAGGTTGGCAGTTGTTGTTGATCTCTGATCTCGGTGTACTGCAGAATGGTTTCTTTTGGGTTAAATATCCTGGTGTGCATTAGCAAACGCAGAAAATACGGTTCACTTGGAGGAACCTTATGTTGCTTTTTCATTGGGATAATTTGTTGGTGAGTTGTATGGTATTGGGCGGGACTTAATCTGGCATACTATTTTCTGAACTGGGATGACAGACAGGTGTTTTTTATATCAAGTCATCCGAGTTTTGAACAGATTTTTGTATGTGTGTGCCAAGCTTGTGGTTCTGCCACAAAAAAGTGTTTGTATGTGCGTACGTGTGTATTGCACTCTATTTCAAAACACATGCGTGTAAAGTTTGCCGGCTGTGCAAGCACCAAGCAGCCTCCCTTTCTCTGTACCTGCACAAAGCCTCACAGCTTCGCCTGTGAGCTCTCCCTGAATACAGGTGGAGCAGCGGCCGGGAGGGGAGCTCGGAGCTGCTGGGGGAGCGGGGCCATACCTCTGTGCTCCGGACCCGGGCGCTCACCCGGGGCCAGCGGGGAGCTGTTTGGTGGGAGGGAGGCAGCTCCTTACTGCATTGAGCGAGAGAGCGTCTCCAAATGAAGTGCGAGCCTGCAGCTTCCCACCACACAGGGGTCACTCGGCATTTTTTCCTATTGCTGTTACAGGGGGCTTGGATCTTTGATGCCCCTATGTTCGGACGGTTTCCTCCCATTTGTTCGTCAGGACTTCCTATTTTAAGTGGTACTGAAAGTGTGGGCCACCAAAGAGTTAAACATCTGTCCTTTAACTCAGATATCTCTGGGCTGTAAACTATGCATTTGAAATTCTGGCTATGCTGAAGTCAATAATAGTAAAAAAAAGTCCTGTTGGTGTTGACAGAGCAGAGAATTTACCTTTTGTTTCCCTCCCCTGAAGGAGGCCCCATTCCTGCTCCAGTTCTCTGCCTTTTCTGGTCTCCGTGCAGGGGTCCCCATCGGCCCCCGCGCCGGCAGAGCTGAGCACAGCTCGCTTCCCTGAAGCCTCACAAATCCGGGGTAGGGGCTGGGGAAAGATAAAGAGGGGAGGTGATGTCTCTGCAGGTGAGATTTGAACCCCAGGTGGGTCTTGACTTATTTGATCATCCCCCCCCTCTCCCCCCCAGCATATCTAAATACGGTGATTTGAAACCTTCAGAAACACGAAAATGAGAACTACTGTTTGTGCGCTCTCTGGGTATCAGCCCAGTTATTGCCTAGCTAAATAATACAAGTGTGTGCGGGGGTTCTTGCTAACATACTTTTAATTATCTGCATTTATGTAATTATTATTTGCAGTAGAAATTTCAGTTTTCTGTTCCTATAGCTATAGCAGCTCGACCAGCAAAGGGCTCTAACTTGGCCACTGTTTTTGTGAATTAATGGCAACATTTTCTGTTTGCTTTTTATAGATCACAGAGGGACCTTTTTTCAAAGCTATAGATAAAATGACAAAGGGAATTGTGCGAATGCAAAAGAGAATTGACAAGAAAGCATGCATAGGGTATTTGCAGCATATAGCATGTATTGCATTTATCGGTATGTGCGGATTTGTGTTTGATGGGGTCACTTATATCTGCCTTTCAGCCTTTAGTTGAAGTTCATTTAAACAGATAAAATTTGAATTGTCCTTATTTTTGTTTCCAGAGCAAATTGGGAAGTTTCCAGACTCTGGTGTGTGCATATATATACCACCCCCACCACCTCCGCCCAGGTTTTATTTAAAGGGACTGAAGTCTGGCCTTTTTTAGTCCATAACTGAACATTTCAAAGAATGCTATTACAGTTTGTTCTGGACCTGGTAATATCTTAGATTTTCAGCAGCATCTACAACAGGTCTTTTTGACTTCTACAAAAACTGTATAAAATCAGTACATAGTGCTCCTATAATCTCATAAAGGTATATATGCATTCTTCAGTTGAAACATTTCTATTATATTATATAGCCCTGTTTTCAGGTACTTCTTGTATGTATGATTAATACATTTTAGTTTCTTTTCAATACTATTGGTATTTGATTATCTTATGCATTGCAACATATATTTTGGTTTTGCAAACTTTAAGCTAACTTTGACATAGCTTTTTTCCTCTTCGCCAGATTGCTATTTACAAGTCTTTTGCATACAGTGTATGGATTAAAACTCAAATACCTTCAAAGTTAAACTAATTGGCAAGTAAAAGAAGATAGAAATCTTTACTAGAAAGAAGTGACTTGCCTCAGATGAATAAGAAGCTACATTTTGGCAAACAACTCTTCTGTACTATCATATGATCTTTGCGTATGTATTTTTAGAAGAAAAATGGGTAGGGTTGATGTCATCTAAGAGTTGCCTGTTCACTCTTAACTCTTCTTCATCAGCTTAATTACCCTGGGATGTTACGGACCCTTGAGTTGCAGTGCTGGTTGAACAGCCTCGGGTAGTGGCTTCTGCTGTTGATCTGCATCATTCTCTGTTTGGAATAGGGGTGTAGAAATAACCATTTCACAGAGATTTTCATCATCTGTTTCATCGGCTTTGATGTGTATGTGTTAACGTCCCCTCTTCTGTGCAGTGCGTCGTACATGTTGTATCCAATGTTTTTCTCTAAGCTCCATGAGAAGCGGCTGGTCGATGACCTTGAGCCACGTGCTACCCATGGGCACCATCGTGCCGGGAAGCAGAGCTGGGTCCCCGCTGGGGTTTGGGGTAACCCATCTGGGGGAAAACCCTCGAGGTGTTGCTCGAGATAAAACCCATCCCTGCGGCTCTTTGCTAATCCCATTGCACATGTGGTCCTAAGTGGTGTCTAGGGAAGCTGGGGATGGGTCCTGAGACTTCTGTGTGCTTGCACGAAATAGGGGTGATGTTAATCATCAGATATTAAATGCAGTTTTGGCTTGCTGTGAACAAGCAGCGTTATAGCAGGGAAGGGAAGGGCAGACGTCCGCCCCTGGAAGAAAGGCCTCTCATCAGAGGCTGTGGGAGCCGCCCTCGGCTACTCTCTGGGAAGTGTCACTGGGATGCTGACAAGCTGCAGCTGGCTGGAGTGGTGCTCTGCAGAGCAATTCCTATCTCTTCCTGTTGTGTTAGGCTGCCGTAACATGTGCTCCTCACTATAAATACCTAGATTTTCCAACACTACAGAATTTTGTAGAACTTCCTCCCCTCCCTTAGTATCTGTATGGATGTTTTGGTATGTGGTGGGTTTTTTCTCAAACTTTGTTCCTTGGGGAATATTATTTTCTGTTCTTCACTGACTGCCATTTAACTTCCAAGTTTTTGCTGAAGAATTCTTGAGGTGGGTCCTGACTATTCTTGCTGGTAGCTGCAAGGCTACACCCTAATCCTTGAAGAGGAGGCAGGGAAAGGTGGTGATCATCCTGCCAGCATACTTGACAGCAGAGAAGGATGTTACTGCAGTCGTCTTCACAGTGCTGCTGCACTGAATGAAGGGAAATGGAGGTGACACGCACTTTTACGTTTCTTTTTACACATTAAAAATAAATAAATTGTGAAACGGGGAGGCCCGTGGATTCCTTAGCCCCAGCTGCTGGCTGCACTCCTGTCGCTGCCCTGGTTTGGGCTCCCCAACAGCATGTCCCCGACCTCATGGTGGTGACAGAATCAAGTCATCCCTCAAATCTGGGGGCCGCTGTGGCATGCAGGCAGCAGGGCTAGCACAGCCCTGCTCTGCAAATGTTTGTTTGTCCAAATCTGGTGGTGTACGATGTGCGCCCCCATGTTCTCCTGCTACACGCTTGGTTGGCATCAGCTATTTCATGTCATGTCACACTTTTTCTAACCTGTGCCCTCCTTGGATGCTGACTTTGAATGGTTTCAGCATTATAGAAACAATTTTCTGTCTCCTGGAAGCAGCTGTTAGAATAGGTTTTAGGAATTCAACTTTTGTGCTACATTAACCATCAATATTCTCGAAATGGAAAACTGAATCCTGTTGACACTCTGAGAACTGAACGTGTTGCTGGGCCATTTCCAGGGAGCTCAGAGCAGGAGGGTGCTGCTGCTGCTGCTGCGCTGTACTGGCTGTTCAGTCCAACAAGGATCTTCTCTTCAGTTCTCCTCTAACAAGAACCATCCTTCTTATTTAATAAGATGATGGCTGCCATATGGCTTTCTTCTTTCCCTTCTTCCCTTCATTTGATTTTGCATGTGTGTTTATGTAGTAAAAGCATCAGGAAGACTATTTTCTATACTATTACAACACTGAAAGTAGGGAAGTTTCTACTTGATTTTAGGGACAGTTTACTTGCAGTTTAGTGAATTAAGAAAATGTTTTGTTGATGTTTGTAAACTATACTCCTAGAGTTCCTGAAAGTTCTTACGTTTGTGGTGATGTTTTGGTGTTTAGATTTTTTTTTTCTTTTCCAGAATAGTTAATGCTTTTTAAGATGACTTTTAACTATAGAAATGTGACACAACTTGGTTTTGCAAAATAGAACTATGCTTTTTTAACATGTGACATATAATCTTATTTTAAAAGAATTTATATTGGAGAAGAGTTTTTTATACTGTAAGGTACGTTCCACTTCTCTGTTAATCATTATGGTTTGATTATTTTGTTTGACGTGACTCATTTTTCCAAGGACTTTTATTGCAGCATTTACACACGTACAACAGGAAGCCTAGAAGGAAGTGCAACATCAGCTCACTGAAGATTCTCTGCTGCTTTTACAGCTGATTTTTATGTTTTGTGGTATTAAAGTTAATGATTTCTTGCTGTGCCTGTTCTGTTTCACATGCGTAGTGTATATTGTGTCTGCTTTATCACTGAGAATATTTTTCTGAACCCCCATGCGTCAACATAATTAGTAGGAAACTTATCTTTGGTTTTGTAATTGAACACAGAGTTGTACTTAAGTGCTTTCTAGTGCTGCTTCGTTTGTTCATCTAGGGAGTGTCCTGTAGTAGCCATATAGAATAGTTATAATTATCAAGAGGTAGTGCAGCTCTTTGGCTACATACTGTGATCTTTCTATTGCCGTATGTGTTCTACAGTCATTTTGCATTTCTCTTTCTGCTCCCTTTTGAGTAAGCCTTAGAGAGGAGCTGCATATTGAGCAGTTCAGCTACTTTCTACCCATCAGAAAGAGCTCGGTTTTAGTTTTGAGGCAGTGTTTACAATCCTTCGGTAGGTCGTTGTTCCTGTTTGTATGAAAACGTTACTAAGAGTGTCGGCAAGGGCAAACCAGATGGACTCGAGTTCTGGTTGTGTTCTCACTACATTCCCTCCTTGGACCTCGGATGGTATGCTGCCGCCTTCGGGACCGTGCTTTGCTCTGTGTGCGTGAGCTCACCTGCGTGGTACCATGCCGTGCGGGACCCAGTCTGGAGGTGTTCTCCGAAACTCGTGGCTCAAACCGCGTGGCGCGTGAGGCTGTGTTGGAGGACCTCAGAGGGTTGGTGAGAGGCAGCTCTGGCAAGCAGAAGACAACGGGCTGCCCGTTGCCATTCAAGGAGAGGGCTTCTGAGCATTGGAAAATGAAGGATTTTTTTATACCTTTTTTTTTTTTTTACTAGTCAGGTCTTATAAACCCTCTTCAGGTGATGACTGAGTAATGGCTGCATTTGAGGGCAGAGAGATGAGAAAAACAAAAGGTGAGTGCTTGAAGCCCAAGTGATGTCTTGTATAAAATGTTTAGGATTAGCCGTGTGCCCGTCAGCATGATAATGGGTACGTTTCTGCAGAAAATCGGCTAATGAATGATTTGGGTTGTCAGGCTAGACAGTTTACCTCATGGTAGCTGCTTTCTTGCATGTCCAGGGGTGGCAGTGGTAACTCTTCTATCCTTTCAGTCATGCTGGAGAAGCCCTCCAGCCTTTCGGAGGAGTTTTGAGATTTTGAGCCTTGTAGGCTCAGCTTTGCCCTCCACGAGGAGCCCAGGTGCAGGAGGGCAGCGCTGGTGTCGTGTCAGCACTGCCTTTGACTTTGGTGGATCGGTGTTAGTGGGTATGTAGGAGATTACCGGGAGGGCAAATTTGTCATCTTATCTCCGGAGGACAGAAGATGTGGGTCTTGGAAGTGAGCGGGCAGATGGTGGTCTGAAACCTTGGTTTGGAAAGTGTAGAGATAACGTTGTGCCACTGCCCTTTTGAAGAGCTCTTCAGTTAGAAAGAAGGCGCTGAGCTGTTGTGTGCTGCCCGGTAGGGCCAGCCTGTGGTCTGGTCCTCCTTTGCAAAGACCCGTCTCTCTCCGTTGTGGAGCTCCTGTCTGCTCACACGGTGAAATTTGTTCGCTTCTCACCCCAAAGGGGAAAATACCTCCTCGAGGCATGGCTGCAGGGCTGATGCTGCAAGGGAGGAAGAACTACTTGGTACGGTGGTAGAGCAGTCAGGGAGCCAGTCGGGTGCTGCTGAACATAGAATCATGGAATAGTTTGGCTTGGAAGGGACCTTTAAAGGTCATCTAGTCCTGCAATGAGCAGGGACATCTTCAACTAGATCAGGTTGCTCAGAGCCCCGTCCAGCCTGACCTTGAATGTTTCCAGGGATGGGGCATCTACCACCTCTCTGGGCAACCTGTTCCAGTGTTTCACCACCCTCATTGTAAAAAATTTCTTCCTTATATCTAGTCTAAATCTATCCTCTTTTAGTTTAAAACCATTACCCCTTGTCCTGTCACAACAGGCCCTGCTAAAATGTTTGCCGCCATCTTTCTTATAGGCCCCCTTTAAGTACTGAAAGCCTGCAATAAGGTCTCCCCGAAGCCTTCTCTTCTCCAGGCTGAGTAACCCCAACTCTCTCAGCCTTTCTTCATAGGAGAGGTGTTCCACCCCCGATCATTTTTGTGGCCCTCCTCTGGACCCGCTCCAACAGGTCCATGTCTGTCTTGTGCTGAGGGCTCCAGAGCTGAAGGCAGCACTCCGGTGGGGTCTCACCAGAGCAGAGCAGAGGGGCAGAATCACCTCCCTCGACCTGCTGGCCACGCTTCTTGTGATGCAGCCCAGGACACGGTTGGCCTTCTGGGCTGCCAGCGCACATTGCTGGCGCATGTCCAGCTTTTCATCCAGCAGTACCCCCAAGTCCTTCTCGGCAGGGCTGCTCTCAATCCCTTCATCCCCCAGCCTGTATTGATACCAGGGGTTGCCCCGACCCAGGTGCAGGACCCTGCACTTGGCCTTGTTGAACCTCATGAGGTTCACATGGGCCCACTTCTCGAGCTTGTCCAGGTCCCTCTGGAACATCCCTGTTCCTCTCTCCAAAACCTAGCAGCTTGCTTCTCCCTCTCTTCCTTTTCTTCTACTTCTTCCCTCCCTTCTCCTTGTCACGCCATCCTCAAAAAAGGGCTGTGGAAAGAGAGACCAGGTGCTCCCATCTTGGGAATGGATTTTCCTTTCCAAAGCTTTCTGAAAAAGGTGGTTAAGTAGCATTAGGCTATGTCATCATGTAGTCTCAAAAATCAAATATAAAAAAATGTAGTACTGGTTTTTGAAACAAACCCCATCCTTGAACGCAGCTAGTGAACTCATTACCCCACTTGATTATCTTTATTTGTCTAGCTGTCTTTGTTAAGGCAGTTATGCATACGTTCCAGCTGAGAAAGTGTATTTTAATTTGGTTTTACTGTTGCTGTGTGCTAAAAGAAAAAAAGAAGGCAACCTAATTCAGTCTCTTAGCATGTGTATGTTTTATGGAAATAACCCTAAATTAATGAATTAATAACTTTAATTTAATATTTCTTTTACAAGACCAGATTGCAAGCCCCATATTCTAAAGCTAGTTATGTTGTGGAGCAACTAATCATAAGAAAGGTGAATAAGTATCAGATTACAGAATTTTTCTACATTAAAAATATGACCATATGTGCCTTTGAATAATTCCAGATGGAAAGCTGCTGGTTTATAATTCGTTGGTTTGGATTTAATTTCTTCAGAATTCTTTTTTTTTTTTTTGTAAGCCAATCTATAGCTGTATTATAAGTAGAAGAAAATAAAGGAATGTATTTGGTTTGCTAGGTATATAAATTTAAACTTTTCACCTATTCATTCTCCCCTCCCACCCCCCAACATTTTGGTTGCATAGCTGAGCTATCAGGGATGTGTCAGGTTCAGATTGGTTGTATAGATCTTTACGTATATTATCATTATATAGTCCCTGAGTGATCACATTTTACAGTATGATTATTTTTTTAATATGTATTTTTAAGAAGCATATTCAGATGCATATCAAGAGCATTCCCAGAGTGAATGTTGAAACCTTTCAAATAAAAAGGTAAATATTTGAGAAAGTTACAAACCTCTGAAAACAATATTGTAATGGAAATTGTTCTGCAACCTTGGTTCTGGCTGCCAACACTAGTGCACCCTGCAACTGCTTTTGAAAGAAACATACTCTGAGAGCTTGCCAGCTTATTCTCTGTAATGATTCCCTTGTAAAAAAAAAAAAAAAAAAAAGAATGGAGTACTTTGTATTTATCAGGTAATTTTAAAGACCGTTTTGTTACAAAAAGAACCTTAGAAATAAGCCTAAGCTTGGTTCATGTTATCAAAGGCAGTGGTTAAATATCCCGTCTCAGTAATTGCAGCTGCACTTTCCTGGTAAGGTGAGAAAAATGCAATTTTAGGTTATAGTTAATGGTGAAGTCTTGATTGTTCCTGGATCTGAGGTCGCTTGGGACTCCCTTGCTTCAGGAGTGGTTTGTAGTAATCTTCCAGTGCTCTTACCCTCCTGCCCTGGGCAACTTGATCATTCTTGATCCCCACGGGGAATGCCTGAATTGTGTTTCAGGTCCTTATTAGTCCTTGTTTGCTTGTTCTTTATGATAAGGCACTAGGATATCCCAAGGTAATTCAGGATGATCGTTGCAGTTCTTACTATGCGTGTCTATTTGTGTTTTCCTTAGGTTTTTTAATTTACTACTTCCTCTCATAGTTTTAACAGTGTTTTATAAGTCACTATTGTAGGAAATAATAACTGTACCCATGTCAATAGATTCTTTATTTTTAATTTCACTGATAGCATCACATGGGGTCCATGTGTGACCTATTAATAACACAGATGATGGGCTTGGCATCAAAAGTGCCTGTTCTAAGTTGCTTTTTCATCTTCATCCTCCCTTGTTTTATTTCTGCTGCCACAGTCAAATTTCTGGAGTTTAAGAAAGGCTATGTACTGTATTTACTTCATAGCAGAGGAAGGTATAGGATTTAGTCTTGGCTATGACAATTACAAAGTCAGAATACCTGGAAAACTCATTTTCATGGCTGAGAACTTTATCCTTCTTTTACTACTTCTTGGGGCTAAAAATATTGTTTATTGATTATACAGGAGTCATGTGAAGTATAAAATGGGACTTTTAGAGCCTTGCAGCTTTTAAGTCTTTATAATCTTGCCCCAATGACTTTCAACTGGTCGTTAAATAAGGAGGTTCTTCATATGCTTTGGTGAGGTGTTAGCTTTCCATGTCTGCAAAAGGTGGGTTGTCTTTATGTAAGGTAAGAAAACAGAGTTCTGTGATGTCCTTTTTACAATAAATGTAAATGTGAATAAAATGTGAGCATTTTTTAAAAATCAGATCAATTTCAACCAATGTTACAAGTATGCGCGATTTAAGAGAGAAGTCATCTTGATTTCTCAAGAAGCATCATATTTTATATCATCTTTGTGGAAGAGTGCAACTTGAGTAAAATAGTTTCTGGAGTACAGAACCCACTGTACAGTGCTATTTCTGAAATACCGCTAGGAAAGAGGCCAGGATTAGAAGGAGAGCAAAATTTAGCAGTATGGAGGACTGGGATTGCTAACGGTAAGCATTTTCTCATGCTTATGACTGTACCATTTTTATGCAGCAGTCTTTTAAAATGTTCAGAAGAGGCATAACATGATATGCTTTTTTGGGCTCAAGTACTTTTGTGATCATCTTTATCTGTGGCTTAGAGGTTTTTTGGTTCAAATTCTATATTTTCAAGGGTTTTGTCACTTTTCTATGAAACTTTTGGCCTGGCCCTTCAACATCTTAGATGAAGACAGTTCTGTGCAGCTAGATGTTTCTGTTGACTGGCTTGTATCTCATTCGGTGTGTAAGTTTAAACATGTTCAAGAAGCCCTTGCGTATGAGGAGGAGGGTATTTCCATGTGGTTGTTTTGAGAAACCAAGGAATGGTTTTGCAATATTAGGCTTGTTTGCAAGGTTGCTGTTTTAAGAAGTCCCTCAGAAATGCTGCTTTGCAAATTAAATCCTACTTACTGTTCAATGCGTTTTAAGATTAAAGACGACTGACTTGGTGAGCGGTTAACCTGGAAAACTCGCCGTGACACATAACGCTGGTGTACGGTGCGGTGTTCTTTGCATGCATTTTTTTTATTTTTCAACAGCTGATGTAGCGGCAGTGAAGCACCGTCTGGCATTTTTTTAAGCTCTGTGATCATTGCTCTGCATCAGGGTTTCAGGAAGACAGTGTCACCACACCCACCAGCAGCTCCCTCTTCTCTGGGGACTCCTTTTCCTCGTATTTCCTACGGTGTCTGAGGGATTCAGCTGTTCAGAAGCATGTGTTTGACTCTTTCTATGAGGTGACAGGATTTTGCTCGAGAGTCATAAGCCCTTGAGCAAAACCGTTGCAAGCTGACAAAATCTGCCAGCATGTGCCCTTGCAAGGGATGGGGGGCTGGAGGGGGGGTGTGTGTGCTCCTAAGATCTTGGAGTAACTTGTCATAGAAACTGTGTTTTGGAGTAGAAATGCGTAGATCGCTCAGTTATGTCAGCACCAGTTTTCTGCGCGGGGCATAAGGAAGATGCTGTGGGGTGGGTGCCTAGGTAGCTTAAAAAATGGCTGAACCAGTTACGTTCAGTCTTTCTACAGAAATTGCCTTTGGATAGAAATTGGGCATGAAGAGCAGAGGCCCATGTGGAAGTAATTTGCTGGAGAGATGAGGAATTAAAATTTGGAAAAAGGAAAGGGGATGCTATGACGGGAGGTGTGGTTGCCTCCCCCAGCGTACCCTTCCGCACAAACAAACGGTGTTCCTTCAGGTGAAATGTGGGCTAGCAGAAGACAAAAGACAGCATTGTATCTCCAAGTAAACACTTAAATATTTAATTAATATACTACATTAATCCACGCAAAACTGAAGGTGTGTGGAGGAGAGGATGCGTTAGGAGCTATTACAAAGCATCGTCAATGCATTCCTAAAGGGAGATGGCAGAGATGACTTTTATTTACTTTAAGTAGTAAAGATTAATTGAAGAAATACTAAATATTACAAATACGAGATCTATGCTGTCCTTTCCTGCAAAGCAAATTTGTTATGTAAGTATGGTTTTTTTTAATATGTAGTAATTTTTGTGCTATGCAAACAGTGGTTAGTCTCACTTCTTTATAGCCTGGGTTGCCACAGGCGATTGCACTAACCAAGATGTGTTGAAAGATAAGGCAACGCATTGCATAAAATTCTAGAGTATTGTTGAATGACAAAACTTTGTGATACAGTTAATTTCTTTGCAGAGAAGTTTCTCCAAAAAACACACAGCGGCTTTTGGCACAGATATGTTTCTAAATGGATAATATTTGGTCTGAAAGGCACCTTTTGATTACTTTGCTCTTTCTATATGGGTGTGTTTGAAATTTTTAATTTGAGACCTCTGAGGAGGAAAATGGTAGGCATGTTCTTGGTTCTGTAAAAAGTTGATGCACCCGAGCAAAACTGCTAACAGGAGTTATTGTAACTGTTTAAAAATTACCTGTAGGCAGGTGTTCTCAGGTTAAAATCCTTAAATGTATAGAAACATACTGTGAAATGTTTCAGGTTTTTGTTTCCCTAACTGGATTAGATAACGGTTTCTCCAACTTTTTTGGGTGTCCTAATATGATTACGTTAATTGTCCAAGTAAGAAAATCTTGAGTGACATGAGGAGACCACTGGGCGACAAAAGAGTGCAATTGTACAATTAAGTTTTCTTGATAGTTTTAGTAGACGCATGTAAACCTCTGATCTGTATAACCTTCCTAATTTAATGAACCGAGATACCAATATTAGATGTGACTGCATACTTTCTTCAAATGTCTAAGTGGTTATTCGTTTTTTCTCTGTTTTCTAAATGGATTAACCAGATGCATCTATTTAAATCCTGAATTTCTGATGCCACACTACCTTGAGTCATGAAGTGTGCCTCGTTCACTCAGACTGCATTTTCGTAAATGACACTTGACAGCCAGCAGACAGGAATTTAGAAACTGATAAGGGTTGGCATCTTCAGTCACTGATCAAACTCTGCCACACTTGCTCTCTCAAAGGGTTTTAGTGTTCTGAGGGTTTTTTTTTCCTCCCCTTTTATCTCTTCATATAGGGCTTATTCTTTGCTTGTTAGCTGATTTGGTGATATATGTTAGTTGGGTTATTTTTGTGTTTACTTCTTTGCAACCAGGGAGCTAGCAAAAACTGTTGGAATCAATGTGTATTTGCACATGGCTTATATTATCAGTGTAGGTGGTTTTGCTTTGTATCAATGTAATGCGTGCTCAAAGTGTTAATTTGCAACTTGGGCAAGAATGGTGAAGAGTTTAGCATTTAACATCTTTCCCACGTTTTTGACAGCATTCCTGCAGTACCTGTTTAACGCATTCGAATGTACTCCTTTCATCAGAAGACTTAGCATTTTGGCCAGCAAAACAGCGAATCTTCCTAATACTGAAAGAATTTTTCCCCTCTTTTCCTTTCTTTTTGTGATTTATTTTTTTTTTTTTTTTTTTTTTTTCATTCCACCCAGCTCGGTAACTTTTTGTACAGCTCATGCTGTACAAACTCTTACAATAGAGGCTATGTTTTCCAAATGTAAGAACTGACATTCTTACTAATGGTTGAGTACCCTCTCTGCAACCCTCTCTCAACCTCCTTTTTTTTATTACAGACCTTTTAGTGCATAAATTCTCCAGTATTTTAACTTTTAAAGTTACTTTCACCCAAGTGTGGTCACATCAGTCTCCTTGATTTGCTTGTGGGCTTCTTGTTTGCAAATGCCCACAACTTTAAGCAACATGGAGTGAGTGAATATTTTTGTTGGAGTTGCAGTGCTGGACAAGCCTGTTTTCTTTTATCTCCCTTCCTTCTCCCCGCCCCCAGGCTATCAGCATTTCCTATTCCACAGAAAGGATAAGATTTAGACTCTGCAGTTAACAGTGCCCTATTAACCCCCTGAAATTCACAGTCCCCAACAAAATTCTTCAAAATAGTAGTTTTAAAATGAAAGTAGCATTTTCAGTAGCGTAGATGAGGTGTGTCCTTGTAATTACAGGAAGCAGGACAATAAGTGTGTGTGTGGTTTTTTTAATACATATAAAATACATATAAATACATAAAAGCTTATTATTGCCTTTTATCTTGTCTTCAGGTTCAACTGGCACCTAAATTTTTCACCAGTGTAGGTTCCTCTTACTTGTTTCACTTTGCTAGGAAACCCAAATTATGGCCACATTCCAGTCTTCGTAGTAAATTTCAGTTTGTCTCCTAAAGCTAACATGGACTTTAGACACACAGTATCTTATTTATATTTATTAGCAAGAAGCAATAATTACTTTTATATTCTATGTTCTTCAAAAAGGTGGTATACTTCCATCCACTCCCAACTTAAACTATCAGAGACTGAAACAACTAATCTCTTACCCTATTCTCCTTAGCAGACTTTCTGTCCTGAGGACCGTCCACCAACCTAAATCAAAGTTATCACAACAGACTTCACCGAAGTTTTTTTCAATGCATGCAACAAAAGCACAGCAGGCCAGATCCACTCTCCTTGATGGGGTTCTCTTGATTAACATCAGCTGAATTTTTGGCGCAGCGTGTCCAGTGCTCTCCATTCCCAAACATAGCCTTACTGGCTCTGAGACACCAAGAGGACATTTATGTTGGAGGAAAGTTTGTTGTATCAGCTGTGTTACAGAAAATCTATTTTCCCTGGGCTGTTTGTTACAGGTTTTTTTTTTATTGTGACTTTGGATAGCTATCAGATGCTTCTATTTAAACAAACAAGTTTCTTCCCCAAGTTTTTCTCAAGATGTTCTGCAATGAAGTACCTCTGACTGAGACAAAATGGGCGATACGTATGTATTTAATAAGTGACATCAGGATTTGTTCAAACAGATTGATAAATCAGTCATTGAATTGTGACTTTAAAGTAGGATCTGGTGGGAGTAAAACAGTGGAGGGCATCTTAAAAAAGAAAATTTCCATTTCATAACATTTACCTTTCATCCCAGCCGTTTGTTCCCCTTCAAGTCAAGTCTGTACTACCAGCATCTATGCTACCTGTGTCTGTTGCTCGAGGGTGAGCCGCGGAAAGGTATGATCTGCTGTATATAAGGTAGAAGTCTTTATGTACAGATATGTCAGAAAAACTGTGTGTTTGCATTTCTGGATTTTTTTTTTTTCTTTCCCCTTGCCCTTTCCCATGAGTTTTGACCCAGCATTTTGGAGCATCTGCTGACAAGGGTATGTCAAAAGACTGTAGAGTAGATCTTCTATTCTTGCATTTTGGCTGGCAGTGCATTTTGGCTTGCTGGTATATTACATTTGTAACCCTATACCATGCATGCCCTCCTAGAATAGATCATAGAATCACTGAAAAATGTAGGTTGGAACCTCTGGAGGTCATCTGGTCCAACACCCCCCAGCCCCAGCAGCGCTGGCTTCAAAGACAGATCATGTTACTTGGGGTCTTGCTCCAGTTGAGTTTTGAGTATCTCCAAGGATGGAAAGGCTACAACTCTGGGTACAAAGGAAAAAAAAATCCTCATTGAGAGTGGTTAAGAGCTAAAACAGGTTGCTGAGTTGGAGTTTCCCTTCTTGCAACTTGTGATGGTTGCCTCCTGCATACCCCTTCCCTGTGCACCTTTGAAAAGGCTTTGGCACGCTCTTCTCTATAGCCCCTGCCCCCCAACGTAGTGAAGAGTAGAGTTGGATCCTAGTTCTCACAGTCTCTGCTCATACATGGAGTGCTGCAGCCTCCTTACCATCTTAATGGCCCTCCACTGGGGCTCTCTCCAGTTGGTCAATCTCCACTATACTAAGGGACCCCAAACTGGACATGTGTCTAGCTGCCACCTAGAAGGGAATAATCATTTCTGCAACCTGTTGGCTGCACTTCTGCTGATACAGCCCAGTGTGTGATCAGCCTTCGTTGCTGCAAGGGTGCCCTGCTGACCCATATTCAGTTTGTCCACCTGGATCCCCAACTCCTTTCTGTGGTCACGCCAGCCGGCACTGCTGCGTGGGGTTATCCTGGTGCTGCTGCAAGACTCTGCATTTGTCTTTGTTGAATATTGTGGGACTTATGCCAAGCCACTCTTCCAGTTTGTCCTGATGCTGGGCAGTGGCAGCCCTACGCCCCACCATTTTGGTCCTCCCCCGGTTTGGTGTCATCCACAAATAGGATGAGGGTGTGTCCATCCCATTGACCAGATGAAGCAGTATTGACCTTGGTACTGACCCATGAGGAACACCACTTGAAATCTACCACCAGCTGGACCATTAGACCAGAACTATTGATATTTGGACCAGAACCATTAGACCACAACCACTGCATTTGAAGCCTGATGACCCAACTAGTTTTTCACCCAACTTCTTCTTCTCTCACCCAATCTTTACATTTCAGAAATGCAAATTTAATAAACAGATTAGTGGAAAGCTGAACAGTGGAACAGAAATTGTTTGTAATGTAGACTTCTAAAAATGCATCATTGCTTTTAAGAAGGAATTGGGAATTGTTTGTGAAAAGGACAGAGTCCAGCAGATGAATGATTTTTTTCTTTTTTTTTTTTTTTAACCAGCCTATATTCATGTTGAAAGTGATACATTCAAAGTGATTTGAACTGGAAAGAAATTAAAGGAAGAATTGCAATTGTTTTGAGTTAACTCTTTTGGTACGAATTTACATTGTTTGAGCTTTATTGCACTGGTTGCGTGTGGAGGATCTTTATAGGAAAAGCAATTGAGGAAGAGTGGTTTTAAGGGAAATGTATGACAGTAAAACCACAAAGTATCAGGAAGGTTCAGCATATTGGAACTATTTTAAAATCATTTTTGCTTTAAAATTACTGAAGTTTTAAAGTCATCTTTATGTATGACTTTTTTCTTTTTTTTGTTTTCTTTAAGATTTGGGAGACTCTTTTCTGGAGGTGGTGGCAAATTATTGTTAGTCAGAATTTTTGTAAATCATTCTTCATGTTCCTAGCTTGGGAACAGCTGATGTCCCTGAGCTTTGTGGAGCATTTTCCCCCATATGAATGGGAGGAATGGAGTTGCAAATTGGGAAAAACGCTCTCTGGGCAGAGGCAGGGTTTCCAACATGGCACAGCAGCTTAACGCTGGCAGACTTCAGTCCAACAGTCCTGTTTGAAGGGAAGATTCGTGTGAAAGTCCCGAGTTGTGTTGGTTGCAGGGATTTTATACCTCTGTTCCTGCTCTCCCTCCTTGACACCTCCCTCTCCATCCCCCTCCTCTCCTCGGCAAACTAACGGGTGCCCACCACAATCTGCCGCGTTGACAGGCACATGTGTTCAAACAAGTATCTTGTATTTCAAATGTATACACATAGCTGTGCATAATTGAGGTAAATCTGGCCATCATGCCTTAGTACATTCATTTTGCTAACCTCACTAGATCCATTATTACTTACACTTTTTTCCCCTTTTTTGTTTGATTTGGACTTGGAAAAGTTTGCACAACAACGAAGGTGTATTTGAATGCCTTTTAACTAAGCCAAGCAGCTTTGATTGTCAAAAGATACACAAGTATGTTGACTTTGCAAGCGGAGAAGCATTTGGTAGATTAATTAGATGGATCTATGGAAAATCTCTTCTATGAGACATCTTGATGAATGAACATTGATTTTCATTATGCCACAACTGACTTGTATTATCAAATTTAACGGTCAGAACATCACCCGCAAAAGAGAATTTGGTGGCAGAAATCAGAACTAGTGTTCTGGAAATAAGCAAAAAATTGTTATTTGCATGTGAATTTTTTTTGTCCTAAGTGTTGATACAATTTGTTTGAAGGTTATAATAAAACTGTGTAACACTTTCTCTCCAAATAGCCTTTTTTTTTTTTTAAACAAAACAAAATCCTAATAATTCTTGAAATGAATTTGGAAAAAATTCTATTCCAGGTATGAATTTATACAGCTGTGCATGGTACTAGAGGTATTGACTTGTCAAATATAAAGGAGGCTGGAGATGCATTGACCTTTCATTCTTAAACACTCGAGTTTGCTGGAAGTACAGAATAAAATCATGATCCATTGCTTAAGGTGCTGGAGGTATAGATTGATGCCAGCAGGATTATTTATAATAAAGAAAATGCCTTCAGTTTTGAGTAAAAGCCTGTTTGCCATACCTTGAGGAGTAGTCACTCTCCTAAAAATAATCTGCTGTCAAATACAGGGAAAAAGTGAGAGCTATCAACTTGCAGCCTAGTTTATCTAATGGAAGATGTGTGGGTGGTTTTTTTGTGTGTGTGTTTTTTTTTTTTAAATTCTTTCTTTTCATTGTTGACAGTGGAAAATGAGTGGGTTTTTTGTTTGGGGTTTTTTTTCCCCCCCCCCTCTCTACATGTTGCCTGAAGCTCATCTTGCTGTGGTTGAACGTGGAATTGGGCAGCGAGCTCTATCTGCTAGAAGGAGCTGCAAGTTCACCTTTAACTGCCATTGCAGCAAGAGAGGACTTTGGTGTTGGGGAAGATGAGGCAGGGTTTTGAGGGAAAAGCACGTGTTCAGTTGGGAATTTCCCTTATGGTGCAGCAGGCAGAAATCGTTTATTCTGTTTTCACTATATATAATCATTGGAGATCTTGGTCTTTGTCAAGATCATGTGTAATCTTCAAGTTTCTGACACAAGTCAGTAACTACAGTTTGGAGAAGACCACTAACTTTTAAGAAGTTCTGTTGATCATCGGGTACATGTGCCCCTGGATATAACCCTTGATTTGCGGTTATAAAGGTGTTTAAAATATCTTGGTCTGTCAAACTAATTGAAATTTAAAAATCAAGTTAATTTTGGAGTATATAATTGCTATTCTAATAAATACTAGTAATCTCGTAATTACATTGCAGCTGCATCAGTTTGAGGAACACTTGTGTTAAGCTTTTGGTTAATTTGTCTTTTGTGCTGTTAGAAATAAGTGATAAAAATCTGACCCTGATCTGTAAGATTGTTGGATGGAGCTATGGGGTTGAGTACGGTCAGAGCAGTTCGACTGCATGAACCAACGGTGGCAATGGGATCCAAAACTCGCAATTTTTCAGCACACAGCTTTATAAGAAATTCCAGAGGAAGAAATTTTATCGGGTTGCCCATGAGATTTTATACATTTTTTTTTTTTTTAGACAGAAATATAGTTAAGAGGGCACTGTTAGCTTGAGAGCTTAGTTTTTTACTGACAACATCACATTCATGCTAAATAGAGGTCTTTAATCAAAAACAAATTTAGATGTGAAAATATACCTGTAGTGTGTGCATGTGATACTATGTAGAGCATGTTATCAGATAATGATGTTAAAGTTTTGCTCTTTCACTAATCTTTTTTATTCCCCGCTCCCCCCATCCCCATGCAATAAACAACATGGTATAAATGTTGTACTCTTTTTGTCAGTTCCATAGGTTTAAATCTTAGTAGCAGTTTTGAGAAAGATAAAGCTAGAAGCTTTTATTGTGGTCCTCCAAAAACTCCTAGTCCTAGGAGTGGACTGTGGTCCTCCTAGTATCTTGCAGGATACTAAGCCTTAAATGCATGGTTCTGATTACATGTGATTTCATTTTTTGAGGCTGTGATGTAGCTTTCTGTTTGGTTGGTTTTTTTTTTTTAGTAGCTGGTCGTCTTGTTGTAGATAATTTTTTTTTTTTTTTTTTTTTTAAATTCAAAGCTTTGTGTAATTTCAGTGGATTCTGTGGTTTCAGCAGGTATAAGGCAGTGGATTCTAACTAAAGCACTTGAGCTCTGAAAACACCAGGCTATAATACCTTGTCAGGAAGAAAGCTGGTGATGAATTTACTATGAATTTTGAGCTCGTCTTTGTAATGAGTTGCTGAAACAGAAAGAAAAAGTTTGTGTGTTTTGCAACTGCGATTTGCTACGTTCTTCTTATGCAGTGGTTTTATCCGAGATTGCCTAAAGCCAATTCTGTAATGCAGGAACTCTTGGGGTTTTCTGCTGTATGGATGCAGCAGATCTGGAGCTGGTGTTCAGTCCACAACTGCATCACATTTTACATTCAGTGAACATCGTGCTAGAACAGGAAGAAGAAACTTCATTTCTGCAGGGGGCAGAAAGCCTACGATGGAAAAATGTTATTTTCTTTGTTTCTGTGGATTACATCAAGGGATGTCCAGAAATTGTCAGAAGAAATGGGAGCATAGCTAAAGTTAAAATGAAGGAATAAATGGAATTAAAAACAAGGTTGGAGCTGAAATTAGAGGCAATGTAAGAAATCTGTTGCTGGCTTCTGTATGGATCAGTTCCCAAGATTTCATCTCATTAGACAGTTCAGTCGCTTTCACCACAAAGCAAAAGAAAAATGCAGAAGTTCCCACCACTTTCCTGAACGTTTTTGTTTCCCCTGGCAGATTTAAAGTGCTGACTGAAGTTTGATCTGCTCTGTGGGTATATATATGTGTGTCTACATATAAATAAAATTCAGACTGCAAGTAATACTTTGTAGGATCAGAACTGAAGCACTGGAAATCTCCCTTGGCGATGCGCTGGCCTTTTCTCCCCTGCCACCTCTTGCTGTGCTCCATCCCGCTGCTCCCCTGGCTCGGCTGCCGCATTTTCTTATTTCCCCCAGGTGCAGGCAGGTGCTTAAAACAACTTGCTGGCAGGGACCGACAGCTTTTTCCTCTTTGTTGGCGGGATTTGGTGAGATCACATGGGCACTTGCTCCAGGAGCTGGGAAGTTGCGTTGCAATCTGATCCAGTTAGGTTTTTGTGAGTAATCGCAAGCTTCCCGTATCTGTTTTGTCTTAAGGTTTTCTATTGTTAATTGATTCAGTTGCATGAAGCTGTGACAGCTATGATAAGCCTTACCATTTTTACTTCCAGTTAAATATTTATAAAATGTGAATTTCGCTGTATGTGGCTTGGAAGTCAGATGGCAAGTGTCTGAATGTATTTATTTAAGCATCTGTAGCCAAGTACAATTAGCACGTACTGTGAGGGCAGTGGTAATTATCCTATCTAGTAAGCATGCAGAATTCTTCCTTACTGGAAGATTATTTTAATATTGCCTTGGTGTAGCTTGGGGCAGCAGGGAGGTGGATCCCCATGCTAAAAATAATAAAGGAAGATGTGCATTTGTGTGTTGCATCAGTTTTCAGCAAGCTTAGAATAATGTATTGTGCAAGAACATGTCTTCTTCAGCTGATTTTCTAAAGACCATCAGCAAGTTTAACTTCTTTGAACAACACTCTACCCCCCCCCCCATGTACGTACACAGAAATAGTTCACGTGGAGAAAGCTGTGTTCACCATTCAGGTTATAAAATAACTCATCCATTTTTATGTATTGTTCTAAATTCAGGAGGATCTGCACTTCAGGTGCAGATTAAATTGCACTAAGGAAAGAATCTATAAATATTATCAAATGGCGCAAGGAGGAGGTGACTTGAAATATCTCAGGGCAAAACAAGTTTATTTGCAGTTTCTCACTGAATGAAAAGGCTAGTGGTTTGTTTATGCG
Source organism: Calonectris borealis (assembly GCF_964195595.1). NCBI lineage: Eukaryota > Metazoa > Chordata > Aves > Procellariiformes > Procellariidae > Calonectris > Calonectris borealis. Next base: position 101,516,711 of record NC_134314.1, on the reverse strand, counting down.
GAAAAGAACAGGTAGCGTTAGCTTTAACTAAAACATAGTGGTTTGAATGTGATTGATTTGGCATGAGCCCTGGTCTAATTAAATAAGTGCTTTCTGAAAAGGTTGTTAGGTGTCCATGTACTTTCAAGTAAAAATAATGGCATCGTTAAGAAGAAAAAGCAATGAAAATGTAATTCGTATCTGTTAAGGTAGTCACTTACAAGTTTGCGTACGCTGTTTCCAAGCAGATATTTTCCTTCCGAGGCATCCATCCCCTCAGCTGGACCTTGCTTAGTGTGGTACATCCCTGCTCACGCCGGTGCTTCTCCCGTTCCTTCTAAAACAGATGGCAGCTGGCCGTAAACCTTATCTGTAAACTCCACGGGTCCTTTTGTCTGTCCAGTGCTTATTGCTCTGCTCTTCATCTGGCATTTCTTGGGATGACAGCAGTGGAAATAACAATGCGTACAAATATCCAAACTTGTCTGACTTGAGTGATCGGTCTGTTGGAAATACACTGCAAATACATGTTGCAGTATAGGATTACATTTGAAAAGCATCAGTGGATAGTAGTGATAGTCTGTACTGTATGTTACTTTGGGGAGGTACTGGCTTGTATGATATGTGTGCTTTAAAAAGCAGGGTTACATTTAACTTGGAAGAGAAAAATGAAGAAGCTGAATAAAATGTTTTAGAGTATGATTATAATACTACAGAGGAGGCACGGTGTAGAAAATTGTACTTTTACCCAGGTGGTTTATTCGTGGTCTCAGAACCAGGGAATAGGTAGGCATGAAACAGAAGGTCTTTATTCTAAAATGTTAAAAAGAAACTCATCTTGAATAAGGTTTTGTTGTTGGTTTTGTTTTTGTTTTTGTTTTTTTTATTAAGGAAGATATGTGTATGCTTTCAAAACTTGCATAAAGAGCTGACATTTCTGTTTGTGCTTTTGTAAAACACTGGCACATGTCTAACAAAGTGAATTGAGACAACAAATTGAGGCTATTTTATGATAATTATTTTCTCTACTTGAATTGAAATTTGAGCTTGAGTGTAGTTCACAGAATAGACTTAAAAGTGCAAAATTGATTTTTGTCTCTAAATAATTAAAGGTTTCCAGATACTACCACATATGGGAGTCTGATGTTACAATTAGTACTCTGTTAAACTGTGTTAAAATACTGCTGTATTAAAAAAACCAAATCCATATCTATGTGCGGAGTAGAAATGATACCATACCTAATTGTCTATTGATATTCTGATGAACTTTACTAGTCTACAGTTAAAATTAAATAAATATAAATCAACATTTGATTTTTTTTTTTTTTTTGTGGCTTGAATTTTACATCAAATTATGTTCTATGGCTGAATCACTAGCCCATTGCTCTCTACCTCTATTTTTTTATGTAGAGTGTAAGGTCTTTTAAAAATAAATGAATAACCTCTATCTACGCAGTGAATGTTCCCAGCCTTAACTAATCACTGATACAGATTAGTATCAGAGGTGTAATTAAAGTTGTGTACCTTAGGGTTGGTTTTTTTTTTTTTGCTTATGGTAAATGGAACATTTTTTCATATTTCATTCTGCTTAGCCATAGGGTTTTAAATCTCTTGACCGGTACTTTTCCTTTTTGTGTTTTATTACTCTCTGTTTCTTACCACTCTGAGAATGAAGGAGGAGGATTTTTGTGCCAGTATAAGAACTATGTTACAAAGTTCTGCATTAAGAAGTATTTACTGGATTTCGGTAGTACTTACTGATCTGGAAAGATGAGCTAAGCTGCGCAACGTGCTTTAACAGGTTCCTGCCGTTCGGAATGCCTGCCTTTTATATGCGGTAAGTACAGAGGCAGCTGACTGGGGTTGGCCAAGTTCTGCTACATCAGTTGTAATTATTTAAACTTAGACATGCCAGCTGTGATTTAAAAAAAACCCAACCAATTAACATTTTAGAAAGATCCTCCTCTCCTATCTTCCCCTCCCTTTACTTATTTAAAGTGAAAGCAGATTAGCTCAGAGTCAAAAATGTTTTGAAAATCTTTGTGATAGACAAAGGAAACTAAGCCACGATATTTGTCTTTCTTACATATAAGAGGTTTTTCTAGATATTTTCCTAAATATAACATGCAAGAGTACTGCTGAAGTGGTAACTAATGCCACGCCCAAACAAGCCCAGTGAATTTGTGGAGGAAGGATTCAATTCCTGCCCTCCTACCCCTTCAGATGGAAGTGTGCCATCAATAATTTGACTCGGGAAGTGAAGAAATTTGAATAATTAAATTTAGGTCATAAAAGCTTAAGTAACGTCGGATCTCAGAAAGGATACATATGTCTGGAGCGGGGGGGGAGAAAAAGACAGGCAAAAGGGAAGCAGGAAGGGAGAGTGGTACACCAAGGCTGAGTCAACAGAGGCCCTTCAGAAAAGGGGAATTCAACCCTACCGAAACCAATACAGAAAGCCATAAAATACATCAGACAAACGTATGGGAAAGAAATCGGAAGGGTGATAAGTCTATGAAGCAGATGGCCTACTTTGTAATGTGTCACCTCACAAAAATAGGAAGTAAGTGAAATAGTTCCTTCTCCAATAGATAGTTAAAGAAAAAAAATAGGTGGGACTGTAGTGGTAAATCCTCTAGTTCTGTGGGGGTTTTGGGTTTTTTTGTCTTGTTAATAAGAATACATTACTGTCAGGTTTTAGGATGTTAAATAAAAAGACGCTCAAGCTGGTCCATTGAAGCACAGCAAACTGTCGCGACCGGTTGGATGTGCCAAAGAATTCTGGTAGAATTTAAAGATGAGGGGGTTGCTCTGTTCCAAACATGTGCGATTTACTGTCAGTGTGAGCAACATGGTGAAATGACAAAAATTGTATAAGAATAATCAGTTAGTTAATTTGGTTAAGACTAGGCAGGTTTATGAGAAAATACAGAGTAACCTGATGAAGCAGCATGAGTGAGCAATAAGGAGACAAGGACAGCATGTTGGACTAAGAGGGTTTACAGAGGCTTAATTACTGTCTTAATTTGTGAAGGAAGGGGCAGGACAAACATGAGGTTACAGATAAAAGAGGACCTTGTTGTAGATTCTAAATCCAGAATTGGGCAACCAAATTTTAAGTACATGGAAAAAAATAGATTGTTTTATCTTAGTGCTCGTCTCCAAGGGATCAGAAAAAAAGGGGTGGGGGAAGCATATGAGACAATGGAAAGGTAGAACATCTCCTGTGAACAATGAACACTCAGCAAAACTAAATCCAAGGAAAAGGAAATACTCCCACCCACTCTTTTTTCCTTATCCTTGTTCTCACAGAATTAGTGTTTACATTAAAAAACACATCTCCTTTGGAGGCTACTGAAGCTGAGAACTCTCCCGAGAACTGAGACGACTTAGACATTCGTATGAGTAGCAAGTAGGAGGTGTTACAGTAAATAATCTGTTTTTAAAAAACTGTAGAATTATCATGTTTTTGGGCATAAGCACATTTCAGAGGTGGGGGGTGGTTTTTTTTTTCCCTCCATAAGAAAGCACTCTGAATGTGTTACTAACGTAAATGGAGAAGCAAATGCTGTCCGTTTTTAGAAACATGGTGTAGGTTAGATTCACCAGTAGTCCAACCAGACTGAAAATTTTTTTTCTAAAGTACAGCCCTACCGCATGGGCCGCTCATGACCTCAGTGTGCGTCAGGCCCTCCTGAGATGGGAGGAACATTTGCTTACCTCCTTTTTTTTTAAAAAAACAAAGCAAAAAAAAAAATTAAATGCTTTGATTTTTATGTTGCTTGACTTTTGCTTGGGAAACTCACCAGGAACAACTTGTCTTTTGAACATACAAGTATCTTCTTCTCTCGGAAGTTGGTACAAGGCTGTAGCATTGATGGAGATGTCATGGGCTCTTAGCTCTGTGAATATAAACAGATTTAAACAGGAATTGCTCTGGCTGGAAACTGAACTGTCTTAGCAGTTAAGGTGCTTCCAAGCACTAGAGACTGCTAAAGCCACATTGCCTTCGTCTGCCCAATTCCGGCTACGTTGCAGCCGCTGTCACCGAGGAGAAGACTTGTGAGGAGTTGAGTTCTGCCCTGTAGCACATGAATTTCCATCTCAGATATGCAAATAAAAATCTGAGGGCCCTGCGAAGACTGGTACAATAGAGTCAGTCTTGAAGTTGTCAAATACAACTCTTGACTTTTCTTCTCTTATTAAATAGAAATTAGTTGATGTCAGTTTGGGCACGTTGGATCTTCTTGTCACTCCTTGAGATTTCTGAGATGTGGTTTGAAGTTTCAAAACGTGATGTAGAAATTATAAGCGGAATTCGTAGGACGTGGGCTGACCATGCCCCTCTGTTGTACAGGGAGCTCCATAGTTTGTGATTATGAAATAACCTTTTCTTTTGATGGTCAGGTTAAATCTTAACCAATTGCCATTAGAGAGCATCAAATGGAATGAAATATTTTTCAGAGGGGCTTTAAACTTTCTAATGTACTTAACAAGTATTCTTCTCTCATTCGCTGTGTGTTACAGAGCACATCTGCAAAGCAGATGCCTGTTGCATTTATACTGGATTTGTTACATTTTTTTACCCAGGTATATGTGTCTAGATCCTTGAGGTGTGAATTGCTTGTGCAGATGCGTTCAAGTAGAAACCCCACACTTCAAAGTCTGTATGTTATGGATGTAAAGTACATTCTTGGGCATGAGGAGGCCTCATGTCAAAGTGTTATCTCAGTACATTTTTCAGAGGCTTGCAAAAGGAAGGTGCTTAACTTTAACTTTTCTGCTTAGGGGGGAAGAAACCCTTTTATTATCGTTGGATTGAATTACGGGAGTTAATCATTGCTTATGTGTGTGGAGAGAGAACGTGTTCATTGAAAGCAGTAAATCTACCAGTTCAAGTTGTGTTGTTCAGCTCTGTGCGCTCAGTGAGATCTACCAGTATGATTTTCCTGTGTTAGGTACATCCAGTGATGTCTGTTTTAAAAAATGGCTTTTCTTTGTGGTTTTTATGCCTGTTTTTGTCAATAGTAACCTGAATGTATCTATCGCACTCCTGAAGAGAGTAAGTGGCATTTGTATGAATGGTTGCAACTTTTGACTTTGCATTTGTTAAATGTAAGTGTTTTTATTAATATAAATACAACAACACTTGTAATTAGAGTGATACTCTATTTTTAGGGAGAATATTGATATAGGTTACATAGCCCTTATTAATAAATAAGAAAATGCTTCTTTTCCAAATATACATTTGCATTAGAGTTCCTAATGTAAAGAAGAACAAAGTCCTCAGTAAGAGGAGTGAAGATCTTTTTGTTCATGTTTATTTGTGGCCAGTTGGAAGGAAGTAAGCACTTTGCATCCTGCTAAGTGTGGAAGGCTTTAAATATGTCTTGCTTGGTGTTAACTTTTTTGAAACATTACTTATGACTGACACATCCTGGTGTAGTTTACTCTTCCCACTAGTGACCTTGAAAGCACGTCTGTGCAATAATTGCTTATTGCTGGAACAAAAGATAGCTCTGTCTAAGATTTGTTTGAATTCAGGAAGCCGTGTTTGCCAAAGTAAAATCTTGGTGACGCAACTATGTCAGGTTTCAGCAGCCACACCTCTGCTAAGCAGTTTCAAGTTTTCAGTTTTAACCTTTGTTCATAGCTTTATTCCTTTTCCAGCAAAACATCTGAGGCGGTTTTCTTTCTTCCTTTTGCAATGGAGCTGTGCTAAAGAAATGCAGAGTTTCAATAGAAAAAGCAGCAGCAAGTACTGTTGAGGATTGCAGTAGTTTTGTGTTAGGGTAACTGGACGGCAGAAGGATAAATGGACTCTCTTCCCAATCATTGTGGTAAGGATAATGCTCAATGTTCGTAAGTGTTGAATGGTGTAGATGGTGTGGGTTTTGTAGAATAGGATTTCATAATGAGCTATGCTTGATATCTGAAAAACAATGCAGAATGCCATCACTGGGCTCCAATTGCATTCCACTGCACAGGGATACTGCATCAAATTAAATAGGTACGTCTTCGCTACAGTTTTCAGCGTGGCTCCGGGGTATTGCGTTAACATTTGTCTTTGGTGTTGGTGTTTCATGCAAGAATACCTTTCTAATGAGCCATGCTGCTGAAAGTGCTCCCTCTAGGACTGTGTGAATATAGTTTTCACTGCTGTATGACAAGGATTTGCTTTTCTGTAATTATGGATTTGTAAGAATCCCTTCAAAATTAATAGTTTTTGGACAGCTATTACCGTTCTGAAGCATATTTCACTATTAATGTGCTGAGCTGCTGAGTTGGTCCCTTTGCCTGTGCTGTACCTGCGTATATTGACCTCTATTCCCATGCTGTATGTGCTCCGGTGAGTGCAGGACTGGGTCTCTGATGAGCGGAACTTCTCACCATTATCAAACTGAAAGTGAGCATGTAATTACAAATTAGCTGTTCTAATTGCTTTGGGGGAAAACCAGAGTTTTGAAATCGAGTCCTGAAGGATCAGCGTTTCAAAAGCAGATCCATCCATTTCTGCCCGGAGCCATCCACATTTATGCGCGTGCTTATGCATGCGGCTTTTAATTATTAAATACAGAAGTTTAGTACTGAGACTTCTGAAATTTGCCCCTCAGATGCAAATGCTAATTTGTCAAGCCCTTAAGTGCTTCAAGCATCTTCTTTTGAATATTTGCTGAATGTAGAGGGCTGAAATCAAGAGCCATGGTCATGGAGAGCATTCAGTGCGTTGTTAATACTCCTCTCCAGCGAGATGTGATGCCAGGGGTCAAACCCTTGTTTACAGCAGAAGTAAATAAAGAAAGCGGTCCTTTTACAAATTACTTGTGAAGAAGCGATAGTAGTAGTGTGTGGAGCCTCTATAGTTTGTTTGTTGCTGCCTTCAGCTATGCCTCATCTTCATACTGCCCTGATTTACTGCTGAATTAACGGGGCAGTTGCCAAAGACCCTCATCGAAAGCAGTTTGTAATCTTCTTCTGTGGTGAGTTACCTTTGTACTCAACATGGTGACATATTTAATGTGACATTCATCAGCACAGTCTGCTGTCACTGAGTTAAAATGGGTATGCAAAATTCGTCATGTCAAAAATAGACATTTTTTTCTCCAACTTGCCAAGAATGCCATGTTTCTTTCTCTTATGTTCGTGCTTTCTGACTTGACTTCTTCCAGAGCTACTCAACACTACTCCTTTCATAAGCCTCTTGGAGGAGCTGGTCAAGGATACAAGCATATTCTGTACCTTGGGGGACTAAACTGTGGTTTCCACTAGGCATGGACTAGGAAAGTGAACTTACAGACCCAGGGTTTTTGCATGTGCAGCACTGCCCGACTAACTCAAATGATCACCAGATTCAGAAACTTTCTTTTTTTTTTTTTTTTTTTTTTTTCCTTTTTTTTTTAAAAAAGTATGTTACCAATGTATGTTTTAGTATGGTTACCAATGTATTTAGTGCGGTTTTGCATCAGAAAAAAAAAAAATTCAGTTTCCTCATTGAGTGCATTCCCAGTCATTGATATATGCTGACTTGCCTGCTGCAATAAAAATAGGGATCTGCTGTGCTCAGAGCTTGCATCTGTCTAAGAGACAGTGAGTATCTGCAGAGAGAATAGCTTCAGCTTTACTTGAAGTAAATCTGTTACATGATAGATACAGGATACCTGGAACGAGATCCAGATGCTCAAGAGTGGTGTCTCCCAAATGGTAAACAAAAGAAAACTCTGCGTGCCTCAGAAGTAGTTTGGGGAATGTACTTCCACCAGGAATCAGGATAGTTGCTCAAGTGTTTGATGTTTATTGAAAGTTTCCTTGAAAAAATTGAATTTTTTTTTTTCCCCTGTTTCTGTAATAGTCAGAAATCACAGGCCTCAAATTAAAATGAAATAAAAAATGCTTGCTGGAAAAGGCAGTGAAAAAGAGGAGGTATACAACAGCTGTTCTAGATGAAAAACTTCTTTTAGCTTCCAGGAGATTGACTGACTATTGCCTTCCCCTTGGGCCACAAAGCGGTGAACGCTAAGGTGATGTGAAAATGGGATGGTAAAAGACTTGGAAAAAGGATGAAATAATCTAATTTAAGAATGTTTAATTGAGCATTGGTTTTCTGGCTGTCTTTAGCTATAAATGATACCCATTTACTTGGTGTGTGACAACCTCTGAGAAGGGCTAGGGTATGCCGTGGGTTTTTTTGCTTAGTTAGGAAATACATAAAATTAAGAGCATTGATAATTGAGTACTTAAATTTATTCTATGCAGAGATGATCCTTTTACTTGAAGACAGATTTACGTGATATTCACAGCCCATAAATCATTCTTGCATTGCCTCCCTGCAAGTCTATTGGCAGTAGTGTACGTTACTCAAAATATGCCTGTTTTCAATTAGCTCAAGGAAAATTCTCTAGTCATGGAAAGAACATCCATCTCTATTACCCGCCCCGAGAATTAAACACCCAAATACATTTGCATGAAGATTACCAAAGCATGCTCTGCGTAAGCAGTGATAAGTGCTGGTTTTTAAATAGGAGGAGATAGGAAGATTTAACACAACTGCCTTTGAACTGTTTCTAATTCAGAGACTCGGGGTTGCGATCGGTTGTGGGATAGCTCCTAAGAAACGGAGAAGTGCAGCAAAAAGCGTTTTCGGCTTGGAAAGCGGGAAAGGTTTCGGAGAGCCGTCTGTGGGCAGTACGGCGTGGGCTGGAGCTGGCGGGTGGCTGCCGCGGGATGCCCGGAGGCGCCGGGCCGATGGCAAGGCAAGGTGCTGCGCGCTCGTCCCAGCTCGCTCTCTCTTCTGGGGGGGGAGAGCAGCGCTGGTATCTGTTGCTTTTTCTCTTTAGCAGCAGTTTTCTGTACGCTCGTGGTACAGTCTTTCCCCTTTTTATCTCTGGGGTGGGGGAATTGAGAGCTTTTTAGTTTTGTTTTGTCTTGTCTTTTCTGTACAACACTTGGACACCCTTACTCTTTATTTGTGGCTTTGCCCGTTTCATTGTGCTTTGGTTAAAATGGTGGTTTGGTCCTAGCAATTACAGGGTACGGCACAGATCGCTCTGTGCTCTCAGGGTTTTTCTTGTGTAGCTAGTTCCACCTCTCCTGCATCTACTTTGTTCTCGTAATTGGGCAAAAGGCGAGGGACGTTGCCAACTTTCACAAAAAGCTTCTTTTCTTCCACGGGGAATTGAAATAGTTTTCGTCTGTGACTTTTTCTATTGAAAACCAAGTTTGTGTGAATTGGCGTACTTAGAAATGAACAATGTCCCATTAACGTGGTCAATCCTAAATCCCTTTTTGAAGGCAGAATGGGTGATCTTGATTTGGGTGAGGTTGCCAAAGTAAATGTCAGTTGAAGTCTTGTGGCTTGCACTTAGTTGGAACAATATACCTGGCCTTTAAATAAAGCTTTTTACTGCTTGATCCAGGATGAAGAGCTAATTTTATTCTGTTCTACTGTTAGTGAACAGAGTTCTAAGGGTACCGAGTTAACAAGCACAACTGTTTTCTATTTTTCCAATGAAAGAGGCATTTACTTCAGGCACGTACATTTTGATGTGTAAAACTCAGGACAAAGATACGACTTTTTTGGGAGCACCTTGTCAGCCTGTTCTAGTGGGGAGTGCTTGAGAGCACCTGCCTCTGTGTCTGAACTTGGAGGAGTCTGTTCTGTGAACCTATGTCTGCTGCTTCCCGAAGGTGAAAATTTCCATAAAGTAATATCACAACATGTGTTTAGATTAAAATCATGGTGGTGTTTGTTTGGGCTGCTAGGGAAATGCTAAGCATCTAATAATTTAAGTAGTCACCTTTTTATTGCGGTCAAAAGAAGTGGGTCATTTTGCAATGTGCGTAAACCGGAGAGAAATACACTCTGTGGCAGGATACATTGGGGCTTGTTGCTCAGACACGCAAAAGACTTAATGCTAAAGAAATACTTTATATACATATATATGTACTCTACACTGGGAATTATTGACATTTTTGTTAACACGTAAGTCTGCATTTATGAGACTTTAAAAATACTTTGGAGATCTTCATTGGGGTTATGGCTGTTGCAGAACCTGGGTGTGCAGCTGTGTCAGTGGGGGTGTCGGTGGAAAACGGGCCTTTTGTGAAAGTGTCAGCAGACAGTTCTGAAGGGCTGTGCTTTATCAGGAGTGCCCGACAGAAAGATCTGTGTGGCAGAAACCTGCTGAGGGACCTTTGGCTGCTTGCATTACACTTCTCAAGATGCAAAATATTCTTTACTAAACTTAAAAACCTGGCTGTGGGTTGAATGTGGTGTTTGGATGAACAAAATCTTTTTATCATGTTTTTAGCTGGAAGGTGGGGATGGGAGAAGAAGAGGAAGGCCCTGACCATGATGAGCTGACTTACATAGGTTGTGAGTCAAGGGGTAGCAAGTGCCATTTCATATCTCGATTTTGTTTGTTTTTAATATATCCATGGTCTCAGGCTTTTGAAGGCCCAAGCAGACTAATGCCCAGTTCTTACGAATTCAGGTACTAGATGAGTAGCTCTCCACTGTAGGGCTTCTGGAAAATGTCATTTGTCCTTTATTTGCACAATTAAAAAAAAAAAAAATTGTAGAGCTGAGAACAGATTATTTATTACTTAACTATAGGTTCTGTTCTTTAATCACAATCGTATGCTTCCATTTTACAAATGCTTTTACCCTCCTGACTGTCGCACCCCATGTAAACACCTTCCACTTGAGGAAAATCTTGAACTTCCAAAAAAGCACAAGTTTGTGGTAGGAATAGGAAGGGAATATTTTTAAGTGAGACCCTGTATTTATTTATATAGGTATAAAAATAGGTATTTATTTTTATACACATTATATGTAGACATATAAAATATCTATACATTATATATTTGTATGTACTATATAAATATGTCTATATTTATTTTTAGATATATTATATAATTTTTATATATATAAATTTCTTTTTTTGGCCAGTTGGCTTCAGTAACAGTAAGATGGCTGGTTACTGGAGTTAAACCGTTTTTGTAAAACCGGAAGAGAAGGAGCCTCGGGGTTGCTCCTGTGCCTCTGAGGAAGCGGCCACAGGGAGCGCAGGTGCTCCGGCTGAGCCGGGCACAGGGAAGGGGGAAACACTACCATCAAACACATGAAGCTAGAATTACGCGCATCTTGGATGTCTTGATACTTTGTTGCTGTGGGAAGTATTTCCTAGAAGAACTTTTCCGAGGCATTACTGTGTTATCAGCGCAGCCCTAAATTAAAACTGCCCGGGACGTGTGCTATACTGAAATGCTGCGCTGGGCCACGAGAGGTGGGCAAAGCTAGCACAACGCTTCAGGCTTTTCAGGAACAGACGACGCTCTTTGAAAACCTCCTTTTTCATGCCTTCCAGAGAGTGATTTTTGAACTTAAACATTGTGTCTCTTTGGGTTGTTTGGATAGGGCTCATAGGAGTGTGAGGAGGAGGGAATAGATGCTTTATGCATGAGGAAGCGCTCTGTTTAGCATAGTCAAAGGCTGATACGTGCCAAATACATAAAAGCAAGAAAACTGCTCTTTATTACTGACAGGTTACATATTTAAAGGCAGGGCGGGGCAAAAAAGGAAAGAAAAAATGTGATGGGTTTCTTCCAGCCCTGATTGATAGGATCTCTGTTGCTTACACAATTTGTGAAAAGGAAGTAGTCCTAATGGTTTTTCATGGATCATTGGTTTATGGGCTTGGCTCCAGAAAACCTTCTTGCAGAGAATAATTTAGTAAAACAGTGACACTAATCAGGAGAAACTGAGAGGGTAGATGCTCAGCAAGTTCAATAACAGGATGTTGATTCTTTTGTTGATGCTGTCTCCCAAGTCCAGTAACGGTGGGCTTCCTGGCGTTACTTGACTTTCCTAGGCGGCACGTGAGAGCTCCATCTGACTCTTGTTTGTTTATTTGTTTGGGTTTTTTGTTTTGTTTTGTTTTGTTTCGTGTGGCTGCCTTTACTGGCAGGAGCCAAGGACCTGTGCATCTACCAGGGTCCAGGCTTGAAGGCAGAGGATCCTCAGTGAGGCTTCTGGGTTTGAGGTGGTGCTTTTTGAAATTCATTTTCTCTGACTGTGTGTCTGAGCCACCTTCGGCTCTAGCAGAGGCGGTGTTTCCTAGAGGACTGAATGTGCTGACACGAGGTCCTGCTGGCTTCCCCAGAGCTAGGAGCAGCAGGCAGTGCCCAGGTTCAGCAGAGGGGTCTTGGCTCCCAATCCCATATGTTAATGGGTCTTTTCACCATCCTTGGTGGTCTTCCCCTAACTTCCCTAGCATCTCCCTTTTACTGCCTGGGAATGAATACAGTTCAGAAGTGGATCAGGCCAAGAACACCTGTGAGTTGTGCCTCTGAAGCTGTGGGACATCTGAGGTTCCCAGAAGGATAAAATTCTTATTGCCTAAAAGATTCCACACACACCCTCCACTCGCCCCCCAAACAGCATCATAGTTTTCCAAACGAGTTCCTTTGTACTGGTAACGCCAGTACGCTTTCACGAGCTGACTTATTTTCACCAAGTTGCTAGCCTGAGCTAGAAAAGGAGATTTTGTTCTTTTCCCCTGATGTGAAGCTCCCTAGCAGGTGTCTAGTGACGAAGTACGGGGTACCACCAGCTGGTATGAACTTGTGCACAGGAGATGTTGGGGCTAGCAACGCCGTGGGGTGGCAGTAGCTCCTGGAGCTAATATTGTTGCTAATCACAAGGTTATGTGGAAAAGCTATTGGTGACAGCTAGGTGTTTCATATGTGTTTTAAAAGCATGCTGTGCATGAGTTTAACGTGAGCGGTTACATACCAGTGCCAGCTTGAAACCCCTTCTGAGCGTCGACCACTTCTTCCAGCGGTGTGAGGGTATAACAGCTGTGGGGGAGTTCCCATAGGGATGATGAAAACTGGGTGCACCGGGCTATTACCGACGCACAGCGCCATGCTTCCTTTCACTTCTCCCTGCAACCCCTAGGTTGTCCTTCAGCCTCTTTCCAAAAGTAGAACCCAGATCCACGTTAAGCGTGGCGATGAAATTTCAACCTGCCATCTCTCTGAACAGTGGTTTCCTGTATTATTGAAAGGCTAAGGATATAAATGGCTTCTTAACACGAGACATACCTGCCATTCCTACAGGTGCCAGAGGGGTATCAATGGAAGGATGCTCCATTATGTTGGTGGAAGAAATGATGGGAATGCTTGCTTAGAGTGAGTTTCAGATGGCACCAATATTTAACCACTGGTGGTAATAAATCCCATATTTAGCCCTTGCATTTGAACAAAACAATTTATAAGTCAGTTTTCTGTGAACATTTTCAGGGTATCAAGTGAATTTTCCTTCTCTTCCTACTGCTATGTGAAAGCAACAGCTTTTTCCAGGAAGAGTTTTTTGCTTTTTGGTGTGCGTGTGGTTGTCAAGTTTGCTTTTGCCTGCATATAATCCCCAAACAAAATTAACTTGCTGTAGTATATTTTCAAAATCGATTTATAGCAGACTGAACGTGTTAACGTGCTGTCAAAAATAACCACATGTTCCTATGGAGGAGGGAGGGAAAGGAAGGGACAGGACTGACTACGTGTTTACAAGGCAGAGAAAACTGGTGAGAGAGAAACTCTGAGTGGTTTTGAATAGGTTGTATACTGTCTTTATTTACACTTTTCTTTAATCAAAACCAGCAAAATAGCCACTGTTGCTCTGTAAAGAAAGTTTTGTGAAACATTTCTAGTGCTTCTACTAAAAGCAAGGAAAAAAGGAAAAGTAATTTACCTGCAGTTGGAAAGTCTTGACTTTTTTTTTTTTTTTTAAGCTACTTGTCCTACCCAACTGCTTTTCTTGCTTACTTTATCAGGTTTTGAACAGTGGAAATGTGACATACAGGTTGATGACCTGCAAACAGCAACACTTGAACATAAACTGAAATAAAACAGGATGTTAACTGTAGGACTGTAGTCAGGCCATTATATGCATGTGATGTCTTTCCTTATATGCCAGTCTTGCCAGGGCTTTTCAGTCATCATTTATATGTAGAAAAGAATGAGAAAATAAAAAAATGCTGAAGTAGGCTTAATAAATCTTTTGCCCTTTATTCTTCCTTTCAGTTATCTTCTTTTTTTTTTTCTTTTATTGACTGTAAAGTCACCATTGAGGAGGGATAAAATCAGAATCAGTTACGCAAATCAAGTGCACTTTCCTCCTTTCATAATTATTTTACTGCTTTGGACTTAACAGTAGCCTGCTGCTTTTGGACAGCTACAGACCGTTTTCCACAGCTTACCGTTACATAATTTATTAAAAAACAAAACAAACACCACTCCTACACCCCCCCCCCCCAAAAAAAAAAAAAATTCCACAGAATGAAGGATGGAGAGCTGAAGTTAATTTTTAAATAGGGTGCAGACGTGTTTGCAAGTTGGAGAAGGGAACTTTTTTCAAAGCTAACTACTCCAAAGTATTATAGGGTATGGCAAGCTGAACTTATCTTAAAAAAAAAAAAAAAAAAAAAAAAAAAAAGAGGGCAAAACAAAAGTAGCAGAAAGGGGGGAAAAAATACTTGTTATGGTTCCAAGAAGATAAGACTAGAGGTATAGTACATGCAAAGTAATATGTAAATTTGCTGAACAACAATCATTTTTGGGCATGCATATGATTTCCATTGAAGTATCATACAGATATCCTTTTTAGGCCTTATGCTTTACTTGCCAAGAATATGAAAACAACTAACATGTATGTATGTATATCTTTACAATCTAATGATTAAAAATTAATTTTAGATGCTACTATGTATATTATACCCAGTGCAGGTAGTCCTGTTTGCTGGGTGCCATGCAAACCTGGGAAGAGAACAACAGTTACCGTGAGGCATTTCTAACCAAATGAATTAGGCAGAAGTCTAGGTTTCGCTGGTAGTCCAGGACAGTTAAACAAACCAAAAGTGTTCCAAGTAAAATGGGATTCGAATTCACTTTGCAACATCTAGAGTTCGTGTCTGTGAGCTGCTAGACTGTGTGAGTCTGCTTTGTAGCAGAGAATTTGGGGGGAATTCCAGTTTAATTTCGAAAACTTATCTCTGTTTGAAACCAAAACCTGAATAAATATTTCCTTTTTCTTTTAGCACTGAGATTTTTAGCAGTGGGGAACTTTTTGTCAAAGTGCTTAGTACATACGTTGTAATGGAAATTGTGGGAGAATATGAATAGAACAGAAATAGACCCAGCGTTTATCTGATAGTTCAACAAAAAGTAAATATTGAGATTTGTTTCTCCTCTTGTAATGGACTATTAAAGTACAGCTGGCTTGGGAATGGAGGGCTGAAGGGGACAATTTCCCCAAGCAGTCATGTAAAACAGAAAAGTTTAAATCTAGATGGGCCTGTTGCTCCCTCTCCTCAGGTGTTCTAACAAATTTAAAGCCTTAATAAAAAGACTGAAAGAGTGAATAAACTGTAGTGTGCCCTAGGGAGACAGCAAAAAAGATCAGAGGCATTTTTCCTACATCCCTGTTATAGCAGGGAATGTACTCAATGTAAATGTCTAGATGAGTGGGGGAATAGACCATACCTAAACTACAGAAGTCTGACCCAGGAAAGATTCACTCAAACAGTAGTAAAAATATGAATGAGGTGCTATGCAGACCCCACTGAAGTTTGTTTCCATGTTGAAGTACAGCTTGCCCTGCATCTTTGCAGCTGGAGTTATACCTCGTGCTTTGGGGCAGTGGGAGCCCTTCCACTCCTGAGCCAGACGGTGGGTTCTTGGAGAAACTTTTTTTCTGTCTCTCAGATACTAGCAGCAGAAGCTATCAGTACAGAATTTAAATTACTGTAATATAGTATGTCGTGCATTAATGAACCTTCTTGGAACTGCCTCTTAGGAAGTTGGTCAGATTGAGCCTCTGAAGCCTCAAACCAGGAGCGCTTGGGTTGCCTCTGTTCCTCACGTATTTGAGATTTGAGTTTTCGCTCCTTATCTGCTCCATCCAGTTTGACAGGCACTCCCACCCTCTGCGCAAGGACCAGCCTCTGCTTTTCCCCCCTAAACATGCCTACCTTTTCCTATGAGGTCTACCCTGCTTTACATGAGACATACCTACCGAGCTGTGTTGCTTTCAGCACTTAATTGCTAGGCTAGGGCATCCCAAGTGCTTTAGCTTCCCTTATAAAATAGATTTTCTCTATGCTGAGAAGAATAGAGTTGCTCTAGAAGAATAGATTTTCTCTGCACTATCTTCTGAGTCGTCTTCTCTGCACCTGTTTCGGTTAAATTGGTTTTGGGGGAAGGCACGTGGTTTTGTTTTGCTTTGGACTAGGTAGCCACAACTATATATATATAAAATTACAAATAGCGGTTTACCAGCACTTTATATAATTGATAGATCCTGGTTTTCTACTAAAAATACCTTTTTTTTGTTTTGTGTAGAACTACTGCAAAGCGTCGGTATCAAACAGCTGTTAAAAGTGCTAATAGGATCCTGTGATCTTTTGATGGTCTGACAGCTGCCTTCTCCCCTTCATCTCCTGTTAATGGGTCCCAGATCATAGCAGAAGTCATTATTCATAATTGTCTTTCACTTTGTACACTTAAATTTCGTTGCATTTCTGTTGCTCTAATTTCTGTGAGATGCTTTCAGGAACAGACAATTCCCCAAACTTTAGTCTCCCAGAACGTGGGAGTTAGTGGATACCTGCTGTTTTGTATGGTCACTATGTAATTTATCTAACAGCCCTGATCTCACAACACCTACGGAACACAGTATCTTCTTTTTGTCTGGATATCTTATCTTCTTATTGTCCATTTAAGCCAGTGCTTTGTTCATCTTTAAAATGTTAAAGGTCTGTACCTTAAATATTATTCCATGAGATATTGCATCAGTTCTTGCTTTAACTCTGGATTAAGCTCACTGTATTATTCTTTTTTGAGGAATATATTACCCAGTTAAAATCAATTTTGCCTTGTCTTCATTTCACTGTTCAATTACATTTCCGTGATTTCTTTTGCTGAGATGTATTATCAAGGTCATGCTTGTGTGCTTGTAGCGCCAAGATTGCTTTTCCCTCTCTCCCAAACTACTTCCTTTCCCCCTCCCTCTTGTAAAGATTTTTGGCGTATCTGTCATTGTTGTGTGTGCCAATTACTTCAGTGTTGTGGGATGGAGATTATCCAGATCCCCTTATTTCTTTATTGTAAATGGTCTAATTTTGTTCCCACAAAATTCTACGTAATTTTGTCTAATTATTACCCACTGTATGTGGTAATAACCATTATCCTATCCTCCCTTTCAGTGTGTCATTTTATTATCTTTCTTGAAAGAGAAGGCAAAGTATTTGCTTCGGTATTTGTTCCTGCTTATTTTTTCCTAAATATCCTCTCAGACGTCACTGTATAGGTAGCTGCCTTTCTCTCCCCCTTTTGGAGCTGCGATGCATAGTAACAGTGATGCCCCCCCACTATTTCCTTTGCATGGTTCAGCTCAGGCAAGCTCCCAGTTGGTTTTACTCTTCTGTTTGTACCCTGTAGCCTCTGAAACATGCTTTTCTTTCTTAAGCTTTTTTCCACTGTGTGGAAGAAAGGTTTCCTGCTTATTTTTAGCATTACAGGTCAGGTTTTTATTCATTCAGGTAGTCTGGAGTCCTCCTCACCGAATTTGTTCTTTAGCTTGGAAAACAAACCCAAGGAGTGGAAATGGCTTTCAGTTGGAGTGCAAATACCCTCTGAAACCTGTCCGCTTCACCAGCCCCATTAACAAATTCCAGTCGTTTTCTTGAGCTTTGCCCTTGCCAAATTCCAGACCGTTTGAGGTACTCCTGGGAAGTGATCGGGAATGGTCAGAATGGCTTGTGATTGCTTGAGCTACCAGTCATCTCTCCTGTCCAGCAGCGTGAACTGACTCTGAGACAGCATCCCTGGTGACCTCTGACTGATGATGGCTCTTGACCAAAGGGATCCTTCAGCTGTCGTGTCCGTGCCATTGCTAACATTCATGGGTTTTGTTGTTTGTTTTTTTTTGTTTGTTTTTTTTTTTTTAAATAAAATATGTTGGCTTCCCAGGAGTCCACACTTTTCATCGACAGTGTATGAGGGTTAATCTGTGGACCGCAGTCTCTGTTCAGGTGTAAATCTCTGTAGAATCCCAGTTGCTCTCCAAAGTGATAATTGCCGAAAGTCTGTTACGTTTCAACCATTCTTTATTTCTTAACCATTTCATTGGTATGCAGTGCTTCCTCATTCCTATATTTTTTTTTAATCCAGCTTGAATACCTTGCAGCCCTCGGTGCCTGTGTTGGTATTGCTGGTGGTGTGTAGAGGATAGATGCTGCCCATGTGCTGCACAGCAGCCGGCTCTGCATTCTGCGCTCAGTCCCATCCTCCTTGGCAGTAAAACGTAGCAAGTCGAGCTCTTAAACTCGCTGATACGGTCAATTGCTCAGTCTTTCTACACTAGTCTGTTTTGATGGATGGATGAATCCACTGATGAAGATTTGTGTGTGTTAGTACTTCTCTTCCTTTATTTTTTCCTCCTCCCCCATTGACTATCCTATCTGGCAATTTCAGCCTTTGTGTAAGTATTGGCTACCTCTCAAAGGTTGTGTTTCTCTTAATCTACTTCTTGTATTTCATAATGTGGCAATGGCTCGTCTTTTGCAAGACTAATGCTTTTTCTTTTGAATCTCTTAATTGCTGGTTGTGGCAGGACACTCCAGTGCTAGCGTTGTCATCTTAATGTGGAAAATGATTCATCATGCAAGAGAAATGTGAGGCTGAATTATTTTCTGTGTGTGTTTAAAAAAACTTTTCTGCAGGAGACTATTACTTTAGGACCAAAGACTGCGTGGGAGAGCTGAAATTGCTGGAAACGTGTTTGTAGGGGAAATTCTGGCAGATTTTTAATTGCCATACAAGATATGTGGCTGTCTAAAAACAAGAAATTGTACGATTCTTTTTCCAGACATGATCCCTTTACCTTTAGTTGCAATTTTAGGATATGAGAAGGTTTAGGAATGGAAAGACTCATATAAAATGTCTAATCACACCAGTAATTGACTTGTTTTTTTTTTTTCTAATTGCATGTGCCCAGTAATGCATCTGCTTGGAGGTGCACATACTGTCTATGCAGTTGTTAGTGGCTCCTCTCTCTGAAACTGGGGCGATAGATGTTAATCATGCTGTGAAACTGTGTAAGCTTTTAATGGTTAAAACTTTGTACATCTGGATCTGCTGTATATGTTGGTATACCATTTCTGAATGCTCCCTTTATTGAGGAGTTGCCCAGACCCTTTCCTGTGCTTGCTGGGTTTTTGTGGCTTTGTTCTGTGTGTGTGTTTTCTTTTTTCCCTTTTCTCTCGCTTTTTTCCCCCTTTCTTAATTTTGGGTTTGTTTGTTTTGCTTAGCTTTACTTAAGCTCCAAAATGGAACACATCATCAGGTCTGTTGTTTGTGGGTCTGTAGGTCTGGGTGTGCAGAGGGTGTGGGATTTTTTTTGTCTGTTTTATTTTTCTGGGTTAATGGTGAGGAGAAGATGGGCAAAGGGAAAGCATTAGCAAGTCTTGATGTCTGGCAGGGTTTTATTACATTTGAAATAACTAGTTGTGATTTATGTTGTTTAGTTTTTGATGAGGAGGAAGAGGAAGTGGGACACATCCTGCCAAATGACGTCTTGTAATGCTCTATGATTTATCTTTGCACCATGTGCAGTAATATTGTTCAGATTATTTTCTATGCAAAAAATGTTAAGTATCGTCAACTGTTGAGACTTCTGCCTAATATTGTCTGTGCTGGGGGACAATTCCAGGTTTGATTCGTCTCTGCAGACCTTTGTAGCCAGGTAGCCCCAGGCATGTTGTTGTTGCTGCTCTCTTAACAGGTGAGCGTGTTTTAATATTAATGCCATCAGATACAGGGAAGGATGCTGAGTGATTCAGTAGGGACAGGGTGAGACAAGGTCTCTGTTAGTCTTTCTAGAGATCTATAGAGATGTTAGTGTAATCTTGCCTTGACCATGACTCATACCAGGGAAAGGGTCTCAAAACTTTTGAACCCAGAAACAACTAATTTATAAATATCATTTTGTCTTCTCGCTTAACACAGTACTTCCTTCCTCTCCTTCATGGTCACTGAACAGATGCAGCACCTCTTAAAACTCAGTTGCAGTTTACACTAAGCGCTCTCTACCTTGGAGCTAGGTTTGTCCTTTATGCACCCTAAGTGAGCTGCTCTGAGGGGCCAGGTGGGAACCTGATTTTGTCACCTGCATGCATACATACATATATCTGCAAACGGGACTTGTAAGCTGTTTTAAACTAAATTTGGGGTTAAGTTGCTTCAGAGCTGTGGTGGTTTAAGGTGGTCCTGAGCTGGCACGGTCCGTTGCTCAGTGCTGGCTTCGGTCATTGTCCGTGCAGCTGGCTTGTCCCGGTGGGAGCTCCCCTCCTCTGCCAAAGCGCGAGGCTGGCATGCAGCTGGATCCTGCCCGAGGAGCGTGCACGTAACCGCCTGGCACCAACGAGGGTTCCTCCCTAGGCAGCTACTGCCTGTGAGGGGGTCTGTAACTGCTACGGGGGAATAAGATACGTTGGGGTGATAACTTCTTTAAGAAGTCTGCTAAATCTTGAAGGCCACTTTTTTTTTTTTTGTTCTCTATGTAGGTGGGATCTTGTTTGTTCCTATTACTAAGAAAGGTGTTTAACCTGTAAGCAGGTTATTTTTAAGATAACTTCGTGGGGATCTAGGAACTATTATAGCCAAGTCCCACTTTGTCAAGAAAGGGAGCCTTTAGTCTTTGTTTGGGGAAGTGCAAATGTTATTGAGTTCTGTTATTTGCCACTTGACAAAAAGAAGGGTTAGTGCCAGGTCTTTCACCTCTCTGTGTTTGAGCTAGGGAGAAGGGCAAAAACCAAGAAATAGGCATTCAAAATAAATCTTGTTAATGTTTGCTAATCCAGGTGTAAGTTTCATTTTTATCAAAGTCCTTTTGGGAGTGGAATGAAGTGTAAATGTTAAATCTCTTTTCTCTCTCTGTCCTTTTGATGCTCAGACGGAGCTGGAATTGTGTACGTTACGAGAAACCCTGGACTAAAGGTCTATGTTTCTAAGCCAGAAATACTACGAGAAACTTACTAGATTGAGAAGTAAAAAATACCCTTTCAGGATATGTGTAAGCACCTCTTTTAGCATAATAGGAGTTTCAGAACAGTTCCCATCATCAATAATTTATGCTTTAAGTAGGCAAGAAAAGCAAAAATAGGCTAAAAGGAAATATTTAAAGGAATTAAAGGTATTTTATTGGCCCTCTGTTCTCCCCTCATTGCCAGTGTCCCCCATATATTATTTGCTGCTTGGTGCTTAATATCAAACATGCCCATTCTACACCTTCTCTGTTCCCAGAACTGCGAAGTTACAGCCTTTGTGCGTGTTGACAAAGAGGAGCAAACAGTTTTAGTGGCATTATTTAAAGGCAATCCCCGGAGGAATTTGGAAACAGAGACAGACCCTTCGTGCGAGCGCTGCTGGGAGTTTGTGGCGTCTCCTTCCGTGGTGCTCCCGGGGGATCGCCATTGCTGCGGAGAGGCGGTGGGGCTGCTCTGTGTCACATCTGTCACAGAGCTGGAAGCGGCCCTCCTCTTGTATTCGCTAGAAAAGCATTGCGGCCAAGGGTTCACCTTAGGAAGGGCCTTGTTCCGTGCAAGGTTTGGGAAACAAAGTACTGGCTGAAGTAGAGAAATCCATCCTATCCCTAGGAGAGCATAGGAGGGTTTGTGGGGTGATCGGTGTTCGTGTGGCTTGTGTTTGGGTTTTTACTTCGTGTAGCTAGAATACCGTTGTGTACCTAATTAATTACTACTTTGCTAGATTTTACAGTGGATTGGAAATTTGACTGTTTCCTTAATATGGAAAAATCATGAGTTTGTTTTCATCAATACGCTTTATTGCTTTGTTTTCATGATCTGCAAAGGAATTATAAAATTGCAATGGGCCAAAATTTTGGCATACATCTAGAAGAACAAATAGAAGCAAAAAATATGCAGTCTTGTCTGGCTTAAACAGAAACTTTAGGAATTTTGCACTGATAATTCAGATGTGTGGATTTGCTGTTAATATGCAGCCCCTCCTAACTGTGCTGGGAATAATCCAGCAATGTCGGCAATGCCTAGAGCAGGGTATGTGGTTATTTTTTAGGAAACTGAAATTGTGTTAATCTGTGGGAAGGTTAGAAAGGCAAACTCATAATTCTTCCTTATCAGTTACGTCTTTTGAAATTACTTTGGAAATGTGCCTGCCCATATATACGACTATGGGTTATTTTGCAGAATGGCACACGCTTCGGTCCTTTCTGATACAGCCACTTGCAATTCAGATAGGTTAAATAGAAAAGAGTTTTAAAGGCTCTCTGCTTAATGCTCCGGTGCAATTAAATCCTGGTTTTGTTTGTAGAAGATACGATCAGCATGCGAGATGACCCATAAAAATAAGAGGCTTTGTTCATTTTTGTTGTGAATCTTCAAGTAAGCCAAACCAAAGTGAGCTTTACCAAGAGCTGCGTATTCAGGGACTGAACTCCAGCGATCCTCCTGGTAGAGGAGGCCTTGTATAGCTCCTGATGTGGGGTTTTTTTACAACATCATCAGCCCTATTGCTAATGGGTATGACTTTCTTGTGAATGTTTCAAAAGTTTGGTTTTCTTTAAAGCCCCTCTTGATGAAGCTGTGAAATATGAGGAAGAGGATTTCTGTGCTTGTTTAATAAAACTGGGAAGCTAGCAGCCCTCAAAGTTGCAAGGGGGAAGAGCATGAAAATCAGACATCTCAGGGATGCAGCATTAAGGGGAAAAAAAAAAATCCTGAATTAACAAACACAAGATGACCAAAAAACATTGCCCCCCTCCCAGTAATTCAGCATTCTAAGGTTGGCTTTGTATTTAAGATCTGCTTCATAAATTATAAAAACTTGGATGTGGCAGATACCTGTCGTATAACATATGGTTTAAACAAACATATTTAATTTAAACTGACATTGTTTATAGCTGTTCTGTACAAGCTGCTATCTCACTGACCAGATCCTGCTCTCTAGTGGCTATGCCCAGCAGACAACCTCACTCACCTATGGGGGGCTTCACTCTGCTCCCCCTACCCCAGGTACTGAAAAATATTTTTGCAATTGTAGAAGAAACTCCCCCCCGCCAATAGGAGGTTGATATTCCTCCCCTCCCCATTCTCTGGAAGCATCGGATCATTTCAAAAGCAAATCCAGAATACTGGATGCATTAGTGATGTATGTCAGCTGTGTTCAGTTCAGGCGAACTTGATTCTCCTGTACCTCTTCAATGTTTTGTGAAGCCAGCAGAACGCTTTAAGTAAATGCTTTGTGTAGGACAGTGCACCGTCTTGCTTAGGCTGCTTAGGTTAGATCGTAAAGAAACCCAAAGCAATGGAACATTTGGAAAAAAAAAAATACTGAAAAATGGAATGCCTTGCTTGGGGGTTTGTATTATTCCATAACATGAGGGGTAGTATCTACAACAGTACTAGGGCAGCAACCTATAGGGGGGAAAAGATGACTTTCTATTATTAACTACAAAGATATTTATTTTTCAGACTTCAATTATACCATCTTACTTTTTCTATTTAAGATAGATGTAAAACATAAATGACAACTCAGTGACACTTTCTCTCTAAGGAAAATGTCTCTGGTAGTAACTAGTGTTTCAGATTTTAATAATGAATTAACTGATGTGGACCAGTTTTCAGGTTTATAGTCTCCTAGGAGGCAAAATCGTCCTTAACGTATTACTATATATAATACAAACTAATTTTAGCACGTAGACTCACTTACCTAGCATTTTAATACACGTTAGTGGAATTTATTTGGTGAAGAAGCAAGGCAGTAAAACCTGTGCCAGTCCTACTTCATGGGGTACTCTAAGCAGTTTTTTCTTTGGAATTCTATTAAGTCAGCATATTTTTGGTTTTGTCATCTTTATGAATTTATTAAACGTTTTTCTTTTCTAGCAAAACAAGTATGAGAAATCAAAATACTTGAATAATTTGCAAAAGCAAGTTTTTTTTTAACTGATGGAGTAATAATACTAATAGCCATTCGTTTTATGAAAGTAGCTCTGATACTTAATCATTGGGAACATGATGCTATAAAAAAAGCAGTGACAGTATCATATAATATTTACTATAGCCCAGGTTGTCCAAATGCTATTTAGGTATGGTTTTATTAAAATGTTGTTTTTCAAAAGACTTTTGTATTTACGAGGATGCCTTATTTTAATAACTTGTTGGAATTGCCATGTTATGTTAAATTGTATCAGAGTAAAGGTATAATAGTCATGAGGTGAGCCCCTGTTCCCTTTTCCATCAGCTGGAGTTTCTCACTGATTTTTAGCCTGTCCAGCACCTTACTCAGGAGATGGTCTGTGTTCAGAGCTGTGTCCCCCTTCCGCCCAGCGCCGCAGCTACCAGGCAAACTCCTTCCTGCAGAACTGTGCAGCAGGATCTGAAAATTCCTTACCAAATCACATCTTCCAACAGTGAATCTAGTTTAAACCGCTAATTTGCTAATGATCTAAATCAAACCCCTGACTCAAGAGGTTCGTGCAGAGTACGGGTTATTTCCACTCTAATCCTTTTACTGAAGAGTGGTACCCTGAAAGCAGTTATCTGCAAGCATTTTCTGGCGTGTTTTCAGGGATGGCTGGATTCATTCCCACAGCCGGTACCTGGCTCCATCGTGTCTGTAGGAGAGTGGACCTCTGCTGGAAAGCCACCATGCTCTCCCCACCTGCTTCAAGGTGCTCCACACCATGTATACATGTGTGTGATACAGACAGCCCAAGGTGTTGCTTTGGGTTTGAAAATCAGTAATGTGCTCTTGTAGAGCGGAGGACTTCGCTAATTAATTTTTAAAAATTATTGCCACTACAGATTCAGGCAGCTTTTATTTTTAAAGAAAATAAACGTCCAAGTTTTCTGTAGACCAAATGCTCATCGCACGTTGATGTTGACATGTGATGCCCAAGGTCAGTGGTCTCAGATGCAGTCTACCTCCAGACCATGTTGTATGGCTCTTGGGGTGGGCGATTAGGATCGGATTGCAAATTCAGTTTACTGTTTTGCTAGTTTGTTCCTTCCAGTGTATATCCTGCCTAAGGATAGCAATTGAGTTTTGAATGAGAAAAGGAAGGAGGCAATGCAGATAGCCATGTTCTCTCATGTCGATTTTAATGCCATAGACCTGATTTCATCAGTGGAGACAGAAAACAGCAAGATGCTTCCTCCAAATTGTTGTTTAATTTAATCCTCTTCTCTCCACTTCTCTGCACCTCCCTCCAATGCACATATCCTCTGTGCGTTTTGAGGATGCTGCAAGAACAAACTCATTTCCTCTTATTGCAGGTATGCTTTAAAACCTGTAATTTGCCTTAATGGAGGGTAATGCTGACCACTTGATAGCAATGAAGTAGATAAAATCGGTTGCCTGATTACCCATCAGATGAGTTAATCATTAAATAAATACTCCTCCTCTGGTGAAACAAAATGAGTGATGTGAATTCGGTCAAGAGACTAGCAAAGAAAAATACCGAGGTATAAATCCTCTCTTAAGAAAATCTCGAAAAGTATGAAGTACAGTCATTTGCAATCCACACCTCCTCTCTCTTGACCTTGTTTTAAAGGGGCTGGGGGGAGCTGCCTCCTTGTGAGCCACCTTGGAGGGTGACAGACACTTTTCAACAAGGAGGTGTATAGTGACAGGAAAAAAAATGCAAAACAGTTATTTCGAGGATTACTTTTGAGATACAAATGTGTATATGTTAAAGTGTAAATATCCTAGCTATTCAAGTGTAGGAAAGCTGCACAAGTGACTTGCAACAATTCATTAATTCCTGATTACTGTAGTATAATTTTACACTTTATTTTTCTATGGAGTGGCAGAATATTGAACAATTTGACAGAAGAGTGAAAACCTGTATTTTTGATTGGATGATGCCTCTAAGGTTGCTTCAAATCTGTTACCTTGCAAACTGAATGCGTCCTCAAATGATGCCTAAAGAAACACACAACTACAGAAAAAGGGAATGGAATTTTCTTTTCCTTGGTGTTTTAGCCTGTTTTCTCATTGCTAACTAATACCATTCCTTTAATTCTGGTGTCCTGCAGTATAATTCGGTAGCGTATGCTTTCCTGTAGAATGATTTTCATTTATGTTGAAAATAGAAAAAACATATTTATGCTGTAAATACAGCTGATGGAGAAATGTAATAAAATGTCCAGCATTACAGGTTTGTTACTTTCAAGTAGATGTTGCTGCAGGCTCTGTTATGTTGGTAAGCCTCTAGCACTTGGTTGAAGGAAATAGCTGAGTCTTCCTGTTTAGAGATAGCACGCAAAACATTTGTACTAAATAAAACTTACGGTGAAAAAGTAATTTTGTCAGTTGCTCAGTGTCCTGTAAGCTCCTGTGTTGATTACAAACTTACTGATAAATAAATCGCAGTTTGTCTTCTGAAGCTCTGTTTTGACAAACTT
Organism: Calonectris borealis; assembly: GCF_964195595.1. Lineage (NCBI taxonomy): Eukaryota > Metazoa > Chordata > Aves > Procellariiformes > Procellariidae > Calonectris > Calonectris borealis. Next base: position 101,490,228 of record NC_134314.1, on the reverse strand, counting down.
TTTAAAACAATGGCATTCTTTTGGCCTGGGGATAGAAAAAGGAAGAATGTGGGGGTTTGGGGGCTTGTATACTGGACTGAGTATTTCAATGGTCAAATGTGACCTATGGTATACATGATTTAAAAGAAAAATAATCTTATTTTTGTTAACCAATTTAGAGCACTTTACTAAGGTTTGGACATATTTTATGTCTCAAGACTGTCTTGACATCATCTCACTTACTTTAAAAATTTGGAATACGAAAGAATCATAGAATCTTAGAATGGTTTGGGTTGGAAGATCATCTCCTTCCAACCCCCCTGCCATGGGCAGGGACACCTTCCACTAGACCAGGTTGCTCAAAGCCCCATCCAACCTGGCCTTGAACACTACCAGGGATGGGGCATCCACAACTTCTCTGGCTAACCTGTTCCAGTGCCTCACCACCCTCACAGTGAAGAATTTCTTCCTTCTATCTAACCTAAATCTACCCTCTTTCAGTTTAAAGCCATTACCCCTTGTCCTATCACTACATGCCCTTGTAAACAGTCCCTCTCCGGCTTTCTTGTAGGCCTTCTTCAGGTACTAGAAAGTTGCTGCACAGTCTCCTCGGAACTTTCTCTTCTCCAGGCTGAACAACACCAACTCTCTCAGCCTGTCCTAATAGGGGAGGTGCTCCAGCCCTCTGATCATCTTGGTGGCCCTCCTCTGGACTTGCTCCAACAGGTCCATGTCCTTCTTATGTTGGGGGCCCCAGAGCTGAGCGCAGTACTCCAGGTGGGGTCTCATGAGAACAGAGTAGAGGGGGAGAATCATCTCCCTCGACCTGCTGGTCGAAAACATAGACTGTAAATATAGTGATGCTTTATTATTTCCGTAATTTAAAAGCTGTGTAGTCATGTGCAGTTACAATTCTGTGATCCTCCATTTGGTTTTGTGGAGTGCTTTAAACATTGTACAAGCTGATATGAGAAAAAGTGTTTACAGTCCATTTCATAGGGAATACATAATTCGAATCGAAGTTGTATGTTCAGGGTGTCTGTAGGTTAGAACTTTGTGTTACAAAAAAAACCACACACAAAAAAATCCCCAAAACTTGGATTAAAAAAAGCTATGTGTAAAGGTATTTGTCAAGTTTCTATCTAAAAATCCTGTGGTGGGATTGTGTTCATACCAGTCTTGATCATGTAAACTTGCTCATAAGCAGCTAGTTACATGAAGCCTACTGACTTCATGGATTGGGGATACCCTCTTGTATTAGGAAAAATACAAATGCTGCCAGTCTGTATTTCAAAAAAAAGGTGGGGGAGAATAGTTTTTATTTTTTTAGTTTACTATAATAATGCAAGTATATATAGATTATTCCTTATCCTAAGCCCTCAGTAGCTTACACCAGTCGGTACTGTTGTCTCTTCTGCTAGTGAAGAAGTTGCTTTTAATTGTAGTCCCATCACCTCTGGTATTTTATTCGCTTAGATCATGGACTTTTGTCCTTCTCAAAGAACAGATGGGTAAACTCTTCATTTGAGGCTTGATTAATTTACTGTTAAAGTCGTGACTTCGGTATGTTTTGGATTGTTCTCTTGTTTTCCAACTTGAAGATGACTAGGTACTTGAAGATGACTGGAGTACAGAAGCTTCTTGTGGTGAAGCAAGGACACAGTGAGCTTGATCATACACTACCGTAACCATCCCCACCTCCTAGGGCCGGTGGTTTTGCTGTGTATAAAAGTGTGTCTTACGTAATACGATACCATCAAATTCCTGCCGCTTCTGACCTTTCATAGATCTCTGAAGCTTTGGTAAGCTGGATTCTTAGAAAATACAACTGCACTTCTTAGAGCCACCAAGGACCTTCTCCATTTTTCCCCCATAGCACGGAGTGTCCTTGTCTACACCACAGCTGTTTAATCTGTCAGTTCAGTTAGACCTCTACCGCTGCACACCAAAGTTTCCCCTCTCTCTTTCTCCCTCTCTTAATTAGCCATCTTGTTATTTGCTTTGACCTTTAGCTGTCATAACAGGATTGCTGGTCCAGAGGAAGAAGTTATTTTCCCTGACCTGTAGAATGGTTTTTCTGGTAATATCAACACACATTTCTGTAGTCCAAAGTTGACCTCGGTCTTGACCTGTCAAAGAGCTAGCAATTAAAATGGTGGGTTGCTTGTTCTCTCTTACTGGCCTTTGGTTTTTCTCCAGAGAGGCTGGCAAAGGTATCGGTTGTGTCATTTTTTTGTAACGATACTATTCCTATAGGAAGAATAAATTGGAAATCAATACCTAATTTTGTGTCAATAATGTTATTCAGACTTTCAAGTGAGTGTGACTTCTAGTCTGGCAGATTTTGTTTGTTCACTTAGTGGAAAGGTCTCTTTTGACCTCTGCGTGTGAACCAAGCTGGTTCCTTCTAATGACAATTTTTTATCAAACAATAATGGAATAGTGTGGCTTGTTCTTCCCATTTTATATTCACCAAGTTTTAAAATGAAGGTGAAATATAATACTGAGAACACTACTGAAAAACAAGAGAAGTAAACAGGAGCTTCCATATTTGTCTTTTTAAAAAAAAAAATTATATCTTTTATGTTCTTCCAACAGCATAGGTCACAAGTCCTGCCTGAGGATTTCACAACATTTCAATTCTATATGTCTAAACAAACCATGATGTTTATTATTGTGACTCATTTACTGAGAGTACAAAATCTGCTGTCAACTAAATTTAAAGGAATGACATGGATATAAAACTGTCTCTACAGATTCCCTTTAAACCACTTTGTTTAGTAGTCTGTGCCATGAGAAGGGTAATTAATTTACGGACTGTATGGCTGTTATATATAATATGTCAAAACTGTGTGGCTGTAAATGATCTTTTGATAAGGTCAAACTTTGAAGTGTTTTAATAGTTTAAGGTCTGACACCTACCTGACATTTGCATGTACTAGATAATATTTAAATTGGACATACTGTGTTTATGCGGCGTACTCACAAGTGGAGATGATCACCCTACCCCTCAGGTGGAAGACTTGGGTTCTGCTGGCATATGCAGAAGTCTGGAAGCCAAAAGGTGTTCCTAGCCATCTACATTAAGCCAAAGTAGTGTCTGTGGTTTTTCTTCCCCATTTACGTGCCGTACCAAGACGCATGGTTACGTCTGAGCCACCCTCTGGGATGTGCCTTTCCCGTCCCTATCTGCTGCTTTCTGTGCACAGCAGTGTGGCGCTGAGCCGGGCAGCCGCTGCGCGAGCCCTCGGTGCATCCACAAGTCTCGTGCTGGAAATCCTCAATAAGAATTAGTTTTGTGTGAAGGATTGCCCTTTTTGTTGGTGGTGTTTTAATGAAGGCTTTTCTACTTCCCCAGCATCTCAAAGTGGAGAGTAAACGAGAAACTCTCTGGTCTCTGTTATAAATAGTGGATTCTCTCAAATTCTGATGGTTTTTTTTACACTTAATTTAGTTTAATTTTTACTACTTTTAAAAGTAGTAAAAACAGTCAACATTGCAGCAATATGTTAGTAGAAACAGCCAACATTTGGAGATGTTTTGATATGCAAGAAAGACATTTAATCTTTTTTTGAAAGAATACGCAACTCTTAAGCAGTGTAATATTTCTAGAAGTAGATACTTTATTTTGAAAGTGCTTTGTTAGAAAACACTTTTGCAGTTGGTCTCTCCCCCGCTGTTTCCCCACTTCTGCATGGCAAAAGCAATGTTTTTCTTTCTGTTGGCATGAGCTAAATGATTAAACAACAGTCACTTAACCATAACTAGTCCATAACTACAGCTTTGGTATGACTAAGACTACCGGTTATTTGTCTTTATTAAGAACCAAACTTCTGCTGATCACTTGCAGAAAATGGAAATGCTTCATATTTAACAACCTTGTATGATTTACCTGTAGTTTTAAAAATATCACTTATGCAAAAGTGCTGTGTTTGAAGCTGTGTAGGTTCTTGACCAGAGACGGCACTGTGATTATCTCCACAAAAACACAGACTGCATCTAACGAGGATGCTGCTATTCAGACTTTTCCTTTTCTCAGGGGCAGGGTTGCACATTTTCATGAGCCACCACGTAGGATACATGCATGGTCTGGACTGTGGTCTGGAACATATGCCCAAAGCAAAATTTGCAGGAGAAACCTTTTTGTGGCTGTGTTTCAGATTTAATATGTTTTCATCTTGTTTGCTGGCTGTTTCCGTATTGCATTTGATGGGTAGGCAGGAAAGCAGCTGTAAGCAGTCTGCTGTGCAAGCGCTCCAAGCAGGCAGTGGAAGGCATGCTACAGCTGTGGTTTGATGTTGTGCTCAGTGAAATACCAGCCTGAAACATTGCCACCCTTCCTTCTCTCCACATCAGCCTGCTGCCACCTCAGTTGTGTTGGTGCAGCTGCCCCTGCAAACTAGAGTAAGCAGCTGATGCAGAAGAAAACCCACCTGACAAAAACAGACATTCAGGTGGTTATTCCTGAAATAAGTGTGTGCGTTTGGAGGGCTTTGTGTTGTTTGTGGGTTTTCTTTTTCGAGTTAGGCAATGTGGTTTTGGGGGAAAAAAAAAAAAGAATTCCCTATGCAGGTCCCTTTCCCAGGATAGTTGACTGCATGGACATAGGTGTGGTTTAGTTCTGGAGGACAGCCTCAGGACAGCTTTTAAGATCTGATGTACATCTGTTGTTTCTCATGTTTTCTGCATGCTAGCTGTGTTTGAGAAAAACGCCTGTAGGACGAAGGAGCTCAGTTTAGAGTCTGGGAGGGGTGATAAGGGAAAGGCCTCCAGCACCGCTGTGTGCTCTCTGCCATGTCCTGCCCTGGCACTGCTCGCTCAGGACCTTCACTCTCATCTGTATCAATTCTTGTTTCACTCAATTTTCTGGCAATAAAAGGTGATTTACATATGTAGCTGTTTCACAATCACCTTAAGTCATCCGCGGGCAGAGCTGCTATTGACTGGCAGGGTTCCTGCCGCTCTTTCCCGTGGGTGCTGCCACCTCCCTGCCGCTGCAACGTTGTGCCATATGCCATACGACTGGCCTGGTGAGTTTTCCTGTTTTGGTGTTGATGGATTAGTTTTCAGCCCGTTCAGTCTGCCGGCGTGCTTCCCTGCGCAGCCCCGCGAGCGGTTCTGCCGCTGGCAGGAGCAGGATGAGGATGGGAAGGATGCAGGAGAAGGGCAGGGATGCCGCTTTTAGCAGTAGCGCTGCCGTATGCCAACTGTAAGTGACCTTAATTGTAGCTAAAGGTCCTGCCTTCCGTCGCTCTTGGTATTAATGCTTCAGAGAATGGGACTTTAATAGGTTTTATTACAGTGCCAGCACCTGGAGTGAAGACGGGGAGTGAGCAGAGGCTGCCACATCCCGCAGATGTTAGTGGGAGCACTGGATCCTGCGAGGCTGCACCTTGTCCTCCATAGCTTGTTAACCCCTGTACACCTTGCAAGTCCTGCTGGAAACAGGCCTGATGCAATAAGCATCCTTAACCGAAGTGTGTATTTTAAAACTGCTTAATTATTTTTGTCTCATCTGGTAAGATGGTTTTGATCTGTTGTGCTAGTTAGGTGACTGCAGATAAAATATAGTTTTAAAAAGTCTGTTGATTTCAGAAAGGATTTTTTTTTTTTTTCTCCTAAGGAAAAAAGGAATAAAAGGTTTCAAGTCTTTAGGAATTGGGTAGTTATTGAAGAAATCATTGTTATTCTCTCTTTAACATGGGGTAAAAGGTAATACTGGAACAGAGAGGCATGCAGCTGCTGAAAGGTGATACTGTTTGGCCATGAGGTTATTTGCCAACTGAAACATTGCTGCAGTTTCTTTTCAAAAAGAAGAAAGCAAAGTAATTGAAGGATTGTTTGCCAGTGGAAACATGATTAATTTTATACATATGAAGAAACAGAATTAACTGGTGCTGCCCTCTTGCAGTTCAACAGCACGAGAGTCATTAAACTAGTCTCAGTACGGTTATCACTTTATATTGTTTAGGTACAGTTACGGCTACAGGTTTTCTGAAGGAAAGGTCGGTCAGGAGAGTTTCCAGTAATCCTTTGAAAGGAAGACAAAGTGATTGCCTCATGCAGCATCTCTTGGATCTGCAATCTCCTAAATTTGAAGGAGATGAAGAGACCCTTGTTCTGTGAAAACAGGCTTAGAATTTTTCCAAATTGCATGTAACTGCAGGTATTTTCTTGGTAGCAGGATCACTTGCCAAGGAAACTCAATAAATAATCTTCCTCTTTGGTTTTTAATTACTAAAGGCGTCCTGGGGACAAGGTGTCTGTTCTGCAGTCTGCGCAGCTGGGGGTGCCAGTGGCTTTGGCGGGGGCACCCCCAGTTTCCTTGGGTGGATCTGGGTCAGTGAAAGGCAATGGTTGGGATATGGGGCAGGGGACCTGCTTCTTCCTCCTCTTGACGTGGAAGTGATGACTCCAAAGAGTTCATGCCTTCCTACGGCTCTCTTCAAAAGCTGGAGGAACCATTTGCTCCTACCTCTGAAAAAAATGTGAGTTGGAGTGCTTTTTGGTGCGTGAAAACCTGAAGTGTCTAAAATGACTCGTTTCGTAGGTTAATAATCTGACTGCTGCTGCGGTCTTTGAGACATTCGCTGTTCTTACCACATGTGTAATGTTCTTAAATATCTGTATGTTGGGGACAAACAAAATATTCTGTGCTTGTATAACGTGTGTGGCTCTATTCCTGATCTTTAACTTGCTCTATTAGGTTAGATTGAAGAGGGTTCGTTTTTTTCTTTTCTCCATGGTGTAACATTGTACTTTGCACCACTAATATTCTGAGAGGTTTTTTTCTAGGCAAAGGTTACTTACCTATGTCATAAGTGTTTTGTTTTGGTCTGTGCCATATTTTAAGTACATGTTTCATAATTTGTGCTTACCTAAAATACTTAAGAGGAGTCCCTCCTCATCTGCCACCATTCATGTTGAATAACAGCAGGAAAGAGGAGCCTGAGATGGTGTTTAAGCCTGAAACGGTTAGAGGTAGACAGCTGTTGAAGATAGCGAGATTGCTTAGAAAGACAGGTATGGGCCAGAGTTAGAAGAGTGAAAAATCCTAATGAGGAGTTAAGGCTTTCATGAGAGATTTAAAGGCAAATCAAGGAATTTTGATCCTCAGCCCAGAAGGGAACAGGTGATGGGTGGATTGAAACTGCTTCTGCTATTTTCAGGGTGAGCTGTATACAGTGGGCCATCTGAAATCTTATTTCAAATGTTAGTGTTCAGAGGATCATTCTGAAGGTGCTCTGACATTTGCTTTGGTTCCTTCTGCCTCACCCTGCATGCTCTTGATTCGGCAGGCATTAAGCTCTGTTTAAAATACCGCCTTAATGCAACTTCTTTTTTCTATGCTGAGGAAATCCATTCTTTTTAGAGTTAGAAATCAGGGTCATAAATATCTGGAAATAATCAGTATTTCATATCCTTTTAGTACAGTAGGAGATCCTAACTTTTTTTTATACAAAGTGTTGTACTTACTCTAAAAATGACACATTCTAAAAAATTTTATTAGTTTGAACTACATTGGATGCTTCCTGCCAGTTGTATGTAATCTGTCATCGTTCGGAGCGCTAATGGCCACTTAAAACAGCAAATGAAGCCTCTTTCTGCTCTTTGTGCCGGTCTTTACCAGCACATACAATGTCTGTCTGGCCTCATGAAGGATTTTTGTCTGCAATTTCTTTCAAGGCTTCACAGTGATATTAGGAAGGATGTTGAGTTTTAAGGGATACCAAAATATATGTCTGTGTGCATTAAATAATTCAGTGTGTCCGGCCCCCCCAAGATAAGACTCAGTGTTTCGTCTTGCAGTGAAGATTGTTTAATGTAACGACATGATGCAACATAGTGGTTGGGACAAGTTGGAAGCATGCGTTCTTGGTCAATCCTGGTGCTGTGCCTGTGTGTTGAGACCCTTGGCTTTAGTTAGTGTCCTTTCCTTAGTTGTGTGCCGTTGCCTTTTACCCTCTATCATCTTCCACCATTCAGTTTCTTAGTCCCCTCCTTGTATTAATCATGGTAGTTGTCTGGCTGGCTTCATACTGCAGAGCTGTGTTCAGCTGACTGCCCTCCTCTTTTTCTAAATCACTGCAAAGGTCTATTGCTTTTAGTGTGTCAGGAGCTGCTGGAAAAGGAAGGTACTACTGAAATTATGTAGACTGATAGTTCTGGGCAAAACATACAAAACCCTTTGTGTGCTGTCTTAACTATATGTGTTGTGACGAACCTTCTTATCAACCGTTCGTTTGTGAGGGTGGAAAGTGCTGCCCCTCCTTGTTTTTTGAATGGAGACATGGACCTCCCCCATGTATTCCCCCCCCCCCAGTTGTCTGGAAATGAAAACTTTAATCCAGAGTTATTTAATATACTTGCAAAGCTTGAAAATAATAAACTATTTGAAGTATGTTAGAGAGATGAGGCAAAATATATGCAGTACATATTCACAAATAGTTTTGTTTTGACATTTATCTTGCTGTAGTCATTCTGCCAATTGGCTTCAGGCACGGCTACCAAAAGAATGAACACATGTTGCATTCATTAGTTCTCATCTGGCTGTGCTTCATCTTGCAAGACAGACGAAATCACGATCACGCTAAATAGATTGTAATGCGTTTGTAATACGAGTTCCCTTCTGCTGAATACGATAGCTTTGCAAAGCTGCTGCTTTTAAGCCACGATATTTTGCTTCATTTTAATGTAATGGATACAAGTATATTGCCAGTGATGTCATTGCTTTTTCGTCTCAAAAGATGTCATATGAAAAATATTCAAATATAATACTAAGCAACCACCCACCCCCTTCCTCCCCCCACCGTGTGAACTTTTCATGTCATTTTGTGCTTTGACTGACATTAGATCTGTGGTGCTTCTGACACATAGACAAACATGCTTTGGAACAATAATGGTTTCTCTGAATTGACCGAGTATAAAGAATCCTTTTCATTAGTCATTTGTGCTCAGACCGAGAGCAAATTGATTGCTGTTGGCTTTTTATCATTAATGTCACAATTTTAAAATGGGCTGTAAGTACCTTGCGGTGCAGCGCGATCGCAAAGGGGGATGGCGGGTTGCCCGTGCGACGGCCCGGTTACTGTGATTTCAGATGAGGAGGGTGCAAGAGCCTGTCTGTGTGTAACCAGCAGCCAGTTCCCTGTGTGGAAGCAGGTCGGTGAGCTCCGCTTCCCTCGAGAAAAGGCACGGACGCCGCAACGCCGTGGTGTTTGCGGGGTAGCCGCGTTCCTGCGCTGCCCGCGCCCAGCGAGTGCCTGTGCGAGTGCATGGCTGACGTCTGAGGGTTAGCCACTCCCTGCGGCAGCCAACGAGTTTTGTCCCTATCCCACCCCCTCCAGCCTCTCGCTCTCGCCGGGGCTGCGGGGAGAGGCAGCAGGGACCAGCCGCCTCCGGCGGTGCTCCGAGGTGGGCCAGCCGGCGCGGGAGGGTCTCCTCAGAGCCCGCGGCATGCCGGCCGGGCCGGGGCGCGGGGGCTCACCCTGAGCCTTGCCTGGGGGGCGGCGGGGGCCGGCTTGGAGTCGCTGGCGGCGTCGGTGAGAGGAATGGAAGACAGCTTGCCCTGCCTGGCCGCAGCCTGCGACCCGTCGGTGCTCGTCAACTTCTGCACGGGTAAAGTACCGCCGCCTGCCCCGCGTGGGGAGGGCCCGCACCGCCACGCACCCCACGCCTGTGAGGGCTCTCTAAAAATGACCGCCAGCTCTTTTCCTTCAGGTTTCCTTCCCTGGAGGGGAAAAAGGGAAATCTGTAAAGTAAATACCAGGGTAAATATTCATCTGTGTGATTAAGTTAACTCTGCACCCTCGTTAGCAGCCGGCAAGGTGCGCTTCCGCAGGCTGAGGTGGCTCGCTGCTGTGCAGCATCCTAACCTCGAGAAAATTAAAAAAATAAAAATAAAATAAAATTTTCATGTATGTAGATAGCAGAGAAAATGACGGGAAGACAAAAGTTAATACTTGCTGGACAGAAGGCTCCTGGCACGGCGGCTCCTGCGGCGTGGGTGCTCCCGCCGCTGCCTCGGCAGCGTGGGTCCCGCCGGGCGTCCCAGCCCGGCCTCCGAACCGGGAGGGGCAGCTGTTTTGTGCAAGAGACCCTTTGTAGCCCTCGGGAAAGAGCTGCTTCTGCGTGTCCAGTCTTTCATTTCGACCTCTCAGTTTTACGCTTGACAAAGGCAGGGTAAGAGGCCGCCCGGGCCGGGAAGCGTGGGCTGCCTGCGGCCCCTCAGGCAGGAGGCAGCAAAGGCTCATTCAAAGTAGGTAGTTCATAACCGCATGTGTCTGCTGCAGCTTCAGCTGTGTGCGTGGCTATGCTTTTTGGGTGTGCAAGACATGTATTTGCCCTTCAGAAGTAAGCTTTTTCCCCCCCATGTTATTTTTACTAGTGTCGTAGTAAAAATGAAATGTTTCAAAACGTATTTCCTTTCTTTAAACAGCTGCTATCAAACCAGCCTCTCTTGAGTGTAAATCAGGTAATTAATAGCTGTACCAACCAAAAGTATATGAGTTAAGTCTTAAAAAGACCAACCAAACAAATAACCTCCACCCCCACCAACAAATCGGATCAGAGATAAAACGTATTGCTCTTGTATATGGTAGGGAAGTGTTTTATTGGGAATGAAATAAACATCACTGGGCACTCTTCTTTGTTTGCTGATTCATGCCGTCCTACAGCATCTTGCGTAGGAAAACTTCTGGCCTAAAATGTGATGGTCAACAGGAAAGTTTGTTTAAAAAAAAAATTAAGAAAAATAAGGGCAGGTATTTAATGCATAGATTTCCATGTGTATTTAGTGGGAGAAAGGAATGACCTTGATACAGTGTACTTTCTTAAAGCGAGCAATGCACTGTACTTTATCTGCTTCAGAATTCAAAGCATTCGGTTTAGAATTCAAGATGTTGCAACGCTTAGGAAAGAGGGAGGGTGAATTGGAAATTTTAAAATTACAAGTTCTTCTTACAATCTTTTGCAGGGTTAGAAGGATTTTTACGGTAGAAAAGAAAGGCTAATGTTTAACTGTTTATCTTCAGAACAAAATTCAAAAGAATAGCATTTTTTATGGCTATAACTTGCAACTTTATTACTGATGAGTAGTATTAAGACATTTCCATTGGCTTTAATGGCTTTTTAGCAAGAGTTTCTGTGATCGTCTGTAAAAAATATAGCAGTGCCTCAGACTTGAGCTTGAGGCATATCTTGAATGTCAGAAGTGAGTGTGGCATGATGGACTTACCTTTGAGATTTGTCTAGAAATCCAGCAGAATAAGGTGCAAGAAATAATTCTTTTCTCAATGCATATGTTCTACTTTAATTTTTTTCTGCATTTTAGAAAATAATTTTGACTAAAATCTTGATACAAGACTGAGGATTTTACTGAATAGGAGTTAAAGATAGCATTTGTAATTAAAAGAAAATGTGGCTTTGGATACTCTCAGTGTAATATATTCTGCTGGTTTAAAACTTGATTCCTACTTATATCATTAAACCTAATGTACCTTTATATAAAGTTTTCTGAGGAATGTGTGTTGGCTGGCAAGTAAACTTACAGCAATTAGAAACAGGTATGATGGAGAATCAACAAGTGCTTTGTTCATATGAAATTTCTATCCTCATCCTTGAGAGCTCCTTGCCTTGAGGGCTTTTAGCAACTTTGCAGTGGTAACAAGTAGGAAAAAGCCTGAGATTAAGCTGTAGAAAGAAATTTTTTTTTTTTTTTTTTTTGGCCATACATGCTCATTCTTGCTTTATTTGAAGAAGATTAAGGCTTTATACTTACAGTAGGGTATTTCAGGTGAGGTTTTGGGGGATAACAATTTTTTGTTAATAAGTATCCTATAGTGATACGCTTTTCTATAGGAACTTCTCTACCTTACCTTTAATTGTGATTTGTTTTGTGCACATATGTCCAATTACTCATTTCATGCCAAAGCGAAAAATAAATTCCTAATTCAGCAGTGAAGAACTAGCACTCCCTTTTAATGTATGGGATATCAGTGCTGATGGGAAGCTTAATCAGATTTTTAAAAAAAAGTTGGTTGATGTCAGTAGGTACAACTTCTTTTTTCTACTTGTATTTAATTAGCCTTTTATAACTAAAGCTAAGGCAAGGGCTTATGTCATAACATTAACTATCAAATTAGATCTGAGCTAGAATTTAGCTTAGGTCATACGGATCAGGACAGAAATTTTCAGTTTGACGAAGGAAAATATTTACCTGCAAACAAAGCTTTAGTTTTGCACGCTTCTTGGTTAAATATATGCCTCCAATGACACTTGGCGTTGTAAATAGTATTTTATAAGTGGGGAAAAAAAAACCCCACCAATGTCCCAAGTGTTTACCAAGTTTGTAAACTTTATTGCTTTCAGACTCTTAAATTGATTTGGATACATTTACCTTTAATGTTAAGACTAGTAGAGAGTTTGCTTAGGTGGTGTTTCACAGTGGGGATTTGCCAGTTGCTGGAGGTGTTGATGGTAAAGGTGGCGGTGTTGTGGTGGCCCTGCAGGGTTTCCGCAGGGGTAAGACCGAGTCCTCCTTGGGCTTGGTGCTGCTCACCCGGGGGTGTCACTGTGCCTTGGAGGGCACCTTGGCCAGCAGAAGCTTTGCCCTCTGCCTTGCTGGCAGGGGGTGAAGGTGGCTGGCGCACGGTGCTGCTCCTGCTGCCTTCCCTGCCTGGGCGCTTGTGGAGAAGTAGTGCTTACTTTGAATTAGTATCTCACATATGGAACTTTGCTTTAAGTATTTAGATGTTACAAGGGCTTTTTTCTTTCTAGTCCCTGTTATGTAGGCAAAAATAGACAAATTTGACATAGAAGTCCTATTTTCAGTTTGATATTTTACCTAAAATGGTTAGGTACTGGGTGGGGACCAGTGAAATAAACCAAGTATCACTGTATTCCGGTGGATTACATCTCCCTAAACAGCGTTTTTCTTACAGTCTTGGACTGCCACAACTACAGCATTTGTGCTGATGCGGTGAAGCCTTTTTAAATGAGACAACTTTTGCTGTAATTGTATTGAAAACCTTTGAGCTAGCCTTTCTCTAGGTGCTGCCAATGATAATGATAATAAATGTAAAACTCCATATCACTATCTTAATACTTTTAAAAAAAAAAAAAATTAAAAAAAAGTCTGAAAAAGTCTGTGTCCTTTTAGTTGATGCACCTAAAATGTTACAATATTCAGTGTTTGATTAAAAATTTAACTTGCTGTAGGTTTCAGTGTGTTTGACACACGATTTGACTATGTGAAAGTCAGTGTTGTCATAGCTAGTTTTAAAACTGCTTTAAATAATTTGTTCTGAGCAATTGTTAACTAACCAATCCACATTATCATTTCCATCGCGCAAAAGCATCAGACTCAGAGCAAGCGCTCCTCCCTTCAGTTGATATATTTTTACTGAGGAAGGAGGAGAGAATTCCCGCCAGCCTGCCTTACAAACCTACGCTGGCCTACCTAGTACGAGAATTCCATCTGGCAAGACCAGGGAAGGCTTTTGACGTACCGTGAGCGCTGCTGCGGGTCCGAATCCAGCGTTCAGTGAGCAGCTGTTTGCACTGGGGGATGAGGGTCGGGTTTGCTGAATGGCCCAAGGCTCATTTAAGCGTTTTTGCTACAGGAGGTTGTATTAGTGAGGAGGTTTAAAGAATTAAAAGCTATATAAGAATAGCATTGGCCATAGTCCTGGACTCAAAATACATTAATAGTTTCTCTGAACTTGCTTTCCTGTTTTCCAGAAAAAAGCTATTTGATTGTAGCACGCTTAAAGAACCGCAGTGAGTTTTCTGGGTGAAGGAGGCAGTGTTTTATTTTCTAGAAATAATGAAATGCAACCCAGATATTCCACAAGAGCTAGGGCTCCTTCTTCAGTCAAATGCTTTAGGCTGTATTTTGGGAAAATTCTCTGCTTCCTATTGATCCCCCGACAGAAGGGCAAACTGGTCCCTACCAGGAGGAACAGAGTCACCAAGAAATGAATGCAAAGGATTGCATTTTTGTAGACATGGCCATTCATGCTTGTAATTGAAGGGCTTAAATGCCTGGAAATGGGACTTTCCGAATGTAGGGACAGATGGGATATTACTCTCCTTTTGTATGCTTCTTTGCTTATTATACCGTACTTATAGAAGGAAATTATGACAGCCGCCACTCTTTACTGGCATAATTTTCCACATCTTCAGTGACATCTTCAGCAAGGATCCTTGGCTTATGTCTAGAGGTGAAACCCCATCTCATTGTAGTTTGTGAAAATACCATTGCTGCCTGTTACGCAACCATAAGTCTACCAGATTTTGCAGAATAATGTATACTTGTTGTTAAGTTCTACTTCCTTATCAGGTTAGTATAGTTTTGCTTACCACCTTCTACTAATTTGGCAGAGTTAAATGAAGCTTCTATTGAGTGGTTATATTGAGTAGTTATAAGCACAATTGGACTAAGCAGTATTTACTTGCTTCGTGAGTTAGCTGAGCCTATGCTTAATGAAGTGAGCTGTAAGCTAGATGGGCTAGCTGTTTCCAGGCATCATTACATTAAATTTATTGTCAAAGTGCCATTTCCTCTTCAGATACTACCCCCTTTCCAGGTAACCGAGAGAAGGGACGTGCCTGGTCTGATCTGGCCGTGCGCAGGACAGGCTGGTGCGGTGGCATCGCGCAGAGCCGTGGGGATCCCTCTCTCAGGTCAAACATGGTGTTTGACTCTGCAGGTCGCCAACTGCAGACGTGCTGTAAATGTTTGCACGTACACAGCTCGTTAAAAATCTTTCAATGTATGTCTCGACTGAGAAACAAAAAAAAGTGTATCTGGTACATACTTTGGTAAATGTCTGCATTATTACGCTATAGAATGTGACTAAATATCTGCAATATTGCACTATAACAGCAGTGCTATGTAGATACGATGTAAAATTACAAGTATTGTAAAGGTCCTTAGGGGTTTTCATCTCACACTGTTTAGAAGGTTAATACTTTCCCTGACTCAACGGAAAAGTCTCATTTCTTTAACTTGATAGTTAACTTTCAAAAATGTGGTTACATTTTTTGGTAATGTTTCTTCTGCTTTGCCTGTTCGGGTGTCTATCTCACTTCTAACAGTTCTAGGAATATGTATTAGTCATCAAAAGGGGGTTGAGAAGATAATGATGACTTGTGCAAGGTAACGGTTAGCATTTTCTGAGCAGTCACAGAAAGTAATTGCAAGGTGTAGTAATTGCAAGCCACACTCCAAGTTGCTGAAGTACCAAAACTGGTGAAATATCAAAGGTGCAGCTGACACAGCAAACTCATTATTAACGTCAGATAAAAAGTCTCAGACTGCACACACTTTCTCAACACTGAGTCTTTGCTCTCAAATTTTGAGTAATGCCCAGATTAAGAAACCTAAGAAAGTATCTTTATGAACCCTACATCACACTGCTGCTTCACACAGATAAGCAAAGTAATCAGGAAAGCAGCAGCATTGAAAACCTCCCTTTTGCAGCACGCAAAACTAAAGTGCTGCTTCAACCTGCTCATTCTGCAGTGAGACAGAGCGACTCTGAGAGCAGAACTTGCAAAGAAACACAGAAAAACTGCTGGACATGCAGAATCCGTCCTGTGAGCAGGGAAGGAGAAGGAATGACTGGATGTGACAGTCATTAGTCACAGTTTATTGTGTGATGAGAAGATGCTCCGATGTGTCATAAAAACAGATAGAATTTAGGTGCCATGCTCTTCTCTCACAGCACCTTTTTTGTTCTTCGTATGTTCTAAAAATGCATTAATTTGTTGGATTGTGCCTTTGTTTGCTTGTGATGCTTTTCAGAAGCATTTGAAACCATGAGAATACCCACAGTCAGATTTCTGATATCTATGAAATGCATCAAAGGGAGCCTTCCGTTCCATGAGAAGCTGATAGAGTTGGTCCTTCAGGTTTTTGCATGATGTTGCCACGATTGCTTTTACCCATTTGCTCAATGGCTTAAGTGGCACGGTGTCTTGAGCAATAAGGTTTTTTGGGGGTTGGGTTTTTTTTAGATGATAAAGAGGCAAAAATTGGAGCTGGAAGTGGCTTTTGATTCCTGAGTGGTTTGCGCTGATGGCATGCAGTTTCCATATCGGGGTTATGTTACATGGCTGGTGGTGCAGTGGCCCTGGGGGCTGTTGGGCTGGAGTTTGGCAGGAGCTGGCAAGGGCAAAGCCGTGCTCCTGGCCCTGCTCCCTCCTCACCAGAGCAGTGACGCCGCTGGGGCAGGGTCACTTCTCCTCTCCACCTGCGGATCGATGCCGGGAGGTCTTCCCCAGCTCTTAGAGGTGTACAGGCAGCGTTTTGTGTAGCATTCTCGTACGAGGACTTTTTGCTATGCAAGTTGCAGGTTGCAAAGGCTGGTCACACCTAGTTAAGAGTGTGGGCTTGCACATGAGCTGCAGAGGGCTAAGCAAAGGCGGAAACTTACAGCGTGTTGACACAGTAGGTTAGTAAATATGGATTAGTAGGTTAAACAGCCTGGCACCTACTCTTGAGTAAGAGCGTGCATGTGAGTAGTTACTACATGGAAGCTGTGATGCTATTAACTCCCTCTTGGGCTCACTCCCTGGTAGTTTACGTGGCCGTACCCCAGGTTGTAGCCCAAAGAACATGCTCATACTAGCTCAGTTTTAATTCTTTCCTGCTAACGCTAAAAATAAAATTGGTAAAATAAGATTATTGGAAAGGTTAGAAGATGCTGGAAATGTATAAAACAATTTTGTTCTTATTGATGTATTCTGTCGTGGTGGTGGGGGGATCCTTTTCATGCATGAAGGATCCTGTTATTTTGGCTGGCAGTATTATGCAGAAAGAGCACGCTCCTGGATGGTTCTTTTATACAAATAAATAGCTGAATTAGTATAGCTAATGCTTAATAAGTGTATGTGGAATTAATCAATCTTAAAACATAAGCATTAAAGGAATAAACTGGATAATTCTGTGGTTTAAGATGATAGCTGCTTTCAGAGTAACTATTATTTTTTGGCTTTAGATTGTTCCCCCCCAGAGATATCAAAGAAGGTTATAGAAATCTCCAGGATTTTAAAACAGGAAGAGAACTGAATTGCAAACACTGGAGGCCTACAATATATAGCTTTTTCCAGTACATTTTTCACTTCACTAGTTTGAAGTGTATTAGTATGAAACTATAGACATTCTTTCCGTGGGTTGCAAGCAGGCTTTCCCTAGCATTGCTGTTCCTGATGTGTTATAGAAAGCTGGAAGTGACACCCTGTGTACTGAAGAGAAGAGCTTAGAGGTAGGTCTGCCGGGGAGCGATGGCCGACATGGCGGTGGCAGGCTGAGCAGCAACGGAGAGGCTGTCCGCTGGCATCAGTGCTAGTGTACATTTGCAGCAAAACGTTTCTGCTTTCTTTTAGCTTGGGTACTGTGGCACATAAAGATTCCCATTTCTGAGGAGACTTTGGTTGGTGTTGGTTCTTGATTAATTAATCAATCCCGTGATTTTTGAAGAGAAGGAAGAAAATGGGCAAAAATGCAGCTTATTCCTGGTTCATGACGCTCCTGTTACTTAGTCACAACCAGATTTAATTCTTGTTTCCTTATCAAGTATTTGTAGTACTTGATCATTTCTAATACCAGACACATCCATGATCAGTCCCATATCCTTTGCTATTCTTAGGGGTGTTTTCTTTACCTAAAAACCGTTACTTTGTAGCAAATAGGGGGAAAAGAAACCTGAATATTTTTTCCACTTCAGAGGCTCCATCCATGGAAAGAACAGGTAGTAAGTAATCTGTTTGTTTATGATACATAACGTGATGTATTTAAGCAAATTTGATAGAAAAATGGTCCCTTTTATGTTTACAAAATTGGGCAAATATTCCACATAAGAAATATATGTGTTTTCCTAAAGGAGCCTTTGAGAAGGAAGGAAAAGGTATCCCCGTGAAAAGGCGATGTTTTTCCCATGCAGGCAAATTCCATGCACGCATTCATGATGGTTTTGTATGATTTATCAATAGCAATTATGACACTTCAATTTTTGTAGGACTTCTACATAAAATATGTTCAAGGTGAAATTTTAGAAGGTCTTAGCCTGCCGACATCGTCCAAAATGTTCTGTTTGGTGATTGATTTTTCTCTGAGAAGTTGTAGCATCACATAACACTGTTTCCATGTGTTTGTGTTTGCTTGCCGGTGAATCGATTCTGGAACCTGCTTTGTGGCTTAGGCTAAATAAAGATGAGATCCAATTCCTCCCTTTCCGGTGGAGTTTTCCATTTTAGGCATAATACTGCCAGTATTATGCAGTATACTGCAACTGAAATTATCATTGAAGCTGCCATCATTTTTATGTGTTCATTTCTGTGGAAGCAGCCTAACTATAGCTTTTTAAAATATATGTATAGTCACACATATAGAAGTCTGTCATGCTGTTCAAGAGTTCTTCCTGTTCATGAATTAAATTACTTTAATTTACAGTTACCTCATTTGTTTGTAGAGCATTTGTGGAAACTTATTGTTGGTAGTGTCCTTACTAAGGAAGAGGTGGCAACACTTGATGGTAGATCTGCAGTCTGAATTGTTTAAAAGAGTATCTTTCTTTGTAAATTAATAAAGGTTAATATTAAATATTTCTACAGCTGTTCAGAAACAGCATGTTGCAGAATGGCAGGATCCATGACCGGGCAGTCAGTCTCCTGTCAGGCAGCAGCAGCCACAGCGGCAGGAAAGGTGTGAGCAATGCTTTCCACCCACACCTTGTTTATAGGTGTTAACTTCAAAGCTTTGCTGGGACTGTTTAACTGCTAACATAATAAAACAAAGGAGCTTAACTAAAGAACTAGTCAGTTTTTTAATTGTATTTAAGCTCAGTTCCCCTTTTTGAGGGTGGCTGTTGACTTACACCGGTATAGATATTTCTGCTTGCTGTCTGGTCTGAAATGTTTTCTATGACACACGATGTGCAAATATTCCCTTTATTTCTCAATACTTGCTCCTCTGTAGTAATTGAAATGGAGATTGTGACTAACGTGCTATGAGTAGTTGCAGATACCACCTTACAGTTTGGCTGTGTGGGAGTCACGCAGCTTGTGCTTTGTTCTTGAAACTAAGCAGATAGCTTAGCAGCGTCTATGCTATGACTAGTCTGTACAGAGAAGTTTTAGTTCTTTTCTATGCAAAAAAAGCCCAAACTCACTGTTGATTTCCAGGTTTCCACCTGGAGTAAGTATTAGTTGTTGTAGGAGTGTTCCTCTAGTACCAAAAGCTGTAAGCAGTTGCAGAAGTTGGGGAAACATCTTGGTGGAGGTAAACAAAAGTGGGATTTTGACTGCTGTTGGATCTAGTTTGTGATTAGAGAGATTTAGTCTTGCACTCCCAAGAAAAAATGGACTTTTAAAAATGTCAAAAGCAAACCTTGTGTCTGTTCTTGCCTACAAGACACAGGAGAGGTTTTACGACTGCGAGGTGGTATCCCCTGCTGCAACAGCGGGTGTAATGTTTTCAACGCAGAGCTGGGGCAAGGGGTGCCTTCTGTAGGAGATGCTGCCCACTGGGACGGAGCATGCAAGCACAACCGGTCGCCCTGGCCCCGCTGCGGCAGCACCTCAGCCGTGGTGGGTGGTCACGGGAGAGAACTTAACACTGGAATTAACGCTCCCTTCAGAAGGCTTGTCTCTTAATAGAGCTTATTTTTTACAAGAGAGGGAGCTAAGGATTGTCATCCTTAGCTTTTGGATAAGAAAATGCAAAGAAGGATAATAACTTTTCAAGGTCACTTTAGCTTGTTGGAGAGAAAGCTGGCGTTTTACTGAATGGGTGCTGGTATTGAGAGTTAATAAAGCAGTGGCCCCATAGGGCTGTGAATAAGTGGAAGGAATTAGTATACCTGAAATACCAGAAAACTAACGTAAGGCAGTGAGTTGCTAAGTCTGTTTCCAAAGACTTACCTTTATCTGAAATCACTGTCTCCTGTGACTTGGAGAGGTAAGAGCCATCAAATACCCCACTGGGTACACCAGCCCTGGTGCCTCTCCCCTCCTCTGGAGTAATCGTGTTTCTGCTGCCAGATCCCACTCTTCCCAGCAGAGCCGAAAGGGAAGGCTTCCCCTGCGGGGGAGGGGAGTGTTTTGGGAGAGGGAGCTCCGAATGCCCAGGGGGATGCGAGCTCCATGAAACCAAATTGCAGTGGGTCAAAACCAAATTGCAGTGGGTCGGTGGCCTGTGGGGAGCCACCAGCCTCCCTGGGAGGGGACGCAGGGCTCTGTCCTGTGGAAAAAGCATGGCATCCTGACCTGCTGACTAGGCACCCACGAGAGGTTTACTGTGAATTTGGGGGAGTGCTGATGAAGAGGGGTATCTGCACTTTAAGAATGCGTTTTGGGCCTGAAATGATGCTGGGAAGGACAGGCTTGAGCAGCTTTCCCTTAAGCATGAAGGAAAATGAAGATGAGTGAGAACAAGCATGCACTATGCTCTGTGTTTGATGTCAGTATCAAGAAGTGAATCTCTTTAATGTGGCAGTATACTAATACTGATATTTTTATATATGCGTCCATCCTTTCAATAGGAGACTATTCTTGTTGCGTAAACATAATACTAAATCTACAAGATAACATCCTATTCCCTATGAAACACAAGCAACCGCTGCACAACCTGTACAACCCAGATTCATAAATGGACAGTACGGACAAAACCATATTTCTTTGGGAAAGGAAATTAATAAAATATAATAATAAAACTGTATTTTCCCTGACTTGATGGAGTTTTGCATAGTGGCATTTATGATAGAGTGGCTTAGAATAGCACAGAATGAGATCAAAGAAACTTAGTTTGTACAGTGGTATTTTTGATGTTACAAATTAGAAAGTTATTTATGAGTCCTGCGGGAAGGAAAAAAGAGCAGCACAATGAAGCAGCCAGTACAACAAATTTCAGAAATGTTCCAACACTTTTATTTACAAAGATAATGTCTAACTTGATTGCTAGATAACAGAAGCTGGAGATTATTCATTTGTGTTTCAGGATTTGAGATTAGTAAAATTTTGCAAATAAACATTGCATGGTACAAAATAAATTGTATCCATAAAAGAAGAGGGTATGTTGCTATGCTTGATGTTATCTTACTTAATGCTTTGAGTGCTTTTCTGTTTTACTGCTGAAATTATACCCTAGAATTGATGAGAATATAGCAAGCTTAAAGAGTAGAAACAGCTTTCCTCCGGGGCAAAAACGGACTTGTTAAAAGCACACCACAAACAAAAACTCAGATAAGTTTGTTGCCCTAATAAGCAATAAATATTTAAGATGTTGGAAGGTTTCCATAACTTTCAGATTAAAAGTGTGTTAGTACTACTGAATTCAGATGTTCTGCAGCAGAGGAGATGCACTGCAGTGATGGGGAATGTTGGACTTTCGCTGCGTTGTTGCAATCTAAAGATTGAATGTTTTGCAAACTCGGATTTTATTTGCACATTACTGGAAAAAATATATTGGAAATATATTTTGGAACTACAGCTTGGAAAATCAGAGGTAATCTGTATGAATTGGGGCTTAAATCTGCTTGTGTTGAGCAGATCAGTGACAAGTAATGCTGCTGTCTTTTGTAGATTTATGCGGTAATGAAATATGGTTAAAGAAAAGTGTTATGAGTGGGAAGTCAAAGACTGAACATAAAATCAAGTTAGACATTATCTTTGTAAATAAAAGTGTTGGAACATTTCTGAAATTTGTTGTACTGGCTGCTTCATTGTGCTGCTCTTTTTTCCTTCCCGCAGGACTCATAAATAACTTTCTAATTTGTAACATCAAAAATACCACTGTACAAAAAAGATACCCTAAATATACAGACTCTTCTCTGAGCAGGAGTTAGCACCATCACTCTGACAAAAGCAGTTAAAAAATAAGTAGTCCCGGGGGGAGGGAGGGGTTCAGAGAGAGGTGGAGAATCTGAGATTACTGTGAGTGCTCTTTCTCTTCTTTTGCTTCCCCCCTCCCCCCCTTTTCCATTTACAAGCCTTCACACCAACTTCCTTGTCTGCCAGATAACTGGTGGGTACCTGTCTGTGTAAATGAGTTTGCAAAATACTCTGGGAAAACCAGAGTGTTTCAGATGATCTCTTGTTCCTTGGTGAACTCTCCACGACGTTTGCTGGACTTTATGATGTTTTGGATCCTGGTACTTTTGTCCGAGCCTGAATATGGTTGTATTATCATTCCTTGTGTTGAGCAGATCAGTGACAAGTAATGCTGCTGTCTTTTGTAGATTTATGCAGTAATGAAATATGGTTAAAGAAAAGTGTTATGAGTGGGAAGTCAAAGACTGAACATAAAAACCAGAATTGGATTAGTCCTTCAAGCCTGTATTTAATCTTCTGGATCATATAGGTATTAAGATGCAGCCTTTAATTACTTGATCATAGTCTCCCTCAAGTCAGTGCTCGGAAAAGGTGATTCTGCCTAAAAAGCAGTTGCTCAGTGTTTTGAGTTGCCTTCATTTTCTTTGCGTGGCTCCCTATGTTATTTTTATGTCAGGGCTTTTAGTCTTCCTTTTCAAATAAACGCATGAATTTCAACATTGACTTTGCTATAACATTTATGGTAGTGCCTCAGTAGCCCACAAGTGTTAATTAACCTTTATGCAGTGTGGGATGATGCTTACATTTAACAGATGAAGAGTGAAGTTAAAAAGAGATTAAGGTCAAAAGCATCTGCTAATTACCCAATTTTCTAATTAAGTAATTGCCCAATTTGAAACACGGAAGACTTGATTGTCAAAGTGCATAGGTAGGACAGCCCTGTACACGTCAAAAACCTGATTACTACGGGTGTGAGGTACCTGTGAGAGCTCAGCACTTTTCCACGCCGATGTCCGGTGTTCCAGGTTAGGCAGAACATGGAGGTTCTTCCTCTGTGTCGCCTGGGGAGTGCGGGAGGGATGCGTTGATGCTTTCCTGCTCTCGGTGCCCTGTTCTGGCCACGCCGTAGCCCCAGGCAGTGTCTGGCTTTGCCTCTGTCCTGCAAAGCTGGAAGACCGTTGAGTTTCTCCATGGGGTGGCTGGGTGCCATCTACTCGTGGTGCGGGGAGGCGAGCAGTGGCAGAGCCCTTGGTGAAGAGGAAGACCTCAGAGATTTGGTCCCTCTTCAGCATGAGAAAAGTTGTTTGTCAGGAAATTTTAACTGAGTCAGTTTGGGCATGGGGAAGGATAAGGAAAAGGAACTCCAGAGACTGAAATTTTCAACCTGCATAGTTTCATGCTTGGCAAAGTTATTAATTTGTAACTTTTAAATTAGCATTTTATTATGGAAACGATCATAAATGTTAATAATGTTAACACTTCTAGCATAACATGAAATATTTTTGACAAAGGAATACTAATATATGTGTGCTAAAGTGTTATTTTTAATGCATATGTAACTTACAGTGGAGCAGTTCATTGCAGCAGTCTCTTTGGTTGCTGTGTGAACTTCCAAGCATACGTGTTAGATAACAGGAGAAGATGCTCTCTGCCCCTCTCTTTCTCTTGTTGTCACATGAAAATAGGGTGGCATCAGATATGAAAACAGCTTGGGGTGACTGGGATTGCTGCTGAACGAGTTATGCGGGGCATCCCAAGCAGGTGCCTGTAGCCACCATGAATTCTGTCTGTGGTGTGTAGAGCTTGTTCATCTGTTTAGCAGAAGCTAAACTTTTGGAAAGCAAGGTCATGTTCTGCTGGTTGAAGGCCAAGCATTGAAGAGTCCTGAGCTTCAGAACAGTACCAGGAGCATCCAGAGCTAAGCAATGCTAGGGGAAGAAAAATACTTAAAAACCACAAGGCTTTTTAAGTAGTGGGTGGTGAAAATCCCATGAATGGTCTTACAGTTGAGATGCGCCTTAATGGAGGTGGCGCTGATACGAAGTATGCAGTTCAGGAAGGATACATGAGAGAGCCAGCATAACTATCTGCCTCTTCAAGTAATTATATGGATACCGATGTCAAATAGGAGAAGTGTGTGTAAGTGTTGGTTTTGTTTTGTTTTCTCAGTCTACCTATCAAAATTAGTATTGGCAAGTATAAAGTCTGATCTGTTTCTTCTTAAAACTTGTGTGCCCAATAAATAATACAGTTACTGGAAACTTGGGCAAGCTGAACACTCACGTTGGTCAAATACAGCATGGGTGGAGTTGTGCCCTGTGAATCTCGTGCTGATATGTTTCTAGATTATCTGTATTAAAAATAATACGAGTGTTTACAGCAGCAGATGCATGGGATTATTACAAAAATATTTTTGTCATAACAGCTGTAATTTGTGGTTATTACGAAGTTACTTTTTCAGGATGTTTTTGTATTGTCTTTTAATCTTTCTCCTTCCCTTGCTTTTTCATGTCAGCAAAAAACAAAGATATGAAAGCCCATGTGCACAAATCTGTTTAGCGTACACAAGTAGAACTATTAATTATTAGGGATGAAGTGATAGATCATCTTATGTGTCAGACCAACCCTTTAAAATGAGATTGCCTGAAAACATGGGTGGTGTTCTCTATAATGTAATAGGGCAGTAGTAGGCTCACAGACATGAACCCGCTTCAAATAAACCATAAAGCAGTCCAGAAATAGCAAAGATCAGTCGTGACTATTGCATTGCAGAATATTCCTGTGTTAGGGTAAAGTCTTCTCATGGATCATCTACAGACAAAACACTGCAGTTGTATAATGTATATATGTTGTGCTTAATTGAAAAGTCTTAAGGAAACTTTGTCCAGTGTAGTTATATATCTTTTTGTTCTTCTTTTAAAATTTAATGTAATGCTTTAATGATTTAAATTGATAGTTTATGGCCCATGGTTATTTTTTTTTTTTTTTTTTTTTAAAATTGAGTTTTGGGGTGTATGATTACAGATCTGTACAGGTCTGTATAGGTCTATTCCGTATGGGCCAGTTTACACTTATTCAAGTCATGCATAAATTGTTAACAGCATAAATTATATTCCTTTCAGGTTGTAGGCACAGTCCAGATTTTCAGACTTGAGTGAGGGTTGGCTTTTTTTGTTGTTGGTTTGTTGCGTTTTTTTATGGCCCAGATCTGTATCCATCAGTTAACATAGTGGATTGCACTGCTATATTTTAAAGTGAATAATAAGCAATCTTTTTACATGGTTTATGATTAAAAATGCAGATTAGCCATTGGGATGATCACTTTTGATGTTTAAGGCACTATCCACTAGATGTTGCACTCTCATTTTATGGTCTGATTCTGCAGTAGGATCTGTGCAAATAAACTTATACTGCTTACTGTGGACTTGAGTTTAAAGTGGCTTGTGAAAGGCTAGTGGAGAGTAATACATCTTTTTTTATTAACTAGCATGTAGGGGACTAAAATAAGATTGGACTATGAAACACTAAACGATCTAACAAGCTGCGCAGGGAAGACAGTTTTCTCAACGTGATGGTCCTCGTGCAGCATCAACCCTGAGCAAATGAGTGAAGTATGACAACATGCATTCTTCCTGAAAACCTGAAGAAATGTCTGTGGAAGAGAAAAATACAAGGCTTAGCTAGTGTTGGAAGTACTAACAGTGCCACATATTTGAGAGCTGTGAGTTGGGGACCACTGTCTGCAGTCAATGACTTAGCTGTACCCATCTCAAAGCATCTGCATTATTGTTCTACAAGAAAGTACAGAAAGAGATTTTACCTTTGTCTCCAATAATTAATGTGAGATCAAGCAGGGCATTTTTTAAAATTCTGAATGGAAAAATTGGGAAATTAGGGAAAGAGAATGAAAAAGTAGGAAAGGAAGTAAAAAATATGTGGAGTAATGCAGAGTGTTAAAGGCCAGAGTCTTGCATTTGCAGGAAGAGAAAACTTGGGGACAGCTTCCCACCCCACTTCCATGCCACCAGATCTAGCTTCTAGGCATAGAAGTTAATACAGTATCCTTTTTCTGGGGGTGGGGGGGTGGGAAGTGGGGGAAGCTTTTTTAATCTTCCACGTTTGTGTTTGTGTTTTAGTTCCCGTTCTCATGTTCCTTCCATGACTCACATCCTTTACAAAACCGAGATAATTTGTGTGTGTGCTGGCTTTTGGAGGAGGTGAAGGAGATACTGCGAGCAAAAGTGTAGAGTCTAATTCAACTTTTTGTTGTTGTTTTTGAGAATTATGTATTAGAGATATGGAACAGAATTCCTGATCTTTTATGAGCTAGTCTTAAGTGAGCTGTAGAAAACTGTAGAGAATTTTCTTTCACTTAACTGACAAATTTGTTTTTCCTACTATGTTATCTCTCTAGAAATGTAAGCCTCATCCAGATTCAAATTATTCACTGCTCTTCAGAATGAAAATTGCAAGTTGTGAATTCGTACCTTCCTGCACACATGGACAGATCACAGTCCTAGTAAGAAAGGGTTCCTTTGGGCCAATTAACTCCTGAAATTGTCAGCCAGATCTTTATACCAGTCCAAGTAATTTCTGTTGCATTTCTGTGATAAAAGACTCGTACCACTCTGGAGAAAACACAGAAAACTGTGTGGGTGCCTTGGCAGGCAGGGATTTAAAAATATCTGTGGTTTGTGTGGCTTTATTGGATAAAATGTAGGATTTTCCACCCTGTGGTTTAAATTTCCATGTGCTGGAGTTTGTAGAATTTGTTTTTCTGAAATGTTGCTTATGTCTAAAATGAAGCCCTTACTTATGTTTAGTCGGGGCGGGGAGGAATTGACTCAGAGAAGTGATAATGGATGCTCTGGAATTGTTGAGGGGCCCCAGAATAGATGGATCAGTAGTAAGATACATTTTTTTAAATGCAGCCAGTTCAAATTTCTCCTAGGCAGTCAGTGATGAAGGGTGATACTTTTCAAATGCTGACGTGCCTCGTCAGTGACATGTGAGGAGAGGATTGATACATGGATTGGGAGGTTTGTTAAATGCCATCACTACGTACTGGATACTCCTTTCGAAGTTCCTGGCTAAAGTCTAAGGGGTGGGTTGAGCTGCTGCTTTGTGCAGTCTGCTGGGAGTGGTTGGATGCATGTGACTGTGAGGAGTCCCACGCAGTGTAATGCATCTGTTTCACGCTGTTCGTTGGCTCTGAAAAATGAACCCTAATTTTTAGGGTCATTCAGATGTCTCATGAGTACTGAATACAAGCGTCCCATACATCCCTGCTTACTCCAAGAGGAGGGGAAGAATTAATGTTTAATGGCTAAAATTAAATATCAAACTAGTGAACTATGGTAAAATAACAAGACGTATTATTTTGAAAGTTACAGCACCATTTGTTTAGACCTAGCATGTTTTTGCTGTCATTTGAGTACCAATACACTTACCTTAAACCACTTTTTAAGATTGAAGGACCTTAGATCCACATCTGTGTGGATGTCTCCTTACTACTACCAGCGAGCACTGCAGATGGTGCTTCTTTCGCAATGGATCTTGTTCCCAGTGGCTCTCTTGAAGGCATAGGTCATGGGAAACATGACCAACACATCAGAAATGATGCTATTTGGTTATAATAAAAATAACCAGATAACTAAAAAGGTCTTTTAAAAATTAATTAAGTGAATGAATTAATAGTCAATTGCACTTACAAATTTCTTGCTATATTCCCTATCCTTGTTTCCCTCTTTAAATAAATAAATAAATGACTCTCCCTCTGGTTTAGTAAATTAAGAGTGGCTCATGGAAGGCCTGGATAGATGTCTGAGACAGCACGATGTTTAGGAGTGGGAGAAGAGGAAGGGAGGAGATGGACTTCTGCTTCATAAGTGACTGACTTTGTACTTGCATAAGAGCTCTTTCCCCTCTGAAGGGCATCAGGCATGCCCTTGAAGGAAGCTTTTTGTTTAAACTTCTTTTGAAGTTTATTTGGAAGTTATTTAGATTATAAGAATATATTTTTAACGGAAGAAGAAATCTGGAAGAGATTTCAAAAACTTCTATGGAAAAAAAAGGATAGTTTTGCATTGTGCAGATTTGTCAAAATGATCTCAAGGATTGCAGTTGTGTTTGCTTTCAAGGCATCTTCTTCTAAGCTAATCCCTAGTTGACTGACTTTTCAAGACACTGCCAAGAAGGGCATGTTGGAGTTCAGTTGAATATTTGCTGTCATGGGTGAGGTATTTGGGTTGGGAATCATTCATTTTAATTCTCTAATAGTTACCAGGGTAATATATGATTGTCATCCCTTGAAACAGATGCTGCTTCTGTAGAGTGATAAAGAACACTAAAATGTCTTCTCAGTGTGCTACTGTGTTCTTTGATCAACCAAAATATTCTTGATTTCCTAGTGATCTTCTTGCTATCCAGTTTCTTTCAGTCGCTGTGTCTCTCTCGGCAATGCAAAGCAGCAGCTGGTGGTTTGAAACCTCTTTTCTTCCATTGTACACACAGCCCATTGCTTTGCCTATTTTTGAATCGGCTAAATGGCTTAACCTTCTTGGTTTCTTACTCATGCCCCATTTACACAGCTACGACCTCTGACAAGCTGTTGCGATGAGGTTGAATTTGAGGGTCCTTCTGCCTCTCCATGCCACGTCTAGGAGTTAAGCCTCCATAGCACAGGCCATAGAGGTGAACATTAGCCAACTCCTCTACCATCTCGTTTGATATGTTGAGGGAGTAAAAGCATTGCAGCTCAGCCTTACAGGGCAGAAGAATTTGCCTTCCTGGTCCCTTTGAAGTTAATGACGTAGCTGTGGCTTTGGGAGCTGCAGGAGCCATCTAATGTGTCCCTTTTTTGAGGTGCTGGGGTTCAGCAGAAGCAATCTAGTCAATGTTCGTAGTCAATGGGAAAAAAGATGTCCATGTCAGGCAGCCAGCACTCTGGTAGAGTGCTTGCATCTGTGCTCATTGGAGAGACCGACCAGCAGTGGAGCCTTTCCTGGTTTGGTAATTACTATTATTTGGACTCCACGCAGGGAACACAGTAATGTCTGGCTTCTAAAATGATGATTTGACATAGCTACTTAGTTCTTTCACAAATGCTTTATAGTAATCTGTATATTTATATGGCCTCAGAATATATCCGTAATTTATCCATTATAAAACCTTTTGTAGTTCATTAATTGAAGGCTTTGGCAGACAAAAAAGGAAAAAATTAAGCTTTCCTTTTTTTTTTTTTCTCTTTTTTAAGGAAATGTCAAATTTCTCTCTTCTGTGTTTCGACTGCTACTGCAGTGTAAGGTGAAATATAAAGATCATAATATTTTGAAAATAATTGTCACTGTTTTATGCAATGTTCATTTTGACTGGTCCACTGCATGTATTTAAAGGCTAATATTGTAAGGACAGCAAAAGTATGAATTATATGGTACTTCTTTCAGTCCATTCACTTCCCTAAAGTAAAAACTTTTCTTCATTAATTCATTTATGTAAATTTACTTTAGTTCCTTTTGATATGCTGCATAGGTACATGTGCTTGTAGGAACTTCTCCTAGCTCCTTAAAACAGATGGGGTTTTATGTTCTGAAAATAGGGGGTTTAATAAAAGAATCTTACACAGTCCTTCCCAACTTGGGGTACCTGTCACTGGTTTGGATTTGTAAAGTACTATTGAGAGAGCATCAGATATGTTGGGCTGTACAGTCATTAAAATAACTTTTCTGCATATAGGAGGTACGGTTATGGCTGGTGATATTAAAGGCATTTTGTTCGGAGTTGTTCTGATCTGTTGTCTCTGGATCTCAGTCCGATTACCTGCCTTATTAATTCCCCTGCAGTTCTTTTTATTTATTAGCCTGAATGAATATAGTATTAACTATGAAGTGATTCACTTCTGCTTTTGGTTTAACCAAATAGTGCATTAAATCAATATGCAAAACTGTCTTCTCGTAGGACTTGTTTTATCAATGTAATTTTAACTGTTCCGTTCAGTTTAATAATAATTGTGAATACATTTCACTGCTAATATTAGTTTGTTTTACTAATTCCTTGTAGGAATTTTCTTAGTGTTGTGAAAGTATTACTGTGATTCTCTATTTCGGTTGGTTCAATTCTTGCTCCTTCAGTAGTGAGTAGCATGTTTTAACTGAATGGAAGTTGGCATTAAACTCATTAATTTCTTTCATATTTAATTCTTTGGAGGGGTTTGGCCCAGTGGTCTTTTCGCTTACATTTATTTTAAAAGTGCCCTTACGCAAATATTTCAAAGATTAAGGCTTTTTTAAGTGAAAAATAGAGTTTTAGGATTGTGGCTTATATTAACTTTTTTTTTCCCTCGATTAGTGAACTAAAGTTTAGATTGTATGTAATCGCAGTAATGATATCCAGCTATTCACCCTTACGTGTAAATTTGCTGTTTGTATATATTTCATAGAACATTGACTCATACTGTCTGTTTGTATAATACAGGTAAATTTTGTAAACCTGTATTAGAAGTTCCTTCCTGAGTTTTTAGTAAGCCTAAATCAGGATGGATAAGGAATTCAGTACCTTGTCGTTGAGCAACATATTCTTTTATGGGTCTTTTTTAGTGGTTGGCCTGTGATTTGTTGGAACAGCCAAATACAAAAATCTGTTATGTGTTATTTTGGCTTGGCAGAAATAATGCAAAGAACTGTCAAAAGCAAAGAGTACGCAGAAGCTGTAATTTCCTTTTTACCACTGAAGAATAGATTTGGCTGGATTATGCCTTCCATGCTAATCTATCTCTGTGTGGCCAAACAGATTTTTGGAACCTTTTTGTAGTGTATTTATTTTCTGTTCACTTCAGGCCAAATGTTATAATGTCATATATTTTTTTGGCACATGCAGGGTGGTGATGTGAAAAAAGTTAGAGAGAAGGCATTGGAGTTAAGAACTCTGATCTAGACCATTTAAATTGAGATTGCCACTTGATGCCATTAGGGCATGGCTAGCAATACTTTTATGTTCAACTGCGGATTTTTTTTTTTGACTTTACATCTTGCTTTAAAATTAAGGATCACATTTAAAATTCTTCAACAGTTCCAAAAGAATATATTGCGAAATTTGACCACAATTTTATACCTTTTTTGTTAATTCAGTTGGCTATTTAAATAAGCTTAATTTCAGTCTTCCTTCTACTGGTAAGCATGTTTTTCTTTCTACACTATTTTAACAGAAAACACATTTCCTCTTCTGATTGTAATCAGAACTCTTTAAACCTTCTGTTTTAGTTAATGATTAGTAACGTTTCTGTCTTGAAGCATTAATTGGATACATTTAACATAATATCCATTCCTTCTTTGCCTAAACATGTTTGAACATCTTCAGTATTTCAAAATGCTGGGACAGGCGTACTCATGCTGTACATGCTTCTTGCTCTGGCTTTAGCTTAGAACAAAACCGTTAAATGCCTCTTTCCGCTCTGCTTTCCCGCTATACAGATGACAGCATCTCAGCTGCGAGCACGTCTGATGTCCAGGACCGTCTTTCAGCCCTGGAGCTGAGAGTACAGCAACAAGAAGATGAAATCACTGTGCTAAAAGCAGCGTTGGCTGATGTGCTAAGGCGTCTTGCTATCTCTGAAGACCATGTAGCTTCTGTGAGAAAATCAGCACCAAGTAAAGGTAAGCCCATATTTGGTAAATTCTTTCCAGAGTCAGAATGTTATAATTTAGAATGTTCTCCATTGATCACTTCTTTTTTCCCTTTTCTGTCTCATGTGGAAAGGCAGGTATATTTTGAGCTGGAGGGGTTAGTT
Source organism: Calonectris borealis (assembly GCF_964195595.1). Classification (NCBI taxonomy): domain Eukaryota; kingdom Metazoa; phylum Chordata; class Aves; order Procellariiformes; family Procellariidae; genus Calonectris; species Calonectris borealis. The sequence continues at coordinate 101,458,631 of NC_134314.1, read as the reverse complement.
TTTTAAGAGTTCTTTATAATATATGGCTAATAGAGATCTGAAATATGCATATTAATTTTGCCGTTTGCTAAGATTTTTATGTACTTGACACCCCTGAAAATTTACCTTACCTCTTGTTAAAAGGTTCCTGTTTTAATTTAAATGGTGAAATGCTTTACAGCTGCGGTCTTTAACCTGCCACTGGGGGTTCTGGCACATATGAGCAGCTCTGAGTCTCGGCTTTGACTTCACGTAGAAGTTATTCAACTGAAGGGGTGTATTAGCGGCTATGTTTCCCCCTGCTCCTAAATCACAAAACAAAACTAAACAAAAAACCCAAAACACATTGCCACCAAATAAGGAAGTTTTCTGAATAGAGTTAATTTTTGTTCATCTACAGAGATAAATCGTCACCAGCAGGTTTCTTGTAAGAAGTGGCCATGTAGCGTCTCTTCTGCATAGTGGCTAGTAATTTTCCATTGTAACTTTGAAATATATAGGATTGTTTAAAAGTAGAGAAACTAGATGCTGTTTGCGCTAATTTTTACATACTTTTTTTTTTCCATGAACATTTCCTTTTCTATTCTGGAGAACTATTTGAATCGAGTTACTTGAATTTACTCCAACTTAAAATTGTGTAGTCAGAGAGAACTATGGCTACGTATGTTTGTGGTACATATTAAGCCTCTGATTAAATAAAAGTTTAGGTCATATTTGAGATAATTTAGAGTTCTAATTCACCATAAATGCATGTATCCCCATCAAACCATGCAGCGCATAGTTTTCTGGGCTCAATCCCTGTATTTCAGCCTTGAAGTACACCCATTACACCAATGCCAGTATAACACTGAACTGAAACATCATAGCATATATTCGTTTGGGTGGCTGCATTATACAAGCTGAAAATGCAAAAGCTGAAAATGCTGAAAGTTTGGATTTTTTCAGATGGGGCAGAGAGATCCTTAATTAAGTGTTTTTGCAGTCTCTATGCCAGATGGAAGGAAGTGATGATGCTTAATTGGCTTGGGCTCTGAATTCTGCCATTCTCTCTTGCTTGCTAAATGGTAGACTCTTGTCATCCTTGTTTATAAATGCAGCTTCTACCTGATATGCATCTCTGCATATGCAAAATCTACCTGATATGCATCTCTGGTCTCATCAAGATTGAGACTTCCTTCTCTAACTCTGTGTAAATAGAGCTCTAGCAAGTACTTCGACTAAATCCATCTTCGCTGTTTGCTGTCCATTATGACAAAAAGAAAATGTCCAAGTAGAAAACTGTGGGCAAAATGCGTGCAACATAGGACCTTATTCTTCCCATTTAAATGCAGATGAGCTGGGATATGCACAAACATGGCTGAAGACCTTTGGCTTGAAGCTGTCTGATACCCAGCAAACTCTGTGCACAGGCAGGGCAAACGTGCTGTGTTCTGCAAAATGCCTTGGGGGCCATCTCTTTACTGAGACTCTGGGGGTCCTGGGGCCATACACAGTTCTCCAGGTGAATTTGTTCAGTGAAAAATAAATTAATTATTTCTTGGGGGAGGGGGGTGGAATATCTAAATATCTTCAGCTTTCTCCTATTACATCTCTACCAATTAATGACAACAGCATGTAACTGTGAAGAAAGAGATGGGTGCGGGGGCAGAGATGTACACATATGAGCTAATACATTGAACTTAAATGAGTTATGACTAATTGGCACTGTATTTAATTTGTGGTAGATGTGTCCCCTTTGTGTTCAATTACCTAATACCACCAGGCAACACATTAACTTCACTGTTTATCATTAAATCAGCTGCATATGGATGGTATAAAGATGCTTTTTGCAATACCTTAGGTTCTACTTTTGATTTCTGTATTTTAAGTTCATTCAATAGATAAAGAACTCTTGAAATGTTTTAACAAAACGAAACGTATTATTTTCATGAATAAGTAGGATTGGCAGAAGATCTGAATTGTCATATAAAAATAATACTCAAGGAAGTCATTGTTAATTTTTCTTTGAACTATTTTACGGGTACATAACAGGCTCTTACTAGTCAAGTCATGCTGCAAAGGTAATTGTATTCCTCCAAAACTCTTTTTGGTGTTCGTGATCCTGTCAAGAATCTGGATTTCTGCATTACAACAATTGCAATTTCATGGTAAATATTATAAGTAGGTTTTCTTTAAAAAAATGCTGAGTGTTTGATTCACAGAAGTATTTGTCTCTACAGCAGCCCTTAAATACATGCTGGCATAAATAATGAGGAAAGAGCATAGATGTGTATATATTTCTGAATACACCGAGACACGTGTGTTTAATTTGAAGTATGGCAACACAGTGAGATAAATACCTTTAAAATAAACTGAATTTACAATAATCATAGCACCAGAAAAAGCCAACTTGAATCTTTCCATCAAACAAAAGAGTTTTAATCTACTTAAGAGACAATATCTAACCTCGTTTGAAGGAGTCTTTCCTACTTGTTGCTGAAATGAGTTTTCCAAAACCTCTCCATTTTTTTTCTCTCGTTGCCACCTCAAGCAGTGTTTCTGAAAAGACGTTTTTCATAGGCTAAAAACAAGTCTTGTGAACAGACTGTGAATTGTGCTGAAAGGGACAAATCCCGATCACATTTTCACTGATTTTTCTCGTTCTGAAGTTGCCTAACTTAATGCAAAAAGAGATCTCTTCATCCTTTGTGTTAGTTTGTCTGCATTGCATATCTGGTGAGCTAATTCTGTTCTTATTTTTCTTATCCCTTTATTTTAGATTGACAGATTGAATCAACCATAGCTGAAGCTAAAATTTTTTGCATTATCCTTGTAGTCTTTGGTTTTTTTTCCCTACATTTCTGTTGCATGCTTATTTTGAACTTAGTCCAGTCTTCAGTGAAAAAATTCACATGGGCATGGGTAGATTTTTGTTTCTAACCCATGGGCTATCAGGTTACTACCTATGATTTTGTCTGTCTAGCCCTGCCTCAGAAGCAAGCTGCTCTTCATACAGGGATAGGTGATTAGCTAACTGTATGAGATAAGCTAAAGGGTGAGATTTTTTTAGCCACCCACCTTAGTGCCTCCTAGTAAAGCATGAATTGGAGATACTGTATGAGGAAAATACCTCTAGTAGGGATTGCAGCAGAATTAGCACTTGTCTGTTATTGCACAGTGAAAAGCAGACTGGGAGTGTTCGCACGCGGCTTGTTTTCCTCTTTAGTATTTCTCAATGCAAAGTCATTCTAAATAGAGAAAATCTTTTCAGAATAAAAAGGCTCTGATAGTACTTCTCCATCTCTGCACACAACTAAGAATAACTACACAAAGAAGAAATTACCAGGTGCAAAGATAGTGTTGAGGATTAGAAATGTGACAGGGCTTGATTAGGGAACAGGTCCCCAGCAGCTACAGGGTTTGGGGGGATTGTAGTGTGTGGGTGCGTTTGTGGGGCTTTTTTTTCCTTTCTTTCTATCTATCTTTCTCTCTTTCTTTTCTTTTTAATAGATGGCTTGGTAAGAAGAATTTCTTTGGTGAGAAGTTCTTTGCTTTTGGCAGCTCTGCACTCTTGTTGCCACATGTCTCTGCTGTTGATGCATGATTGATGCTGTTAACATTCACAAAAAGTTCCAAAAACAAAGATTACCTGGACACCGAAGAAAAGGAAAGCACAAAGCAGTCTGGTACTTGCGGCTGCCAGCAAGATAGATTGGCTCACAGCTGGTGCCTGGTAAACCTATTAAAATCTTCCAGGGTGTCAAAATGTGTGTAACAGGAGAATTCATCCCTCAGGCTCTGGGTGTGGAGACAAGTTTGTGGCACACAATGGCACCAGTAAAATGTCTCAGACTAGTCATATCACTGGGGTATGAGCTCTTGCCTGAAAAAGTGGCCATCTACCAGAAAGGACATTTGATGTCTGCCTGTAGAGAAACAAAGAGTTCATGTCCTTTTTCTGGATTCGGAAGTAATGAGGAGGCTTGTCACAGGTTAAACCTTTGGAGGAACATTTCCTGTTGCTTGCAGAAGAATTGATATCAAATAACTTGTATGCAAATTCAGCTCACAAAGTGAAATTGAAGCAGTGGATGGCAGTTTGCAGAGAGGCACCGAGAGGCTGGCAGACCGAGAGCCATTTATTTTACTTAAAGCAGTGATCTTGGGGATCTGCAAATGCAGCTATGTACTGGAAATGCAGATTTTTTTTTTTTTCTTTGCGCGGTGGATTTTTATAATAGGAACCTGGAGAGTTTTCCTTGCTTTCCTGCTCCCTTCTCTGGTGTGAGATAGTGTGCCTCTTCGATATCTCTTCAATAGGAAAAATGCTAAGTAGTATCTTGCATCGAATTCTATCTCATTGCACCAATGAAAGCAAAGCACCTCAGATGTAATTTTTACCTTATCTCGGCAATGGTTTCATTTCAATAATATTAAGTCATTTTGTTTTATATTAACAAAAATTGACTTCAGGTGTTCAGCAAGCTTCATTAATGAAAACAAAAGATAGACTCGCATTTGTGGGTTTAGTCTTAACACGTTTTAATGTGCAGAATTGTTTTAATAACTGGGTACATGTTTATGTTGTCTAATCAATAAATGTTAAGGAAACAAAAAATAGAAGTGTAGATAGAAAAGTGCTTATGGTAGAGGTAGGATACAGGCTCTTATCCACGTAATTAAGACTAACCTGGCAAGCTTGTACGTGTGTCATTTTACTCATGGGAATAGTCCAATTGAAGTCGGCAGGCTGTATGCTCACATAACAAATAATGATACTCTTGAGGTCTTAATGGGGTTTCCAGATATTGGATTTAGTGCCATCTGTTCTTTCTGCATTAAAATTATTTTTTCTGCATTTCTTCCCCATTTTTCCCCTTTTCTCCTCTTCTTTAATCTTTTCTTTTTCTTCTGTTTTATTTACTATTCTTGATGTTCTTCATATATTTCCCTATATTCAAAGAATTTGGATCTAGAGAGCGTTAATGAACTAAGGGTCACTAACCAGCTGAACTAAGTTTAGGGAAAGAGAAATGAAGAAGAAAATACAGTTTTTTTAACTTCTGTAACCTAATAATCTTGTTCATTGAAGAAGATATTCAGAGCATTGTAGAAGAGTGGTTTTCAGCTGTGGTGATAAGTATCCTTATTCTTTTTCCATATGCCTCTTACAGTTTTGGATATGTTTTGTGCATTTGTGTGCATTTTTTAGGCAGTTTGGGCAAATTCTCCTGAGCAGTACTGCTGTTCTCCATGATGCTTCTTAAACTAAGAATTACAATATTGGAAGAGTTAAATGGTGCCACTAACTTTTTCAAATAAAAACTGGCTTGTTGTTTGTAACACTTGGGTAGCTCTTTCATCACTGTTTGCCAGAGTATACCAAATTGTTTCAGAATATCATAGTTAAAATTTTATTTCCTCTGCTTGGATATAGCTCATTTGGCAATTGGTTGAGGAAGTAGATGGTGCCTCTGGGAAAGTATAGCAAAATAATAAGAGGGTAGGGAGGGAGGAAGAAAAGGGCTGTGTGGTTTGAATAAGCAATTGACTGTGCCACGCCAAAGAAGTCTTCAGTTTCCCTGGGTAGTAGTTTTTAAAATGTCTGCCCAAAGAGCCAAGCATCGGAGCAGGGGCATGGCTCCCCTAGACTCTTAAGAGCATAACACCCGAAAAACTAGTTTTATGTCTCTAGGAGGATCAGTTGTAGTTAGAAATGTATGCGTTGACAGTAAGTCACTAGCTATAAAAATCTTCTGAGAAATCTCTAAATAAATATTTAATTATTCGTAACATTTTAGTTAATTTATCTACCTGTTGCGAGAGATTCACTTGCATCTCAAGATGTTTATGTTTTAGCCATACATTCTCAAACTGTTGCATATTAACATGCCTCTTTTCAGATAGTTCTTTTCCTTTTAATAGGAAATGACAAATAATGTATGTTTAATAGCCAGTTGTCAGTTGAGATTTGTGAAATTGGGCTTCAAGAAAAAGACGTTTAAAAGCATCTCAATTTTTTTCAGCTAGATATAATTGTTGTAAGAATAATAAAGTTTGTCAAAACTTAATTTTGTCTTAAAATTGGATTATTAAACAAGATGAAGTATAACTCATAGGTAGTGAACTGAATTATTTTTTCCTGATTTATATTGGTCATAATTTGAGACCTAGTATGTTTGTTCATGTGATAGAAGAGAACATTTTTTCTACTTAAGAAGTCTCAACCAGAATTTGACTCTTATTATGTAAGTGAAGTAGTTGAATAAAACAATGCTGAAGAAATTTTTTCCCTACCCTTCAGAATACAGTACTCTTTTTGAAAAGAGTTTTTGTGCTCCCAAGCTATTTCTTTGCCAGTGTTTTCATTGAACTGAGGGACTTGACATCCTTTGAAACTTTGGAAGCAGAGCAGTGACTACAGTTAGTTGCTTTGGTACAATTTATTATGACATCTTGAAGTAAGTTTAGGATTTGTCATAATTTTTAGTTCGTTTTTGATGCCTTTATTTTAGGAAGGAAGTGCAGATAAAATCTTATATTCTGCTACACTTAGAACTATTTCAGTCTGTTTTTCTGTGGCTCACCTGTGTGGGTTCTCTGATGACTAATAGTGTAGTTGAACACACACTTCTTTAGTAAGTACGCTTCTTTAGTAAGAGTACTAAATTGGGTTTCTGTCCTTCACGCCATCAGTTTTATTTGCACAAAACCCCTAGGCATGTAATATGTTTGAAATATAGAAATCTTTGTCAAGTTTTGCTGAAAAGGAAATATTCTAAGGTTGTTGAAGGACTTGGATATTGTTTTTTTTTTTAAAAAAAAAGACAAGCTTAAAAAAACAGTATAAGTAAATCTTTTTTTTTGTAACACGTGATTTGTTGAGCTTTTTGTTTTAAATCCACTTGAATGAAGTGTCCAGAGAAGTTATTTTAATGTAGCTGCAGCTATTTACTTCAAATTGAAATTACCTGAAGAAGAGAAAGAAGGGTTTGGTTTTATTTTGGAAGAAAGGCGGTTTACCTGTCAGGATATCAGCAAATACGAAGATATTAAGCAAATCATTGTTCCAGTTAACACAATTAATAACATAATAAAATATATTTTAACATAAAAACTGTAACTTTGGGGTTTGGGAAAAAGAAGTGAATTAGTAACTGATCTTCAGCTCTACTACCTTACGTATGTTTGGAAAGAAAAGCTATCATGTTATCACAGGACACACATTTTCAAAACTTACCACTGTCTCTTATAGCTTGGCTTCAGTTTTTCCCCAGTTAGCTAATCAAGGCTGAAAAAGAGTTGGAAATAGATTCTTGGTTTATTGTGGCCTGTTTTTTCTAATCCTACTTATCTTTCATTCACACACTTGTATACTTGACAGATCTTAATGAAATGCTTCTTTTGAACTCAACAGATACTATTCTATGAAAATTATCAGAACAGAGATGAATCCATTATCCATAAAAGACATTTTTTACCACTTTGATCTCTGTCAATTTGGCTTTAATCCTGGTCACCATACACTGGCTTTCATTTTACGTTCATCAGTTTATGTCTGGCTTTTGTTCCAAATGAACAGATAAAGCTTGAGTGCTATTCAGTCTGAAAAATTTCAGACTGTTTATGCTAGCAGGTGACGTATGACATGATATTGGCAGAGATGTGCAATCCGAGTGCTGGGAGAACTCAATTGTTTTAGTTTATTGATCTGGAATTTGTGTTCTCCTGTGCAGCTTCATTATTTCCCAGGTCTCTGAAGCAAAGTTGCTTGGCTGCTATGAAGGACTATCTCTGCAGTGAAGAAGGTTATAGTGTTGTTTAATTTTTGACATCTTTTGACTGTAGAGGTGCCCTGGTTAAAAGTCCTGAAGAGAGCTGTGTGGTTTGGGCTGGCGGGTCGGCTTCCCTGGGCTTCTGATCCAGCTGGGAAGATCCGGCTTGTGTGTCTCTGACCCCGTCAGCAGCCACTTCACTGCTCCACTGCCTGGGACGTGCACAGAGCTTAAACTTGCCCTTCCTTCTCACGGCTTAAAATGTAAATGCATTTTCTTTATATATAAATGCAGATTAATTGAATTTTAAAATTTTTTTCCTTTCAAAAATAGGTATTCTAAAGGTCACTTTTGAATATCTAGTTAAAATGGAATATATAGAGAGCCTGGAAAGCGGCTTGTTTCTTAGGGGTGTTGCGTTTGGGGGTTTTTGTTTGGTTTCTTTTTTTTTCATTGTTTTTGTTGGGTTTTTTTACATTTTATTGCACATTGAGTGTGGTACGCTGAACTGTGACTGACCAAGATTTTGTTCTGGAGTGTAAGAAAGCCTGATTTTTGACACTTGAAAAAAATCTGTCAGTGCATTTTTTCCTAGATCTTGATGTTTCAGTCTGTGTCCAAATGTTTCAGTCACTTTTTCAAGAAATGAATGATTCAAGAGATCTGGGTTATGTGTAATTGTTAGTCAATTTACCAAAATTGTTTTTACTTTGATTCAAAAATCTTCATCTCAAACTTAATTTTGCATGCCACTTGTTGAAATTAGGAAGTACTCTGCAGATCTACCATCAACACCCACTTTACTGAAAAACAAATAACCCCAAAACTGCCGTACGGATCCTTTTTTTTAATTATTATTGCATTCATCATTGCATGGAGCAGAGCACATTCCTGTCGTGAATGTGCATTGATGTACAGTTTTATTTGTCATCAGTTTTGTCCTTGGACGTAAGCAGGAGCTAATGCTTTTTGTACTTATTAGGGGGAATTCTTTTAGATACCATCAGCGAACAAAATAGCAATGTGCTCCTTGCTTGAGAAAACGGAGCAATTTTTTTTCCCCCCATATTATTAAGTTCCTGGACTGTGTCTGTAGTACCGCTGTTCTTTACACTTTCTGCTGAATGCTTTCCCCACCATACTGAGAATTACCGCTATTTGTCTCCCGATTCACGTTTCTGGAAAGCCGCGCTAGTGCTGGTTGGAGAGGCATTGATCTATTACGATGAGCAGATGGAGATGTTAAGGTCATATGCAGTTCAAGAGTGAATCATAGGCCTTGATATTATGCATCTCCACAAAGAAGATGATTTACTTTGTCACTGAAGATAAAAGAAGCTAATTTATAGGCTTCTAATACTAAAAGTGCTTTTTAAGCTCATGCGCTTTTGTTCTTGCACCTAAGTTACACAGGGGGGCTAGAAATCTCTTGAGCTTTAGAGGTTTTGTACAGTATATTAACTTTTAAAATAAAATCTGTGTTCCAAATGTGTACATTGCAAATACAATGGTCTCTAAGAAGTACCGGTCGAAAGGAATCGCACTAAGTTGATTTATGCAGAATTTAGGAAGAACAACAATGATCTTTGCAGTGTTTCTGTATGTAAACATGTCTTTACTTTCTTCAGATTTCCTTTACTCTCACTTCTGCCTGGGATATTCTGCATGCTCCTTTTGGCTTTCCTGATCTGAATTTCAGATGTGGTCACATGCTGCTTGGTGCATTTGAAGCAGTATATGGTTAGCGCAGGTCAGGCCATTTCTGCCTTCATCCAAATAGTTCTGAAATCTAATATTCCCTTGATGGGTATCTCTCGCATGTAAAGTGCTTGTTTAAAATCAGAATTAATTTGCCTCTCAGCCTGCCTGATAGATCTTCAATGTGACAAATGGACCAAATGCTCGTATTGTTCAAATGATGCATCTGTGCGAGTTTGCCTTCAGTGCGCAGAGCAGTTGATTCTCCCCGACTGCTTTTTTACTCCTCACTTTTATCTTCAATGTATGGCCTCATGCCTTATCTATCTCACACTATTCCAAGCCTGCCATGAACACAGACCTGTTATTTTCCTGTCAGTCGTGTCCTTCGTGCTTGTTGCTGAAGTCAGAGTGGCTGGACATCACGACCCCATGAGATGCAGTAACAACGTGCTGTTTGTGAAATGGCGATGTGGCACGGAGACGGGGTCAAAAGTGACCACTGGTTTTTGGATGCTTAATGTAAGATTAGCCCAGGGATTTTTTCAGGGCATGTAACGCTTCAGAAGGGAAAAGCACAAGTTTAGCACTCGGGTGGAGGAGAGGGCAAGACTCTTTTCTGAATAAGACCTTAGAAATAAGACAGGCATGCAAAAAAGGAGAGACACACAATTAGTGGGAAAGAGTGTTAGAGTAAAATGCCGTGTATTTCACTGACAGTCTGTGGCAGAGGCAGGTCTGGGAGCCGATTGCCAGACTAGCATTCAGCTCTTTAAATAGAAGAGCCTTTGCTCCCCCTGTCTTCCTTGCAGTCCCCTCCCACATTCACTGCATAGTTTCAAACTTCTGCAATGAGTGAAGTGGGCATCTGACAGACAACAGCCTTCTTCACATATACAGTCTTGATTCATCCCTGGAGGGAGTCTGTAATGTTCACTGGATGTGGCAGATGCTCTACAGAGTAAACTATATCAGAAACGTAATAACTGTACCATAGTGGATATACTCAAAGGTCGATGCCTTTTTAAGATGGAAGGGGCAGCTGAAAACAAGCTGAAAAACTTGATTTTTGAATCCTTAGAATCACAACCCTTAAATAACTTAATAATTCTTCCAGTAGAGAGGGCTTCTGCCTGCAACTTCTTTGAACTTCAAAAAATTGAAAACAACAAACCTCATGTGGTATTATCTGTGCTGTGATGGTTTTGAACAACAGAGTTGAAATAATCAGATCTGCTGACCCACAGCTTTTGGAGCTACCAGCTTCCCAAGGCTAGCTGTAATCTATAATTCTCCCTGTGAATCACAACTGGAAAGAGATGTGGCATGTCGCTGAATTAAAGTATTTACTGGCAGCATGGCAGTTGGCAGCAGAGAAGCTGACGCCTATCAGAGCATATTCTTGCCTGATTGTCCCAGGTCTCCCATCTCCAGCTGCTTAGGTTAAGGCTTTCATGAATGTACGTCACCGGATGTAGGCTAGGGGGTTGCCCTGAGTGCTGGGGCTGCTGCTGTGTGATACCAGGTCCCTGTCTGAGAGCTTTTGGTTTTTCAGATGGATCTTTGGATACAGCTGTAAAACCCTGTGTTCTTAAATATTTTTTTTTTCCTAGGTCAGCCAAGCCTCCGAGAAGCTATCTCGATGTCCTGTATAACTAATGGGAGTACAGGAAGCAGGAAAACAAGCCACAGTTCCTCTGTTTCTGTTGCCAGAAAAGAAACTCTTTCATCTGCTGCAAAAAGGTACCAATTTGTTATTAAAATCGAATTTTTTTTTTTTTTTTTTGGGGGGGGGGGGGGAAGGCGGGAAACAAACAAAATAAAACAAACCAAAAAACAAACCAAGCAAGAGCTTGATTTGATTTTTGCCTCTGCACGACCCTCAGCAGGGCTTCCTGAAGTCTAGTAAGGCACAAATAAACTTTGGAGATGTACCATATTGTTTGGCTGCTTACAGCAGGGTTCTAAAAAGAATTCATAAATGGAGAGTATTTCTATAGTGTCCAAAATGCATTCTCACTAAGCAGCAGAACGGGCAAATGTATTTCCAATACAAATGGAAAATTTTTCCTGCTGGTATTCATCTGCATCTTTATTTTTTTCCAAGGAAATTCAAGGACAAAACTGACTTCATTGTCTGGAACGTAAATAGTAGGCAATAGCAAAATAACTATGAAACAATAGTGAATTGTGTAAGATAAAAGTTTACATTTTTGTGTAGAAAATCTTAACCCGAAATATGGCTACGTAGTCTTTATGAAGAATATCTGTATCAGATCTCCAATCTGTAGAAATAACACTGCTTGAGTATTTGTAAGTTAAATGAGCTAAGCACCAAACAATAGCTTTTTTCCCTCCATGTAATGGTTTCAGCCGCATACAGTAAACAAAGTGTGTAACTGCTTTCTTCTGTGGGTCTGTTAGGTAGTGATTACATGGCTTCTTCAATCAATAGGTTTTGCACCTTTTCCTATTTCTTGGGAAGAACAGGATGTCACATACAGCCGCAGGACAGAGAATACGCTAATGTGTAACTGTGGTAAATTATGTGAACAAATTCTTGGCCTCTGTAGAGTACTTTGGTAACCCCAGTGGCTGGTTTATCTTCTAGTGTGGATGTAAATACTGTGCTATACAACAAGACAGGGAAATTATATACTTCAGGGAATAAAAATGCTGTATGCAAATATAAACTGTGTGAGAACAAACCAGAAAAAGCTTTAGTGCCCTTTGGAATTTGGAAAGCAAGGGTAATGCCGTGCTCTTAGCTCTTCTCCATTGTGTAGCGTTGCATATCCTTTTTTATTGAATCCTTATGTTTATTTTTCGACAAGAAATCAGAAAGTGATCATGGTGTGTCTCTGTCTGCTAGTGTGACCGGCCCTGGGACAAAAGACATTCCTGCAGGAAGGTATTTCCTAGTTAGCACTTTTCCATTAATCTTACCCCTGTGGCTCTTGGCACTTTGATGAGAGCCAGTCCGGTTCCTGTGGTGTTCAGCTTGCGTTTGCTCTGAATCACCACCTTGATTCATTGGCTGCTCAACACTTGACTACAGAAGAAGAGCAGAGTGGAGTGGCCGGCATCCCTTTCATCTGAGTTAAGGTCTTTAAAAGGAGACCTGGGTAGGCCAAAAGAGGAAAGCCTTAATATGCAGAGGACAGCTCTCCCTAGGCACCCAAATAACCAGGGGAGGTTTTGGTGTTTCCAATGCATCTGAAGATATGTGACTCCCTTCTTCAAGGCTTGTTTTAGGAAGGCTTAAGCCCCCTCTTTAGTTACCTTTTCAGCAGTTCCTTTCACTCTCCTGTTTTTGTACACTCTTCCATAAAATTTGTTTGGTATTTGGAAGAAAATAGACTTGCCTTTTTGTAAAATTACCAGCTCAAGAAAGGTGAAAGAAAATGTCAAATCTCAGGGTTTGTGGTGTTTTCTTAACAACAGCAACACTGTTCAGTACCAGATAGTGTTCCTAGTAGCAGACATAAGTGAATGTCAATAGTAGTCCCATTTCCTTAAAGTTAGGGTAAACGTGTCTATTTCTAACATTCTTGTCACAGTTGAAAAGGAGGGAGGCCAGAGGAGAATATCAGCTGGTCATGGGATGCTTCACCCCAACTTGTCCAGGCTTTTCTTCAGGCTGGAGGTTGAACTGGTGCAGGAGGTGGACATGGTCATCTGTTGATGTAGAATTACACTTTAACAGCCCCCATAACCTGCCTATAGCTTTTCATATTCTAAATATATGCAGCCGTACATCTAGTCACAAATAACAGAAGGCCTACTTGTGTTTAAACTGTTATTGTTGAAATTTAGTGTCTGTATTTTGTGCAGTCTTAATATTATACGTTTCTGGGGCTCTGGCCTCTGTAGATGTGCCATCTCTGAGAATTTCTTCTGTTTCATTTCCTGGACTGTTTAATCCCTGTTCTACCAACTTGAACACTGAGATCATGGAGATGATCTGATGGCTCAGTAGCTGCACAGCAGCAGCACGTCTCATTTCAACAAAGGTATGCTAAAATATCAGCTGTTGCTAAAACCAGAGCCCAGGAATGTACCACGAACAACAGGTAGATGTGTCCCATTGACAGAGATGAAGTCACATACATGTTGGGAAAATTTCAGCCCTGTAGTCTGGAACTGACTTGTGATAGAGGTGTCGAAACACTTTAGAACAAAAAACATGCCCCATATCTTGTGTTATCACTATATTTGGAAACAGGTTCATACTTTGTACTGCAGATGACTCTTGCAGAGACCTGCTTTGCGAGATCATTTTCCTTAGGACTAAACACTCTTCTGAAAACGGCTTCTGGTAAGAATAGTCTTCATGTTTCAGAATGACCACCCTCTGCAGGAGGTGCCAATGTGTTGTGGTCCAAAGGACGAAACATTGTGTTAAGTGAAACTAGAGAATCTGCAAAATTAGGACAGATTGTAATAGATCTCAACTATTCACATGTAGACTGAAGAAATGCCTCATCGAGTAGGGATTTAGAAAGAATTTTTGGACGCATTAAATGACTGCTTCCCAGAACAACTAGTCTTTAGAAACCCACAAGAAAAGGTGCTGTTCTTGATTTGGTTTCAGTTGTTGCGCAAGACCTAATTCAAGAGGTATTAGTGGGAGAGCCACTCTGTAATAGCAGTCATAATACAATTAAGCTGAAGATTTTAGCAGGAGAGAGCAAACCAAATAAATTCAACACAAAGATATTCAGTACCAAGACTGCCACATATTTACGTAATTTACTTTCACATTAAAATGGCAGTCAAAAAAAGAAGCCCACTTGCAACCTGGTGGTAGATAAAAGCACTGTGCTGGAACCCAAGGTGTACCTTGTGCTGCAACTCAGAGAAACCGGAGTGGTCCAGTGACTCTCATGGCCCAACAGAGAAGTTAAGGAGTGAACCTAATGGCAGAGGTGTGAAACGGATAGTCCACAGCTGACAAGCTCGGTGAAGCCATTGAAGAGATTCCCACACTGACCCTGTGGTTTCTAGGAGATGGATCAGATGAGCTAAATGAGTTTGGGTAAGAACACAGAAAATATGAGACCGAATTGATAAGTTAGATAATATGCTGCTGTCAGCAGGTGGCATGCACCTGAGCATGCTGGAGGAACGCAGAGGTGAATTGCAGGATTGCTGGTGTGTCATTGTAAACAGGATATTACAAAAAGTATGGGGGAAGGGACTGCAGGTAATGACCTCTCTGATGAGCTCTTTTATGCCATCATCAGAGAAAGAACATGGTGCCAGGTGAGCCATTGTTCTGACCAAATAGGACCATTCTTTGTAGACTTGCAAGCTGGAGTTATGGAAGTTATTATGTTTGTGTATTCTCTCTGTGTCCCTCATCTCTTTTACTATTATTAGACTGTATTTTGAAATCCCCAAGTAAAGGGAAAGGGAAAATTGGAAGCATGTCTTCTTGAAACATGATTTGTTTTTTAAAAAAAAAAAGAGGTCTGTCCTAGTAGGTGGACTTCACTGTGAGAAATCCTGCTTTTATGGGAGAATGAATGCAGAGGTCTATGAGTGTACCTGTCAGAGTAGGAATAGAAAGACGTGTTTTCTCTAGTGACAAGAGATTCCGAGAATTTATTTCGCTATACTGCATTTCTTGCCACAAAAAGATTAAGATTGCGTAGTGTGCTTTTGCATCTAGCAATGCAAGCTAAGTCTTCTGATTAAAAAATAATAATAGTTTTTATGCTTCTAGTTAATTAAGGACTTCTGGCTATAAATTATTAACCAAAACCCCACAGTTCTTCAAGCTTTGTTCTCTATGATCACATATATGCCCTCAAGAAATGCGAAAGCTCTTTCTGTTTTGTTGTCATCTTTTTTCTGAAAAGAAAAAGTAACTTTGATGGATTATATTGACATTTTTAACTAGTTAATATGAGTGATCCTTATAAATATATTTTGGTTTTGTATTATTTTTCATGTTTTGACCTATTCTTCAGTGCTGCTTTGGAAGCATTTAGAAAAGTTGAACTCATAAGCGTTGAGGGCTTTGTCTTGATGGTAGGTGATATACTTTAATTGAAGTAACAAATGAAACAAAAAGAAGGTCCTATGAATGTTACCTTAAAATCGGGGGCCCATTTTTATTCGTTTATTTTGAATGTTGTCTTACTGATTTTCATTGTTTTGTAGGGAAAGGTAAATGAAAACACAAATAATACAAGGGTTCAGGGGGGAATTGATGTGAGGGAATAGAAATCTGGATTCTTCCCTTCAAAAAGAGACTATTTCTTTTTTACTTTTCAGGTTACTTTGAACCTAAGAGAAAAGCTGGTGTTTGTGTCTTGCTTTGTTTGTTCACTGAGAAATTTATCTTGGAAGATGTTTTTTTTAATCTGGGGAAAAAAAAAAAATAGGCTGTGTACTACAGAATAATTTTCTCTTTCAGGTCCTGCTATTGTTTGTGTGATTCAGTATATTGCAAAGCATGCTATTTTATAAAGAGCCTTTTAATTAATCTTTCTGTTTACTTAGTGGACCTTTGGTTAGGTTCTTAATGAATTTAAGGTTGTTAATGACATGTATTTAAAGCTGTTTCAAATGTTAACTTAATAAGTACAGCACTATGAAAATAAAGATGCATTCTTAGCTGTCGTTTACCGAAGGCATTGAAGTGGCAAGACAGTCTGATGTTAGTCAACTCCAGATCAAAACAGCGATGAGTTTTCAGTGATGATTTCCTTTGAGCTCTGGTGCAGCCAGGGAGAGCCAAGGGACCGGCAACGGCATTTCACTCTTTCAGTGACAGCGCAAAGATAAGCGATACCATGCACGTCCAGAAATACAGAGAGAGGGGTATAGTTTCATGGTGGGCTTAAGCTAATCGGAGATAGTGCAAGTCACACTCCTGCCTTTTGCTTGCACGGAGCCTTGGCTAGCAGCACGGTGAGGTAGTCAGTGAGCTGAACCAGAGGATGATTTTTTTTTCTGAGGGATGTCAGACTTGTGGTGCATCAACTTGTGTCAGCTTTGAATGCTGTAGAAGCATGCACGAATGAAGGACATACTCAAATCAAAGTTTTATTCATTTTAAAATCACGCTAAACTTAGTACAACTACACAGTAAAAGTAAGTGAATAATCTTCCATGCCTCCCTCACCTTTTTTATTTTTGGAGCTTGTGAAAAAATCTTGTTTTAGCAAAGCGCTAACCTGAAGAGAGTGAGTAAACATAATCAAAGCGTTCTTTCGGTGATTATATCTAGTAAGTTGTTACATGCTTCTCCCATCTTTTCACAATGGGCATTTTCTCCCACCTTTTTAATTTATTTGCTTGTTCTCTGTTTTTTTTTCCCCCCCATGTTATACTTTATTTTACAGCGGTACAGAAAAAAAGAAGGAAAAACCTCCAGGACAGAAAGAAAAAAAAGAGGAATCTCATTCTAATGATCAAAGTCCACAAACTCAAGCATCACCTTCTCCCCAGCCCTCCTCACAGACTCTCCAAACACACAGGCAAACTCAAGAAAGCAAGAGTTCTGCTCCAGCTAAAAGGTTTTCACAGTACCACAGTACAGAACTAGAAAATGATTGTAATGATACTGAGTTCGTATTTGACAACAAGTCATGTGAAATAGTTCCAATCTCATGATCAAGTGAATAAATGTTTGATATTTTTTGTGCTAAAGAAGATGCATTCAACGTGCATTGCAACAGAGCAAATACGTAAAAATGCAATTTTTCTTTGAGTAAATTTTTAAGATTACAAAGGTTTTTTTGTTCTCTGTGATTAAAATCCTAATATGGTGGATTACCTCTAATCAGTCATTATTCTAAAATATTTAATGATTACTCTGACTTGATCCTTCTCAAAATACACTTCATATGTTTTGTCTGGCGTAGCTGAGTTGAAGAGTGTATTTTGCACATGGCCATTTACTACATCTCGTAACAGCATTTGTTAAATACTAGTATCATTGCAACTCTTCCTTCAGGAGTTTTTGTTCTCAAATTATTTTATAAAGTGATTGCAGTTTAGATTTTTTTTTTTTGCAGCCCTTCTCTTTTCAATTCCTGCTAGGTTGCAGGTGGTTCACTTCGCTTTTATTCTGATTCTTTACATGAGTGAAGTTCTGGTTTTACACCCAAATCATAGAACTGCTTGACTTGAGTGAATGTAGAAGTCTATTTAGGATTGCCTCTAAGTTCCCACTCATTTTAGTGGGAATTAGGGAATTAGGCACAGAAAAAATGGTACCTTTTTTTTTTTTTTTTAAATGGCTTTTTAAAGTCAAGGAAAGGGATTTTAAGAATTGGGTGATTATTTCTGAGTTTCAAAACTATGCAGATCACTTAGTGTGGTTTCTTTTTCTTTTTTTCCTTTTTTGGTTCATTGTCACCTTATTGTTTTGCAAGGTATGAAATTTTCTTTTACTGTTTGGCATTTAGGAGACTGAAACAAGCTCTTAAATAAATGAAATTTTTTCTTCTGAAATTTAGTGTCGTTCACAAGATTATGTTGTCTTGCATTGCTCGAATTCACAGCTCTAATAAATACTTAAACTTTCACTTGACTGATGCATGTTATAACACTCCATAAAGGCTCTGTCTCCATGTCTTGCACAAACTCTTGAGTTGTCTGAAGCTGAACTTGTGGCCTGTTGTTCTCCTGCCTGGTATCTTGCTGTAAAGATGTTTGTCTGAAGTCTCGCTTACTAATCTTTCGCAGTGTGGGGAAAAAAATAAATGCCTTTTTTAGTCTCCTAATGGTTTAACTTGATTTGATTAACTTGTTTGTCACAGGACCTTTCAGCTTCTTGAGGTGCTGTGGAAGGAGCTTGCCATTTCTAAGGTTGCAGTTCAAGACTTAATCCTGCAAAAAGCATTTCTGACAGGATGAAGTATAATACTGTTAGCAGGACAAATGCAGACTCTAAATCAGCTGGTTGAAGATTAATTTGAGCTAGATCACTTTTGAACATGTTTTCCACGATTAAGATGTGTGTGAAACTAATGAACTAGTGACTGCAAAACTTGCAGGTTCCTATTAGTGTAAATTGGCTACAATAAGATTGCTGAGAAATTACATCGGAATTCATGGATTTAATTGTCTGTAGTATTGGGCCAAACCTAACTTGCCTTATTCATGCAAAAAGTTTGCAGACATTTGTTTCAAAAAGATCAAAGCCATTAATGTGGTTTAGAATGTGCTATCTGCAAAACAGCCATATAAAACTGTAACCTGATAGAACTGTTCTGCCTCAGACATTAGTGTGTTAAAACTGGTGAACAGTTAATCAGGGAAAAAAAATTCTGCTTTTCTTTGTTACCTTCTTAAGTGTTGTGTTTTTTTTTTTTATAATTTCTTCTTTAAGGCTGATATACTGTAGCCTCATTTTTTTTCCACTTTTGTAATTCATTAGCAATATAGTAATGAAGTATAGAATTTTGTTCAAGTCTTTATGTAAGAGCATTTGGAAATGGAAAGGAATAGATAAAACATTTGGCAACTGTCTTGCTCAATTGTTTTCGTTCATCCAGTTAGAACTTTTTGACTAATCTTTTTTTCCCGTTTCATGCTTCAGCTTGAAGGAAGACCTAGCTCTGCTTTTGTCTCCTGCTGCTTGATCTGTCCATTGCATACCAGTTACAGTTATTGGTATCTTATTATCTTGTAATTTTAAAGTATATTTTTGTTTCTTCCAGCATAAAGAAATCCTTGACTGCTGAAAAACCTCACAGTGCTTGGGAGAGTTCAGATGACAGTCGTAACAAGCTGCTGAGAGTAGCATCAACATCTAAATTAATATCAAAAGTGGCAAAGAATGCAGACAAGTATGTATCAGTTTGGTACATAAAAGCAAGTGAACTTTAGAGTGAAAATATTATGAAATTGCATAATTTTAGTGAATTTATTTATGTATATGCTAAGACCATTTGCATCTTTGTTTTTACTAGGAGTAATTACTTGCCTTACCTGTCAATGCGGCACTCCAGGTGCCTGTGGAATCTTAAAATTATTATAAAATGTGAATGCAGGATTTGAGTGTAAATATATTTTAATGTTGCCCATTTGAGTTAGTGGAATTATGCACTTAACTATGAGTTAAGATTTATGGCTTAATGCCACGGGTGTGAAGCTTCCAACCAGTTTTTTCCTAATTAAAACTGATTTGAAAATGCAAGTTTATTTCCTTGAAGTTAATCTACTGGATTTGACATAGTATGTGTGTTTCTAAAGTAGACTGTAATAGTAAGAACATACTTTTATGATTTCAGGTAGGTCTCTCAAATTAGCTGTTTAACAGGTTCCTGATGGCAGGTTCTAGATAATAGGCAGAGATCTTCTTTTCAGCTTCACCTTCAGTAGGTGATGTGCTGTAGCCCATCATTCCTCTCGTGCTCTTCTTCAGCAGCAGGTTTTCTCAGTTTGTGGTCTCCAGTGGAGGCCTTACCCCAGGGATGAATAGCACAGAGTAGTTACTTCTACTCCTGTCAGCACAGGGACAAGAGTTTGCTTTTTGCTCTACCTCCACATTGTCGACCCCTATTGTGACCCAATTCTTGTCCTCAGTACTCTTTGCCAATTGGGCTTCCCACTTCATATTCACACACTTAGTTTCTTGTTTTGACTTTGTTGACATTTTGCTGAATTTGTTGAAATTGTTGTGTTGACTTTCTGACTGACCCCTCTCCTATTGGCCAAGATCCCCCCAGCGTGCTGGCAGCTTCTCCCAGCTTGATGTTGTCTGCAGATTTCATGCATCCGCTCATTAACCTTCATTCAAATAGCCATTAACTGGTCCAAGGCAGAACTACCTGAAAACCCCTCCCACTATGACAAATAAAACTTTGCAGACCTTTCAGAGTAATTCCCAGTCTTTTTATGATCGTGTCTGCAGTGCTCTTACTAGCTTGCATATAAGACTGTCAAATACATACTTAGAGTCAAGAGCGGTGCAAGTGCATTCCTTCTTTCCTAGGAATGGGAAGAACAAAAACAAATTAATCTTGGGTGTGGATATCGGCACATTTACTAAAAGCTTTATGCTTAGCCTGAAGAGTTCTGCAGAGCAGTGAAGTGCTGTGCGTGAGGGATTATACGTTACATATTTTGCAAGTATTTATTTTCCTTTTGTAATTGGTTTTCACTGTTGGAATTTAAAAGCCCTTTGGCAATTTAGATTATAGCAGGGTACTGCTAGATAGTATTTTGGAATGAAAAAACCCTCTGTCTTGATTTCTACTTATCAAGTTTCTTTTCTTGGTTTTTGTTATGCTACTAAAGTATCTTCACAATGTGGTATATACTTCAAATTTGCTAATAATAAAAAATAAATTTTACTTTTATTAACATTTTGTATATTGGTTCAGGCATGGTCAAAATAGAGAGATCTTGTTTCATTTTCCTGTGATTCTGCTTATTTTCTAAAAGACTTTAAATGCTGCCCTTCTGCAGTCTCTAATGTAGAAAAAAGATCAGGTATCTAACAAAAGAGCGGACAAGGAAAGATTAGGATTAATTCTTTCTTAGAGAAAGTTATCTGTTCATAACTTGAAGCTGTTGTATCTTACAGTATTTGGCAAAAAACAAAGCTTCAAACCTTGTCAATTGTAGACCATCATCTGATTGAAGACTGGCTGTTGCATTCTTTGTGTACCTTGTTCTTATGCTCAGAATTATAATAAAAGCACTACTTGCATTCAAGAGCACACATTAATACTCATTTCTTAGTCACATCCTCTGTGCCCAATTTCTAAAAGAATTGGTTGGTATTGTGCAAAGGCATATTGTTATATTGCATTTATCATTCCCAATTAAGAAACGTTGGCCTAATCTGCCTGAAGTTACCCGAGTCTTGTGCAAGGGAATAGAATTCAGCCCCTAATGTGGGCCCCAGGACAGAAATGTTTTACATATGCTTTGCGCTACCAGCCCAGGATATGAACTTTGTTTAGTAAGCTCAGTCTTTAAGCCAGCACTGAGCTGTAAATCAGTCTGATAAAGCCTTAAGAAGTAAGAGGGTTCCCACAGCAGCCCATCATTCAGTGTTTTTCAGGTAATACTGGGAATCCAGTTTTAATTTTTCATTTGGCAGTATGATGAAGGGTGATTTTACCAATAGCCAGAGATGACTTTCCGTATGCATATGCTTGACCCTTTGTCACTGTTACAAAAATTTGACCTCTATCCAGCTAAAAATACTGGATGCCACTCATACCTTCCTGCTGAATTTCAAATTAATTCGAGAGGGTTTTTTATGCAATACATTTTCCTATCAAGGAGTGTTATTCCGGTAAGAAGTAGCTCTGATGCTGGAAATTAGTATTTCTTCACTCTTCACAAAAAAGGATTGAGGTGTTTTGTGAGTAGTTCATTCCTGGTTCTGGTGAGGAGAGATGTCTCAACTGCACTCTTTTGAAGACTTTGTGTTGTACATCCAGTACTGCTGCATGGATCTGGTTTAAATGAAACTGCAACTTGCTTACATTTAATCTGTGTGTCCAACGGGGTTAATTCCTAGAAAAATTTGTGTTGTTTTGTGCTGACAGCTTATTTTGACAGGTGTTAAATGCTTTGCGTGCAGGCCTGAGAGTGTTTGGCAGCTTAAAACATTTGGTTATTACAAGTTTGCTCTCTCAAAATGGAATTTTCCATGCACAAGGAATATGTCCTCCATAATTTATTTTTAAAAGCTCTTTGTATTTTGTTGTTATCACAGTAATTCTTAGGAACCCTTGCCGTAGGGCCAAAGACTATAAGTTACTCGAAAGGTACAGTGACCTGCATAAAATAATATATGGGTAAAAATGCACTACAATGACCAAGATTAGTTATTTAGCATCCTATGCTACAGTTACACTGTACACAGAATCTGATGACATTGCCAAATGCAATAATCTGTAAGAACTAGATGGTATTGGCTTGATAAGCATTTCACATATTATTAATGATACTATTTTGAATTTTTCCCCAGGCACAAAGATGTCATCGTCAGCCAAGGTAAATAAAAACATTTATTTTTAAATACTGGATGAAGTTGAAAAGATTTGCTTTTGACTGAATAGTATGTCCTGTAAATAAATACATTGGGACGTATGCTTATGAAACAGGGATATAGAGCTAAAATAGCATTAATAATTAGTCAAGAATTCATCTAGCCAAATGTTACTCAAGACCTGTATAAGGATCTTTGAAATTATGGAGAAATGCCTCATCAAATTGGATCTTTAGGAAGGACAGAAGTTTTTGGTGGGTGGTGGGAGGATTTGTTTTACTTTTGTGAAACAAAAAACCTATTTTGATTATTTTCTCTGTATGCATGTGCATAGAGAGAGGTTAGGAACACAAAAATCTAAAATTTTGACCTATGTGCCAGTCTTCATCCAAGCAGGTGTTAGTGAGACTTTAGGAATAGTTTTAAGATATTTTATTTCTGTCCCATAACCAGCAAAAATGTCAACTCGTGAAAAAAACAGCCAAGGTAAGAATTAAGCTATGCCCTTTGGTTGCTTTCTAATTCAGCGCTCTTGCAAATCTTTTATTTGGCTTTTCACCATCAAAGTAAACATCAGTGCATGATCTCTTAAAAAGTTTGAGCATTTAAATAAATATTTCAGCTTTCTTATTGTGGAAATATATATGCATACGCACATTGCAATCTATGTGGGGATTATTTGGGGGTAGTCTAAAATAAATTACTACACGCATAATTTCCTCAGAGAGGAATGTATGTTCAAATAAAGTTCTAGAAGTCTTGCATTGTTGCCTAAGATATCAGAATATTAAGAAGGGCCAACTAAAAGATTTGTTTTATCTCAGCTTTCTGTCTTGCCAATATTACAATATATACACGCTGATTAGACAAGAACAGAGACTGAAGGTTTTAATATGGTCTCCTAAAATGAAAAATGAGTCTCTTCTAAAGTGTATGTATTTGCACCGATGAATCTTGCATTCTGTGGCTACCTGCTGCTGCTGGCTTGTTCAGACGGGAAAAGGAGCCATCTAATCTGAATGTGGTGGGACCTGACAACAAAAGAAATCCACTTCTCGTGTAGCAAAACTACTCTGCTTTGATGTCCTGCAAACTGTACTGAAGCATGCAGTTTCAAAACTGAAGCATGTAACCCAAGTGCATGCTGTACACAACATATATCTATGTACAGAGGTTCTGTCTCATGCTTTTTTGCTGCTAATTAACAAATCTGTAGTCCCCAAATTCTGTGCTGTAAGCAAGATTACATTATACACAGTTTGATTTCTTTTGGTCTCCTCTGGATTTTCTTTCAAAAAGAAAAAAACACTCAAAATTTTTGGAAGTTAATATATGAATTGTTGTAATGAAAGCAAAATCAACTTGAATTCACTTACTTTATCTTTTTCTAATTCATAGAGAAACTACAGATTTAAAAATATTCTAATTTGATGCTTACCAAAAGCATCCTTCAAAGACAAGAGGGATGAAAAAGGGTGCATAAGCATCAGGAACAAAGAAGAAATGTTTCTTTATGCCAGGTTGCTTAACACTAGCTTAACAGTACATATGTGCAGCAATGGTTACCGTAAAAAGAAAACTAACCCGTAATGTCTAGACCAGCTGCAATTTAGCTTTGTAAGAATTAAATAAAACTGTTAGATTAAAAATACCCTTTGTTAGACAACTTTTCACAAAACCAAGTTGCATACAGCTAAAATATCTTCAATACTAATTCTTTCCTTACAATCTGCTTCTGCAATTCTACGTGTTCTGCCAAGAATGAGCACTCCTTCAGTTCTCTCATCCTGGTAGCTATAACTTACGTGGCCTCGATGTGTACCCTGCTATCTATTGTGTTACTCTGTTGACGATGTGAGCTTTCACTGAATGATGAACGGGTACCTTCCATGTGTGTCATGCCATAGTCTGTTCTGAGCCCAACTGGAATGAAAGAGAAATACGATGCAGATGACAGTGGCCCCACGTATGTGGAAGATGGACACAAAGTCTTGTCATAGAAAACGCATTTACTAACATTTTAAACACATATAGTGGCAAAACATCATTCTGCCTTTAACATGGGTGAAGTTGCAATTAGCAGGATTCAGCCTCCAAAGTTTTTTTTTTTTTTTTTAAATATGGACCAATTAGTGTATTTTTTGACAACTTTTAGAGTATGTGTTTGTGTGTGTATAAGGCTGTGTTAGGTTTTGTGTTGTGTTTACTGCCACAGAAGTAACCACCTGTTAGTTACTGTAGTTGCAGAGGGCCCCCCCATCCTTTCCAGTATAAGCTTAGCAGTACTCAGCCAATTCTCTGTAGTGCAACGTCCTGTTCAGGGCATGTGACTTTAGCCTATTTTGTACTTAATAGTTGCCACATAACTAAACCAAATTTCCCGTTGGCACCTTGACCCAGTCGGTCAGAAAGTTGAAGTTTTGCACAGACAGTTAACATGGTTTCTGGAGGTAAATCCCATGCAGCTGGACATAGTTGTCTTGGGCAGGGTGGGATGAAGGGTAGCCTTTGCTCGTGCTCTTTGTGCAGGACCTTGCTGGTCTGCAACCCAAAGACATGAAAAAGTTATAGATGTTTTAACACTCTTTTGTGGCTTGCCAGTCTTTGCCTCTAGAGGCGAGCGGTCTCTAGCATGGTATTAATTAAGTTACAGCAGCTCCCCCAAGCTGCTCATTTCACTAGGCTGTATGTGAAACACTGCGTGCGCCCCCGGCACACACCTCCCGCGCTAACGATTGTCTCAATGTGCTTCCTAGAAATTGTGTGAAGGAGACTTTTGGGAAGACTGCAAACTGTCAAGCTTCAAAGCAAATCTACATAAAAATACTTCAGTGTCTTTATACACACTTAAAATAAGTTTGGAAACACAGTGAAATTGCAAATTATCATAGCAGAAGGTGGTTTGCATGGGATAATACAGTGGAACATGACAATTCTGTGTAGCTTTGAACATCCTGAAACCACTTTTGCCTTTTTTTTGATTCAGCTATTAAAGAAACTTCTTTGAAACACGTCAGTGTAGTACAGTACCACAAAACGTAGAGAAATATGTTTTTGCACGTTTAGTTCTTGGAATCTTATTTTTCTAGCAGCAGAAGTTGCTGCAATACTATCTATATTGTGACCATCTGTGCACATTCATTGTGATTTCTGTTGATAGTATATATTAGCTATAAAAGTGAAAGACTTCAGGAGCAAGTAAGAATCTTAGATGAGCTTTAGTAGTGAAAGACATTAGCTTCGACGTCTGAATTGACTTTGGTGTGGAGTCTCCCAGAGAGTGTGCTGCAGGTATTGCATGTCAACGTCAGCAAGACCTAGGCAATTCTCTCCTCCTGCCAGCAGCAGCAGCATGGGGAGCCGCAGCCTGCAGCTGCCTTGCAGGCAGTCACTTGAGTTTCCTGTTTAGCACCATGCCGAGCCCATGCGTGTTACCAGTGTTCCTCATATACCTCCTATCGCAGTACCCAGTTTTGTTCCCTCAGCGCCTTTATCTC
Source organism: Calonectris borealis (assembly GCF_964195595.1). Lineage (NCBI taxonomy): Eukaryota > Metazoa > Chordata > Aves > Procellariiformes > Procellariidae > Calonectris > Calonectris borealis. Next base: position 101,432,730 of record NC_134314.1, on the reverse strand, counting down.
TCCCATTTGGGTTGAGTTGCATCTACTCCATGTTAAGGTCCTGAGCTTTATGCATCTGGGTATATGCTGAAGCAGAGGTCATACAGACGGGAACGCTTTGGTGATGCCAGTCCAATGAGGGAAGTATTATACATGCTTCCATACATTCGCTGAAGAGATTTTTGCGTTTAGGTTTTTCAGCTTATTTTTGAACATTTGTTTGTTTATCCTTGTAAACCAGAACAATCTTTTTACAATAAAATCCAGTGCTAAGGAGGTATTAACATTCTGTGAAAATCCAATAAAGCTATGGGTGAAATGAACAGGTGCTTACTACAGCCTTAAAAGGACACTAGCTAAAGTTATTCTTTTAAATTCTTTACCAGCAGGTGTTTATAATTGCTTATAAAAGTCATCTTGCTTTTCACTTCAGCAGAGACATTTTTGAAGTATTAATCATAAAGCATTCATATTTTTATACCCAGAAGTTAATGACCTGGCTTATTTTAAGATAAAAGGTAATTTTTTTCACTGAGATTCCCGTTTGAGTTCAGTTTTCAGTGATAGCAGCTCTGTATATGAATCATTTGTTCACTTATTATAAAGTAATAAGAGACACTTAGACGTTTTTGGATGGCAATAAAAACCATATGTGAAAGAATTAATGAAAAACATTCACTGCATTCCTAAGTTTGTTTCTTTTTAGATTGTTCTTTATTAGTTTCCAGTACTTTTTCTTCTGTTAGTTGAACTGTGCTATAGTTCTAGCTTCACAGAACGGGGCACACAGTGGAAAAATTTACCCTGCTGATAGTGTGTCCTGTCCAATGAGAGTGCAAAATTCAGTAACTACCTTGGATCAGTTTTTTCATCAGACACAGATTTTCTGTCTGATGCTTACTGAAGGTGCTCATGTACCTGAGGGCAAAGAGAGACCCAGTCTATCTCATTATTATTGGGCTGCTTGCTCTCATTCAGGCACAGTGCATATTATTAAAAACCATAGATACTGTCAGAAAAACAAATTGGTATTTGGGAGTTTTTATGATTAATTCTTGGTGAAGTTAGGATTTTATTATTTAAGCAGGAAGCATTTAGATACAGTCTTATTGAGCTTGTTTGTGTGCAGTACTCCTTTTTGAGTCCTTTTTTTTAATAAAAAGCTGGAGTTTAATATTAAACCTGAATTATTTCAATGCAAATAAATGGTAACTGTTGTTAATACCTGGATTCTTTATGTCACCTGGTACATGCAAAAACAGGGTTTTAACTATGATTTACTTATCAAGTTATATAAAATTAGTAACCAAAGATCTATTAAGAAATCACAAGGCAAAGCTGTAAAATCCTTCCGAACGGAGGCAAATCTCTCATCTCATCTGCTTTTTTCGACTGTTTGGTTTGCATTGCACCAGCGCGCAATAGCGACAGTGCATGTCCGCTTGTCAGGTTCAGCAAGCATTGACACATAGCTCAGGGTGAGAGATGGCAGACCTGCAGCTGCATTTTAATTCCACTGTAACTTAAAATGTAATGGTCTGGGCATGGTGGCTGAATTTGGTTGTATTCGTCTCTGTGCTGTTAGTACTGGTTTAAATTAGAAACAGGCTTCTAAGCCTTTGTCCCTCAGGTTAGTGGTCCTACAGAGTTCTTGGACACAGGCCTGAAAGCAGAAAGCTTGTGGGAAAGAAGCTATTTGTAGCATTAAAAAGCATAACTTCACTGGTCAAGCAACTAGAAGGTGAAGACAGATTAATAAATGTACTCTGGATGTGGTAGTTTATTGTGTATTATTAGAGAGGTCTGCTTGGCCAAGCTAGTTGGAATCTTTTGGGGTTTTTCGTTTGCTTGTAATTCACTTCAACAGTAAGATTCAGATGCTAAACACAAGTAGAGCTGAGCTGAGGGTTTTGATGCATCAGTCCATGTTGCTCTTTCAGACTAGATGGGGTGGGATGTATCGAAAAACAGTCACTAATAATTTGCAAGATGAGATTATTGTAATGATTCCTTAAGAATTAAACTTATAACCATGTAGAAAAACAGATAATTTTGTTATCTATTCGCTATTATCTACTCTGTGTGAGAGTGTGTGTGTGTATATATATATATATATATAAAAAATCTACTGTATGCTTGTTAGACTTTCCATTATGCATACACTTGCTAGCTGAAGAGCAGTTAATTACAGCACAGACTTGAAGGGCTACCTCAGGGTCTGTCTAAATAATGAGGATATAAAATACATTCTTCTAATATTTTGTCCAGTTTTGTTGAAGAAATCAGTAATTGAGGATGAGGGTTTCTCACGTGCTTCTAGGAAACTACTGTGTATTCCTTGACGATTTCATTTTGAGGCATGTTTTTTGGAAACTGGGAGGATTTTGGATTTGTTATGTCACTGTCTTCAAATTTCTGAAGGATCTAAATAGTAGCTTTCATGTCTCCTGAATTGCTCTTCTCTTCGGAGTTAATCTACAAAGACTTCTTTGATCTTTTTTTTCTCCTCCTTTCAGTTCCTATTATTTTTATTATTTTCCTCTGAAAACCTTCCATATTCCCCTGAGAATATGATTCACAGAAAGTAATAAATTGCTTAAGTGTCATTGCATGAGTCTTTCTGTGCTGACTTCATGGAAGCACTAATTTCAGCCTTTCAGAGGGTTTGTATTGCCATATCTTTGCTGTCTGTTATCATCTGCAGTGTTTTTCATTGGTCTTACCCTCCAGTTTGCTTTCCCCGAATTGCTGGATTTTAAACTTTCTTCGAAGAGCGAATTAATAGGCATTGTTTGAAGTTGAATTTTACTGTTACCTTTGTGCTGCTTTTTCTTTTTTGGTGTGGGTTTTTTTTTTTCCGTGTATAAGGCCTGATTAAAAGCTTATTTATATTAATGAGAATCTCCTTTTGATACAAGGAAGCTTTGCAGAAAATTTTTGGCCACACTCTACTGTTTGTCTACAATTTTTTATTTGCCCCTAGTTTTAGTCCTGGATTCTTGGTGTTGCATGCCTTACCAACAGTTTCCTTGCATGCAAGGTGAGTACGCTGGCTTACAGTGACTGTCAGTGAAGAAGATGCACTTGTTTCTTTGGAGATCAGGCAGGCTTCTAGGATTCTGTCTCAGTAGCAGCACCTTGTTTCATCGACATATTTATTCCTCTCTTCTCTAGCAGGTTATAAACTTTCAAAGAACCTGCAGTAGAAACTCTGGTTGCTAACATCTGCCTCCAGCCTGTTGGGACCTATTTGGCTTAGTGTTTACACTAATGAACTTAACACAGGAAAGTAGGAGCACTGATGAAATTTCACTGATGACATGAAGCTGAGAGACCAAACTGATACAGTGGAAGCTGAGATTTTAATACAGTAAGACCTAGATGTTCCTGAGGCCTGGGGTAGTATAAGACAGAATTAAATTATTCGAAGTGAAAGATCACACATGCAGGAGTTGCTAGCAATGTTTTAGCTATAAACAGGTTGTCTGCCAGAATTAAATGGTGAGGAAAAGGGCTCTAACGTGCTAGTTAAGGGCTCTAACATGCTAGTTAATCATATGAAGATTGAACCACTCACTTATCATGAAGACACAAATGCAATCCCAGGATGTATCAGAAGTAATTATAACGGAGATGCGCAGCCTCATAGAAAATGTTAATGCATCAAAACCCTGGTAGGTTCTCCTCTGTAACACTGCATGCAGTTATAGCCACCCACAATGATAAAAGGTAAATTTTGTGTTGGATGTTTATGTTTTTGCAAAATGAAGGCTGGGAGGAGGAAGGGCATGATTGCTGTTTTCGTGCTCACCTGATGCACTTTCAGACAGCAGATGGACAGACCTGTGCTGACGTTAACAGCCATGCTGTGACACGCACAAAAAGTGAACAACCTAGCCATGCTTTTTTGTTGCATGGAAGTTGAGAGGTTCCCGACTGTTAGGAGAAGGAGGTTTTTGGATGGTGTTCCGAAATCAGCAGAGCATGGTTGTCCGAAATCAGCAGTGACAGCCACGTCTCTGCTGTCCAAAGCAAGTGCTGCAGTACCCTGATCAGAGTGAAAACCGGAGTGATGCAGGCAGAGGGCGGGCACTGGGGGACATGTCGTGCATCTGTCGGGCTGGGCTAGGCTGGGTTCAGCTGTGATGTTCCTCCAGCTCATGGCATGGGTTTGCAGAGCCTCGTGGCTGATTGGCGCTCAATTCCACCGTTGGGGGGCCCTCGCCAAGTTGCTAGGCTCTGTCTTTGTGTCAGTCTTCCTGAGTGATGTTTGGTCTCCCTTCAGCTGACTGGGGCCACGGTGTAGTCAGATCAAGTGTTTCTGCATCTTTGGGGCTGAGTTAATAGTTTCCCCAGATCTCTGGGGATCCCACAGAGAGCTGAGACCTTCATGGAGTTTGCTTGGGTCAAGCAAACCCACAGGGCTCCCATTTGAGGCTAATAAGCCTGAGCCGATCCTGGGAGCAAAAGTTGGGAGTGCTGGTCCTGTGTGCTCTGGCACTTGTGCAAAGAGATTGTTGAGGCTCCAGAGGTGAATTATTGCAGAGCCAAGCAAAGTTTGGCAAGGGCTGTGAATTTGAGCTCAAAGCTGCACAAAAGCAGCTACAGCTGTTCCCAGAGAAGAGCTGGCCCCTGAAGCCAGAGCACTGCATCCGCTTGATGCTGCCTTTTGTAGCAACCCTGGGCCTGAGCTATTCCTTTTTGTGTGGCGTGGATAATCCACAGCACCTGGGTGTGCTATCTACAGAGTTTTAACTGTACTTTTAAAAACCAACTGTACTTGGTTTGATCCATATTTGAAAGGATTTATAGGACGTCTGCAGTTGCAGGTTAATTAACTTAGCAAGTGCCAAGGTCCTTTCAGTATGCCCTCCTGCCCCTTCCCCCCTCCCCCCACCAAATGCTTCTGCACAGTGGGTAGTGCAGTCTGAACATCTCTTTATATGGGGTAGAGAATTTGTACTTTCATACCTACTGCTTTCAGGCTGGTAGATGCCAGAATTGACAAGGATTTTTTGTTTGTTTGGGTTTTTTTTCCCCCACCCTCTTTAAAACTTCTGACTTTATCTCCCCTATACCCCCTTACCTACTTATCTGTTATGAGATGACCAAAAGCTCCTTTCTTCCGAAAGATCAAGTGAGGAGAAAAAAGTCTTGACATACTGCTTTGTACCTGGTAATAGTGAGAATGCAGGAAAGAAACAGTCTTAATGCTCTTGAGCATTCGGTTGAGCCAGTATGCTATGAAAGAGTTAAATCATTGGTTTTCTTAACTTGCAAATACAAGAATTTGGCCTCAGGCAATTAGTTGCTCTTTGAGAATGGTTTTGTTGATATGCTGCCATCCTCTCTAGTATTTCAAAAGATTTTTACATTAATATTATATCTGCCCTACAGGTTATTCTGACGAAAGGATATTTACAGTCAGACAAAAATCTTTCAGTGGGTTATCTCTTTTTTTTTAATCCTTCCTCTTCTGTAGGGAGAGGCTTAATCAAGTTATACCTAGCCTATATCTCTCTAACAAGTGTGTTAAATATGTATCTTCAAAGGCAATCTTGAATAACATGCAGCTAGCTAATAAAAGCAAAAAATGTTCTTTCTTTAATGGGGGAGTTCAGAGAGCTAATTTGTATCTGAATGCCCTGCAGATAATCTTTTCCCTGAGCTTCAGGAAAGCCTCTTCTCTTCTGGCCAAAGACCTGACTGAATTCCTCTTGGACTCTTCATCTCTCTCATCTGTAGAGCCTGACAGGTGCAACTGCCTCCATCCGAATGAATTTCAGTTGCAGCTTGTCTCCACTGTTCTAAGCAGCGATGAGAAATTTGATCCTAAATTTGTGGTGTCATTTTGCACTCATCTTGTGGAACCAGAAGTGCCGAGCTCAGTGTTAAATCAAGAATCTGACTTGCACAAATGAATGTTTGTTTCTAAATACCCTCAGGCTACGCTGTGCTTTAATTTATAAGAGTGTGAGCACCAGATTTTAATAGAAAGGTCCTTATTAATATGTTACTCTTGGTTTTGGCCAGTGTTATTTTATCTCTGTAAAATACATACTATAACAAAAATATTTTGGTGGGAAAATGAGACATGTTACTAGTTCAGAGTAATTATCGAAACATTTGTGTCAAGCTAGTGACAACACTGTTCTTTAGCTTTTCTCAGCAATGCAATTAAGCAATGCGCATTTGGTAGAATAACTGTTTTTAACTTAGCTACTGGGAAGTGATTTTCTTTGTTCTTTGGTATTTGATCTGAGGCAAGTTTTCTACTGTTGTCAGTGGATGGACTCACAGGGTTCTCATCCAAAGGAGCTGTATTTGTTCTTACAAAGAAATGGGAAAACTTTTTTTCATCTTCTTGGTATTTGTTCTTTTGATACTGGACTTAAATGGCTCAACTTTCATTGTATTAATATTCTAAATAAGGAATAACCTTTATGCATGTGTTAGTTTTACATTGCTCAATTATTACGATTTCTGATCAGGAATTATTTTTTGAGCCTGTGGGTTTTTTGCACTAACTTTCAGTTGTATTTCGACTGTCGTAGGAAAATTCCTTTGCTTCCACCGGAGAGTAAATCTACTATCAGGGTCAAAAGCAACACAAAATTCAAGTAAAATGAATTCTCGGTCTCAGAAGGTTGACTTGAGCACACTAAAAGAGGAAAAGGAGTCACACTAATCATATCTTTTAAGTCTGGGAACTTGGTAAATTTGATAAACTGTGATCTTTTTCATCAAACAACTAAAAAAAATTGTTAAAACTGTTAAGCACCAAGAAATCAAACTACAGGGTGTTAAGAGGAAAAACAAAAGTTTTGACAAATAAAGCCGTATGTGTTGTGAAATCTTCAAAGTGAGTATCATGCATGTAGTAGAATAGTTTTAACTAGCTTATGTTCAGATGCATGGACTCATTGACCTAGTTCAGTTTGAGCAATGCTGTGACAAGTGATGTTAAAACCACGCAAGCTCATGGGGAGTTCTTTCTCTGGCTAGGAGTTACTGAATATATTGTATGATTTGGTCACCATAGATTTTTCCTGTATGTGTCAATGCTGTCCAAGTCATTGGTGTGTGCTAGGATCATCACTGCTGTATTCAAAGCTAGTGCTTTCCGGTGTTTTCAGAGCTGGGGGGGTATTCCATGGAATTTCACACAACTCTGATAAAATCCTCTATGATCAGAAATACTTCTTTTAAATAACCTAGAATATTCACCACATTTTTTCATTAGACGGATGATGGTCGGTCTTCTATCTTGTCTAGCTGTAGAAGAAAGACCTTGAGTGTCAAGAATTCATTTCCAAACTTTGTGCAAGACTGCTTTATATCTTTGGTGGATGAAAATAGTTACCTTTTTTCCCTCTCATTCTCTTCTGACTGCAGTAATGCAGAATATGTTTCTGCAGTCTGTATAGTAGGGGTATTTCAAATTCAGAGAAGGGTAGAGACCCTGACTTTAGGTTGGTCTTGCTCAAAACTTTGATTATTTCTCCATCTTTGCATCTCCTAAAGTGTTTCTGTAAGCAAGAGACTGTTTTGGAATCTACATTGCTTCTGCTGTCACTGAAATTATCTGCTTTCTCTTGCCTTTTTAGATCTCCAAGTTTGACTTGAGCTGTTAAGCTATAATTGTGTGGGAATAAGTCTGAATTCCTCATAATTTCAATTTTAGATGTCTTAGGGAATGCAAAACATAGATTGCACATTCATGCAGTCTGAGTAAGTAATAATCTTATGCTTAATTGGGAAAATATTTACAAGTGTTCCCTGGGCATTTACGGGAAGTCTGTCTCATGTTTGTCTTTTGAAAGAAATAAAAAATAATTGTTTAAAGGTCTGAATTTTAGAGCTCAATATTCGTTGCATCAAATGTGATTAGAGATTTCTTAATACTGTATTGCTAATTCACAGCTATTCTTCTACTCCAGTCCTACTCAACTACTTATATTTTGGTTTGAAACTCTGAGTTCCCTCTGTCTGCTGTGATTTTCAAATACCTACTCATAAAAATTATTTGAGTTCCAGATTCACAGCAGAATATTGTATTACTTTGGGTTTGTTATATTAGTTACATTAACAATGGATATTAATTACTAAAGAAGTTGGAGTGAAAAGTTACCATTTCATTGGTGCAAAATTAGTGAAATACTTGGGTCTTTGTCATCAGTGCTTTTCGAAATGAAACTCCTGTCAGCAGCGTTGGAGGCTGGCATTAATTCTTGTGGATTTGAGGCCTGGTTTAACCACAGTTAAACAGCACTACAGTGCTGGTAGGGCGTAAAGGCTTTTAAAAGTCTCCAAGGGCTTTTCTGGTCTTCTGCAGTTAGAAAATGATTATTGTCATAGTGTGGAGGGAAGACTCCTGTAAGGCACCTAATACACTAGTTGCAATCATGTATTCCTTAAATCCAGATGATTTACCTTCCGACAACTAGATAATGTGTTTGACCAAGCCACTTAGCTACTCTGTGATTAGTTTTCTCTGGTGGAAAATAATCTCATGTTCCTTAAAAAGGAACTCCTAAAGGCTTGTGAAGTGCTCAGATGCCCCAATATGCGTGGATTTTGTCACAGCTGTAGACAGTGTTACAGCTGAAGTCATTAGGAGCTGTTGCTTCTTTCCATTCTTCAGGATATGATGCAATATGCAATTGGAATGATTTCAATAAATTAATAGTTCAGGTTAGAGTATGAGTTTGTGATGATATATAATTTCAGATGATATTCCTCAGCAAAACTTTTTACACTTTTTCCTGCAGTATCCTTGTGTCTTAGCTTGGCTGTTACGGTTTAGATAGGTGGGGAAGCTAGCTGGGGAAAAGAACCGGTTGGATGGTTGGCCTCAGAGGGTTGTGGTTAGCGGGTCACACTCTACCTGGTGGCCAATAGGTAACAAATGGAATCTGCAGGGGTCTGTCCTGGACCAGTCCTGTTTAATATCTTTAGCAATGACCTGGAGCAGGCAACACAGTACACTCTCAAGTTTTCAGATGACAGCAGACCAGGGGGCCCAGTTGATATGCTGGAAGGTAGAGCTGCCAACCAGGGGTGCCTGGACAGGCTGAAGGGATGGGCCTGCAGGAACCTCACAAAATTAAGCAAGGACAAATGCCAAGTCCTGCACCTGGGGGAAAGAAGAGCCCCTGGCAGGGATACAGGCTGGGGACAGAGGGGCTGCAGGGAGCAGCTCTGCGGGAGAGGCCCTAGGGATGCTGGCAGACAGCCGGGTGGCAAGAGGTTGTGCCGTCTCCACCCTTGGCAGTTTTCAAGACTGGGCTAGGCAAAACCCTGAGCAACCTAGTCTGACCTCATGGCTCAGCCTGCTTTGAGCCAGAGGTTGGACTTAAAAGACTTCCTGAGGTCCTCTTCAACCTGAAATACCTTATCCTGTGATTCTAGGACTACTTATTTATTCCATTTCAGATTTTAACTTGAATTTGAAATTTGCCTTTGTAATTCAATTTGTGTGTCTAAAATGATACATGCTAAATCTGTTCTATCACAAATTCAACTAATGCTTACTCTGTGTGTGCACATGTGTGTGTGTGTGTGTTTGTGTTCCGTTTTTTAAAAAAAAAAATCTGGGCCTTTACCAAGCTCGCATTTCAAAAATAATTGTTATATCACAAGTGTTATTTGCATCTCTGTGCTTATTACTGGTTTCTTTTGTGCTTATTTCTTGTGTAAGCTTGCCACATGATTAATACACTTTTTTGTTTCAACAGAGGGAGAATATATCAAGATGTTCATGCGAGGTCGACCAATCACAATGTTCATTCCTTCTGATGTAGAAAACTATGATGATATTAGGACAGAGCTGCCTCCTGAAAAGTTAAAACTGGAGTGGGTGTATCCTTGATATCAGTAACTACTTGCTGTTCGCTTTTTGTCTTGTCTTGCTTTTTTTTTTCCTTTAGAATCTGGTCTTGTCTCTTCTCTGTTCAAAGATAAAAAAGGGGAAAAAAAGTTCAATTTAATGTAACAATTGAAGTGGCTTGTAGCTACTGTATAGTACGATTTAAAGCTGCAAAATATGTAGGCACAGAAAAGCCGTACTTTTTCTTCGTTTGTTTTGGTGTATGAAACTAATTGCAATTTATTTTTAGTGTGAAAGAAAGTGTCTTTGGAGAGTTACAGAGTTTCAAAAATGTCCTCCTCTGCCCCCCATTATATTAATGTAGGCTTTGCATTTGGGAACATTGTTAGTTTGCAATCTCTGTTCATTTTTAGGAGGTTTTAGAGCTATGGAAGATCTTTAATTTCTCGTTGTTCTTACCTACCTTGCAGAAGCAGCCATCTTCCGCACTGCTGCTGTATTTCAGCTCCACAGTGAAGGGGTTAATTTCTTGGAGACTAGTTTGCATTAAGCGCACTAAATAAATTTATCATTTGAAGAATGGAGGTGGTGTGTGGCTGACGACAATTCTCCAGGCTTAGTAGATCAGACATTAAGTTCATTATACGAGATGTGCTTTTGCACACATTTGGGTCTTCCTGTCACCCCCCCCATCTCTGCAGATTCTTCCAGTAAGCTGTGATTGTATAAGTAAGTTTCTTAGTGCTTCAGTAAAATAACATGTCTAGGCATCACTTGAGTTGGTGTAATAATCTGAAGTTTGATCCTTCTGAAGTTGCTGAAAGCAGGAAGATTTTTAGGAATGTTGATGATACACTGTCAAATGTCAGGATATGTACAGACAGAGGCTGCCTGTACCTCTCTTGGCATATCTGTTAGTGAACAAGGCATACATATATTTTAAGCCACCCCTTGTTACTCGCTTTAGGAAAGAAGATTCCTCTATTATTTTTCCTGCCTTTTTTAACTAATAGATGTTTGAAACAGATAATTTTGAGTACTTGGTTATGAAGAGCAGCTGTGGAGCTCATGTCCTCTGAACTTTTCAGTGAGACTGTGGAAGCTTAGACCATAAAGGAGGAAAGTTTTGGGTTAAAAGTCTGACTGGAAGGAAAACAGAGCTTTATTCATGCTTTGCAAAGCTGTGGTGCCCAGCTTTCCTACTGTCACAGCTCATGGGTGCTCGTGAAGCTGGCACTCATATGACTGTGGAGTGAATTGGGTCAGTCACTGATCTGGCTGAAATGTAATCTTTTTTTGCGGAGTTAACTTTCAGCAGGATCAACTCATTAATTTGATTTGCCCCGCAAACATGCAAGGACTAGAACTGGCGTACTGGAGGAAGATCAGATCTACTTTTTCAGCAGCAGTGAGTAGTTTGAACTGAGGAAAACTGATCACAAAATCACACCCTCAGCTAAGTAGGTGCAAATCCCAGTGTGGACACACTTATTTGATGCCCGAGGACCTTAAGTTCAGGTTAAAACAGTTTCCTGCTGAGGGCTAATTAAAGTGAAATAAATCTAGTCTAAACAGACTATCCATATGTTTTTGGAATCTGTTCAAGGAAATATCATCCTAAATCAGACCAGTATATTTATGAATGTGGGGTATCTTTTGAATACAATGATGAAGAAAACAATGAGGAAAAGGCAGTAAAACTTAGGAAGGTTTAATATTGGTCTTTATGAAGTTGCACAAAATTGCTCTTCAGTTTTGGAGGCAGGAAGATACAACAGCAGAAGGTCTTGTACTTCATGCACAGGTTTAGCAAGGGGAAGAAATCTGCAAGCCAGCAGTAACTTCCAAATACGACGGCAAACTGAAGCCTGTACACTTTATTAAAAAGGCATGGGGACAGTGATTCACAGAATATTTTATTGTCAGTGTTTTGCAACTGAAAGGTCAATTGAGTGTTGAATTGTTCAATCTATAAGTTTTGTTTTGAATGCCTTTAATTCTCCTGCCTTCTGGATGATTGTTTATGATTGGGCTTTCCTTCGATATTACTGTTTTGGAAGACGCTGATCAACTAATAACAACTTCAAGGCAAGAACAGAAGGGTTCTTGGGGTGGGTTTTTGTTTGGGGTTTTTTGCTGGTTGGTTGGTTTGGGAGAGGGGTGTGCTTTCTAGATGAACTGTGTCCTGCAAGTATATTCAACTACTGATACATAGTACTGTAGACTCAACAGAACACACTTAGCTTTTGTCTGCTCTGCAGAAATACCTAAGCTGCTTGGCAAGATAAAGTAGCTCGTGGGGAAGTCTGAGCTCTTGACTGTGTCTGGTTCCTGAGTGATTTCATTTAAATAATTTTGTTTGGGTATCCCTGCTTTGTAGTGCAATCTTTCCTACTGCACTTCAGAACTGGTTAAAGCATATCTGGCATTCCTAGTAATAGCGAAATATGGGTTTATTTAGCAGCTACAGAGGTCACAGTTAGTGCTGCTGTTGATAGGCAATGACTTTATAGACTTCGTAGACTCTTTCTCCCAATGTATAGTAGCTCAGTTTCTGGAGGGTATTTTTAGCTCTGCTGCTCCTCTTTCTAAGAATAATTGAAGTCAGTGGTAAATATACTATTGAATTCTGGTGTACAGTGGATCACTTTTTATGAGGACCGTGGCTATTCTTAGCCAATAAAAAAAACCAAAAAAAACCCCAAAACTAAAAGCTGTTAGGCATATCAAATGTTGTGACAAAACAGTCCTTGTAATTGGTGAGAATCATTCACAATACGAAGACAACCATCTCTGAATTTCCCTGGTTGAAACATCAGTCTCATTGAAAGATTAACATTGAAATTTAGTGGAAATTAAGCATCAAAGTTGTGCTACCCCTTTTTCTGTAGAGAGAGACAGTTAGTTATTTTATTAACATATCTGCTGCTTTGTTCTGAATATGTGGAGAAGGAAAGAACTGCTGTGGAGCAACAACCCCTCTCGTTTTCTCTCAAGATAGTCTGAGATGGAGAATGAAGAAAGCAAAAAATTGCTCCCACAATACAAGTTGTTCCTTTACTCCTAAAAAACACACTCCTAGAAAATGCAGCCACTCTTTGGTACTTTATTGTGCAGGAAGGGTAAAGGAAAGGAATGGACTGAGAAAACGTAACCATTTTTTGCAGCTTCATGAATGCCAGAGCTCAATGGTGAGTGCCAAAATATTTAGCCTTAGCTTTGCATGGTAGACTTCTGCTGTGGAAAGGCATGTTTGCGTAAATCATTAGTACTCTTTGAGGATGAATGTTCAAAGGTGTCAATCTTAATAAATCCCTATCAATACATTCCCTATTGTGTACAGCAGATTAACAAGATCTGCCTTTCTCCTCTGAGAAGGTATTTAGAATAGTGTTCTTCGTGCTTCAGGATAGAAAAAATATTTTCATTGGTTTGTAGCCCATCGTTTTTGAAAGTTCAGTGGTCTGGTTGTTTTGCTTTGTGTTTTTTTTTTTTTTAATAAAAGGCCATTCTGGAGTTTCTTTTTGCTCCATCAACGTTTAAAAGAAGAAGAAAGAGGAAGATTTAGTGAGAAAGTAAATAGTGATGGAGGAGAAACAGAGGCATCCTTCTTTTTTTTGCCCTCAGCATTGTGTTGTGTCAGCATTTTTCTCGATACCATTTGCTGAGCAAGTCAGTGAATAATCTCTGCTTCAGAGGAGCCATTGTGTTCTTCTGTAATAAACGGAAGACAGCAAGATATAAATCTGTTTTGTTTTCCGTACTCTTTAAGAGATTTAATTGACAACTGAATGCAGTGTCCCTCTTCAAACCGTTATTTAGTTACAGCATGTGTTTAATTTTGCAAGTGTTCCTGTGGTATAGCAGTCCTGTGGTTTGGTAGAACTGCAAAAGAGGAAAGGTAGTGTGGTGGTGGGTTTTTAGGGGTGAGGATAGTATTTTTGGTAGAAAGGTAGACCTTTTCCAAGAAGAATAGAGGCCAGGCTGTCAGCTTAGGAGATGTCAGTTTAGATACTCCCAAACTTGGACTACTGCACCTGCTTTCGTTTATGAGAAAGGGCCAGCTTCATCCATCCAGTTTTCTCCATGTGGGTCTTTGAATTCCTTTTATTTACCTGATTAACCAGGACCTAAGGCTGGAATCCTTTAGCTAAAGTTGCTTAATATATTTCCAATATTTTCCTTGCTGTTGCAAGTGTATTAGTTGGCACTGAAGAGGGGAGCGCTCTGAAATGCAGGACATAACAGGAAAATTATATTTTTTGAGGCTACAGAGCTACTGTTTAAGTCTGGATTTTGATGTTAATTGTACATAGTGACCCTGGGAACTGAAATACAGGCAGACAGCCACATTAATAGCCTAGGTGAAGAAAATTGCACTTGTTTCAAAGAAATAACGGGTTATAATAACATTTGATCAGTGCTAACCAAGGCTGGTTCACAGCGTGTAAAACTTCTGAATGTCATTAGGAGTTATGCAGGTTTCCTACAAAAATCATCTCTTTTATATATTTTGGGTAGATTTGGATAGAATATTTTTCACTGTGTCAGTTCCTTTTGAGTTTTGTTTGCTTTAAAAATACTCTAAAACAGTCTAAAGAAATATTTCCTGAACTTGGCAGCTGCTGTGCAGAAGCTTGCCGTTTTCTGAAGGGCATTAGGAATTTTCACACGCTTGTTTTAAAAGACCAAATGGAAATAATGCTCTGATGCCGGGGGGGCAGATGCACAGCTCTGTTGCTGTAAAAAATGTTAAGCCAGTACAGTGAGTCCTGCTGTTACCTAATGAAACTTCACATGGAGGTGTTTATAAAATGACAACACTGTATTTGTTTTACTTCAGTGTGCCGTATATATTTTATTTTTAACATCAATGAGCATCACTTTTTAAGGGATTTCGTTTCCTGAAGCCCAATTATATGGGGTTTGTTTTGTTTTGTTTTAAACCGTGTTACTGAAACTGTGCTGTAGTTCTAGAGGAAAAAACATAAAGGGCATTTGCTGACATGAGAGCTCCCCAGGAATCCTTTAAGGGGGGGGGGGAAAGTTGTGGGGTTTTTTTTTTCTGGTATACAGTGATTATGAAAACCTTGACTTAAAAAAAAAAATGTATAGATATGGGTATCGTGGAAGAGACTGTCGAGCCAATGTTTACCTCCTTCCTACCGGAGAAATTGTATATTTCATAGCATCAGTGGTGGTACTATTTAACTATGAGGAGAGAACTCAGCGACACTACTTGGGTCATACAGACTGCGTTAAATGGTTAGTATTTAACATTTGCATGTAAGTATGTGTCTAATAATGCAGAAATGTATTTTTTTATTCTCTCCTACTGTATGTATGAGCTCATTAATGTCATCATAATTGTAGTTATTTTCTGTTTCATCAGTCCCAGTAGATTTCACTGTAGTAAACACTGCACAAATGAACGGTGCTAGAGCAGGCCATGCTAGCTTAGGTTTTCTGGCAGTAATGTAAAACAACAGGGTGTGTAAACAATCTTAAGAGTGCCAAATTAGAGAAAGGATCTTTGCGTAAATTATTCTAAATAGATGTCCCAGAAATTAAAAATTGTTGTTAGCCTAATTCTAAATCAGTGATTTACAGGCAGTGTGGCAAAGGTGTAGTCTTAAAGGAGAATTAGAAAACCAAATGGAAAACTGAGCAATAATTTTCTCATTTTTTAATAGATGCCCCATCCAAGTGAGGCATCTGTTGTCTGGGAAATACGAAAGATGTTTGCAAAACCAAACAGAGAAGCAGGGAAATTGAAGCCAACGTCATTGTGGGTGCAAAGGCAGTTGCTGACTTTACGATGTTAGTCTGAAGAGTAGTGCAGATGATGTGATGGGGAACATAAGCTCCCTACTGTACCAGAAAGGAGGAGAGTTGCCATCTAAACCTCTTTTCTCCCGGCTGTGCTTTGATAACTGTAATTGTTTCCTGTGGGAGGAATGCTGTCAGTCTTGTGTTCTTCACTTTCATTCAAAAAACTAGGCTGAATTGTAAATGCTTTTGGTGTCCATTACTCTGACCTCTTCAGGCTCCTCCCTGCTTCCCCTTTCCTGGTTCAATGGCTTTCTTCACATTTGTAATTTTACAGAGAAAGCAAATAAGAAGGTCGGTCAAAAAATCACTAGGACTAAGAGGATGTGTACTCTGAAATTGCACTATGTTTTTTTTTATATCAACTCCAAAGCAAAATGTGATAAGCAAAAGCAAATTTTTACTTACACTAGTGGTGCACCATACTGGAGAATTTCATTAGTACAATTACATTAGTAACTCATTTCAAGTGGCAGTAATCCCTGACTCCTGGCTGCACAAGCCGTCAGCCAGCTTTTCAGCTGTTTTTTCCCCAGGTTCATGCTATCTGTACGCTTAGGCATAAAATATGCTGTAGTGTTTATAAAAATGGCATATAACTACATGTAGGAAGTTCATTGTGACATAATGTATGTTTTGTTACAGTGGACTCCCAATATAGTGCAAACCTTAGATTTGTCAGAGCACATGTGGAGGTGGCTCTTCTGGCACTCCTAGTTTTGTGCCAGCAGCCATTGCAAGAGCCTGATCGACCCATTAGTACAGTGTGTTATGAAATAGTCTGATGAAAAACATTCAAGCTGTCTCATTAGAAGTGGGATTGAGGATCATAAGTGTCTTCACGGGCTTCTGTTGAGAAAGAAAAAAAATTTACAAAAAACCTCTCAGTTTTGAAGACCTATGACAGCAAAAGCAAGTCATATTTCTGTCTGTCTTAGTCTTGCAGTTCATCCAGACAAAATTAGAATTGCAACAGGACAGTTAGCTGGAGTGGATAAAGATGGAAGGGTAAGTAATAGAGCTGTTGAGCAGTAGTATTTTGTTTTGAAAATCAGGAAAAGTGTTCTGTTTTTTTTTAATCTCATCATCACCTTCTGTTTGCAGTTTATTTTATGCACAGCCTTTACTGAGATATTTTGCTGTTTCTAAGGTAACAGCCTATATCTCTAGAAAAAGACAGTGACAACTAAACACTCAGCCATACATCAAAAAGAGCAGAAGCTCATAAAGTCCTTTAACTGTGACATAGGAAACTCAATTTTAACTCTGCAAGCAAATGTGAAGCTTGTAATTGATTTATAAGGCCACGTCACTTCTGTCACATTTCTTTCAATAAGTCTTCTCCCAGAAGAGAACAAGTCCCCCCAAGTTCTGTGGGTCAGTGTACTCTTAAGCCTTCATGGAAGAGGAAACCAACTTGGAGAATTCACGGAAGGTGTCAAGCTTTCCTACAAACTTCCTTATTTGAGAGCAAGTGTGTTTAAATGCTGTTGTCCCTGGCTGTTGGTGAACTCTGTCAGAATTTGAATAATTGGATTATCTTCATGAAGTTGTAGACAGAGGGAAAAAAAAAAAGAGGTGGGAAGAAAAAAGACAGATACTATGAGGTGTAGAAGCACATTAAATATAACCCTTATTCAGATGTTCAACTTAATTTCTTAGATTTTGTAAGAAATTGATGTGGGATTTTTTGTATAGATATTGTTATGATTTCCACTGAACATTTGTTGAATCTCTTGTTAGGGCTGGTTGGTTTGTTTTTCCATCAATGGGATGATTTATTGTCACTTTCTATGGTGAATGCTGTCCTTAAGCCAACTTAATTGCCACTTTATTTGTGATTGTTTCACAGTTATGAAGCTAAGCTGGTTTGGGATAGTACTTGTATGAAATATAACCATGGAGATTTTCATTGAGTGGTTGGTGATGGTTAGGGGACTCGGTGCACCAGGGTTGGGTTTTGTTTGGTGGTTTTTTTTCCCTACATTACATATTAAAAAAACCAAGGTTTGATCATTATTTTCAGTTGTTGCATAAGATTGCTAGGTCTGGGGTCTGAAATGCAAGATGACTCTTCCATTATTTGTTCAATGACTTAAATTGGGTAAAGATTCATTTTCACAACTCCCAAAAATGCCACCATACTTGATTTCTTATCTCGATGGTACCACTGCCATGTTTGTAGTCCACACGTAGGGAGCTATGACTCTCACCTTTTGAGCTTCAAGATAACTATCCAGTGGCATTGTTAGCACAGGTCATCCTGCATTTCGGTCTGCAGTCTGTAATTCAGGTAACATCTGCTTAACAAAACTTGACACATGCATGTGATGCTTTCACTGTTGATGACGCTCTTTGTCCCATTGCTTTTTCACACAGCCTCTGCAGCCCCATGTTAGAGTATGGGACTCGGTGAGCCTCGTGACGCTGCAGGTTATCGGCCTCGGGACTTTTGAACGTGGAGTGGGGTGTTTGGATTTTTCAAAAGCGGTAAGATGGGTGCAGTTACTTGGTGTGTTAAATAATTTGTCCAATCCTACATAAACGGGAGGGAAATCTTCGGAAGTTTTTGTATGTAGTTGTCTAGCTGATCTGTTTTGGTATTAAAAGTGTGTCAGTAAAGTTTATGTATACTTTATAAAACCAGCTGACAGTGAGCTAGCTGGAAAAACAGGAAATTGCACACGTAAAATTGCGGTAACAAACTAGTGCAGTGAATAAATAGCAGGCAAGAAAAGCCTTAACTAGAAACTGAAGTCTGTGCTGGGTTTGGTGGTTTGGTTTTGTTTGTGAGGGGCTTGGTTTTTTGTTTGGCTGTTAAAAACAAGTTTGTTAGTGAAGTTCATGAAGACAAATTTTAGTGAATTCTGATAGAAAGCGTAACTTTTCTGCTTGCACAGCTGGAGTAGGTTTTTATCCACCAACAGGAAGTAAAAAACCCAACATTATCTTGTGCTACTTTTTCCTGAGGAATACTTTCTTCAATTTGTGCCTCTACTTTTACATAGAAAAAAAAAATAGAACTCTTGTTACCAGGCCCACAGAATTTATCAGAAAAATCGGTAGCAAATGGAGATGTGCTACTTGGCATTGATAAAGTTCTCATTTCAAAATTGGCAGTGAGTTTATTTTTTTGTAAAATATGTGTATATTTTCATCTTTAAGCTGCCTTTGTATTTTCACCAAAGCACTAAAGACAAGTCAGACCTCATGAAAACCCAGGCTGTGCTTCTTGCATCCCAGCAAGAAGAATTAATACGTGTAAAAATAAAAAATGCAGAAAAAGAATGTCTGCTGTAGTTTGCTAATAGAGGAAGAGATTCACAGGACAGCTGAGGTAGGGAGAGGATGAAGAGCACCTCATCCACCGTCCTGCTCACCGCAGGCTCAGCCAGAGCAGGCTGCTCAGGGCTGTGGTCCAGCTGGGTTCTGAGTATCTCCAAGGATGGAGACTCAACAGTCTCGCTGGGCAACTTGTTGAAAAGAAATGCTTACACATTGAAATGTTGCTAAGTTAGTTATACCTAGGTTTTGTCTTTCAGTAAATAAAAGAATTTTTTGTTTGTTTCTTTTTTGTTTTTTGTTTTACAAATTGGGAGTAGCATACATAGAATAATGTGAGAGGAATACTGTCATTCCTGTTTCTCTAACAAATCAATAAAACTTCTGAACTCAGATACATTTGTTTTTCAAGGTGAATAAATACATGTTCCATCATTTTAAAAAACAAAACAAAACAAACAAACAAAAAACCACTAAGGTATTTTTGAGGACTAGATTTTAGTTTTTATTAGTTTGTTTTGCAGCTGAAATGGATTTTGATACCTTATTACAGTCTCATCTGATTCCTCACTGGACTGAAACAGTGAATATGCAGTATCTAGAACTGTGTTTTTACCACATAATTCCATTAACCCATGCAAGAGCTTGTATATCGCCAGTGCTGTCTTCAGGGTGTCTTTCCACTTAATAATTGACATGTATATTTGCATATTACTGCTCATAATAGTATTAGTATTTGGGAATAAAAATTTCAGCCACCTCTATTTTCATAATTTGTTAGAGAATGCGGTTGAACTGCAAGAATCAACTTTAAAATAAATAAGGCCTCCTCCAAATCTTTCTACACATGTCCTTGAAACAACTGGTTTGTGCAAGTATGTGTTGCTGTGAATAAGTATGTTTTTGTTCTAAGATTTTCTGTCTGCTCTTTTCAATTCCGTATAGCCATATTTACCATTTTGTTGTAAAATTGTTCAAAATTAGCCATTTCAGTTATTTGATACCGTAGATGCCAGTCTTTCTGCTCTGTAAGCATCATT
Organism: Calonectris borealis; assembly: GCF_964195595.1. Taxonomy (NCBI): domain Eukaryota; kingdom Metazoa; phylum Chordata; class Aves; order Procellariiformes; family Procellariidae; genus Calonectris; species Calonectris borealis. The sequence continues at coordinate 101,412,771 of NC_134314.1, read as the reverse complement.
TTATTCAGAAGGTGTTACCTTTGCTGCAGTTTTACAAACTACATGATGAAACTGCTGGTACTTAATGGTCCATGAGGAAAAAATGAGATGTGCTTACAAAATTTGATAATGTAAAGTTGTGTGTATGTGGTAGTGACATTTAAGAAAAAAAACACAAGTGGAGCTATGTGTCTGTCCTCTGAGACCTGAGGAAAACCAAAATATTTGCAGAATAGAAAAAGGGAGAAATCTCTTTGCTACTACCTTGATATTGCAAACAAGAAAGCAAAAAAAAAGACAACAACAAAACCAAACTGAAATGGAAAGACTTGGTAAGATGCTTTTAAAGCTTTCCTAGAATATTGCTTGAAGCATGGTCATTTTTTGTGAGATTATGCAAAAATCTATGTCTGTCTTTAAGAGAAAAGGAAAATACCAGATATATCAAGCTTATAATTACTTTAAAAGGACTTGCTTAATTTATATTTATAACTTTGGTTTTTTAAAATACTACTACCCTTCCCTGTTTCTAAATGGGGTGTGATAGTACTTTGTCAGCACTTCTTTTGTTCTTTTTCCTTTAGGATTCTGGTACTCATTTGTGTGTAATTGATGACTCTAATGAGCATATGCTCACTGTGTGGGATTGGCAGAGGAAATCAAAAATAGCAGAAATAAAGGTAATTATTGCACAAATTAATATTCTGAAATACAAGTGTTTTTATTCCCATAAATACAACAGTTTGTGAGACACACATTTGATCTTACTTGGAAACTGCAACTGTGTAATACTGCTGGCTTGTGTAAGGGCACAAAAGAAATGTATTCTTAACTTGTATATTGGAAAGGTTTTGAATATTGGAGCACTTATAATTCCATTTTACTCATCCCTAAAAGCCAATCCAAATAAAGCAATTCTCTAATATTTTCCTAATTTTAAAAAAAATAATCCTGGGAGCTTTAAGAAACTGAAGTGATGTTTCAGTCTGTAGTTGTTTATTTAAAAGAAAACAAATTTTTTTAGACATTTCTTATTTTCATTTTTTATCTGGATCGAGTTCCAGACATTGATTCTCAGTACATGTGTCTCTTCTCATTTGAAGTCCATCAGTACTTTTGTAGATTGCAATCTTGTTTGCTTTCCTGTTTCTTTCATAACCTTCTAAATTTCTGATTGATGAGAAGCATTCAGAGGTGTTGCGCTCAATGTTTATGTAAAGTTGATTCCACTGGAAACACCCAATCCAATAATAACTTGCTATTGAAGTCTGTATTTTGAGACATCTTGCTTTGCATTACACAATATCAAGCAAGGAGATAGTACATGGATGTGGAACTGAGGATTTTTTAATTTATTTTAATCATAAGTCAGCAAATGGCATGCTCTACAAGCATATATGTCTATATGATTACAAACTTGCAATTTCAGATAACAAAATCAGGTTGGTTTGACCCATTTTCTTTAAATTATGTTGACCAATACTAATTATATTCTATTCTGTAAGTTTTCATGTAATTCTATGTCATTATTTTCATTTCCTTACTGATATTTAATGTGAAGCTATGTGGCATATGCCTTGTATTTCCCACTTTATTGACATTGTTGCGACTATTTTCACTCTCCAGGGAGTTCCTTGGTGTTTCGGAATTGGCTAAAAACAATTTGGCAGGGACAGCTTGCCTTTCAGTACTTACTCATGTTTAGGACTTGATCTCGCAGTATCTTAAGCACCTTCCATGATAGGTGATGTCAGTAGAGTTTCATCCCTTGAGCTAGGGTGCGAAACGGAAACCTTCTCTCAGCTGAACTCCATTAAATTTTTCAGTCCTTAGTTTCGTATGATTTGTGGATATAGCAGATCCCCTCATGTGGAGGAAACTGTGTGTGAGAAGCATAATTCAACAAATACGGCCTTCAACGAAAAATGAAACTTAAGAAGGTTGTTTTCCTAAAGTGAGCCAAAAATGGTGAGGTGGGAAAGAGTACTCCCACAGGTGCTGATTCAGCAGCACTTTTATGTATACTCTTTTAAAGCATGGGCTTAAATCCCATAGAAGTAAATGATTGATGCATTTACTTAAGTGTTTTGTAGAGTTATTGCCTCCAAGAGATTGTTTTCAAAGACAGTTTGGTTGAATATACATTAGAGGTTAAATAAATGACCAGTCAGTTTATGATGTTTGTAAAATCTATTGGTAAAGGAGGAAATATTGACTGAGGTGTTAGTAATTCAGGAACAGTATATGCAGCCACTAAAAATACAAAGGTGGGACTCTGTATCAGGGGTTTGAGTTGTGCAGGTTTCTTTTCTTCTTCTTCGGGAGGAGGAAAGGAGAGGAAGAAAGAACCCAAAGGAATTTTTACAGCAATTCAGAAAGAGAATTATGAATATAATCCTACTATGTTACCATTATCTCAGTTGCCTCTGTCACAGCTTTGTTATCCAGAATAGCAAACTAGTCTGTGTAGAAACTAAGCAGGGTTTTCAACTCAAAAAACTGTCTTTTATAGATCATTCACTTTCCATGGCAATAGTCCTAGCTATTCCAGAGGGCAGAAGCTTTTGAGATTTAAAAAGCGAATGTAAACCCCTGACTTTGCTACTGAAGTTTTATAAAGATCTCTTATGAATGTAAAAAATCAATATATATAAAATGATATGTGCGGTCATTCAGGCAGTTGATTTAGCACGGAAACTTAGAGATTCTTTTAAGCATACAATGAGCTGTCTAGTTCCTCATATCTCTGTTCTGAAACTTGGGATTTCTAGTAGTTAATGACCCATCTGAATAAATATTATTTCTGTTACTATTTCAGACTACAAATGAACTTGTTCTTGCTGTAGAATTCCATCCAACTGATGCAAATACCATAATAACATGTGGCAAATCTCATATATTTTTCTGGACCTGGAGTGGCAATTCATTATCAAGGAAGCAAGGGATATTTGGGGTAAGAATATCTTGATATCAGGTCAGTTTTAAATCAATGGAATGATCTGCTCACGCTTTCTATAAATTTGTACTGTTTGAGCAGAGAGGTAAACAATCAAAAAAGGTTAAATTCTGTATACGTGTATGCAGGGTGTATGAGTCTGGATACATTATACTAATTACGTAACGCGTACAAGTAATTATCCCTTTCTTTTGCTTATTTTGTTTCAGAAATATGAAAAACCCAAATTTGTTCAGTGTTTGGCTTTTTTGGGAAATGGTGATGTGCTCACTGGAGACTCAGGTGGGATAATACTTATATGGGGCAAAACTACTGTAGAATCTACTCCAGGAAAAGGACCTAAAGGTAGGATACATTCACAGTTAATCGCAGATTTTAGATAGTTTGTAGAAGACAAACATAAAGGATTGCATTAGAAAAGGAATAGGGAAACAGGCCTGACGAAGGGTGTACACTTCCTATTATTAACAGGTGGTATTAAACTCCTTCAAGTCTCATCAATGTGCTGACTTAAGAGCAATCCAGAGTTTCTCAATAATTAATGAGACTGTGCCTGAAATGAATTAAAACTACTTTATCTAAATGTTTTGCATTTAAATAAATGTGCAGTTAATCAGCTTTCCTTTCATCCTGAGATTTGAAAAAGGCTGTAGGATCAGTTTGGGGATTCTGCAGGCTACCTTTGCCTCATAAAGCTTACGTTGTACCATGCTTAGTCTCAGAGGAATACTATTAAGTGTTGAAGCTGATGTTAGTAGGACTTGTATGTGAAGGAAAAATATAATGTGTAGTTGTACCAGTTACGCAAATAATAGTATCTGGTTTAGCAGAGACTCAAGTCTTGGCTGTAAAATATACTTTAAAACCCATCTTATTTGAAATTGGGGTTAAACTTACTCTTTAGGGCAAAGCTTTTGTAAAAAAGAAAGGAAAATTATTTGTTACCCAACATATGCAGACCTGGCACAGTTGAGCCCTAAGGTAACTTATAAATTAAAGGGTAATTTATTTTACTTGGCAGCTATTTCAAACACTCTGGTTTAAATTGGTATGCCAGGAAAACATTCATGTAAAAAGCAAATTTTTAACGGTAAGTCTGTTTTTTAGGTAAATCTTTTTCTTGTCTTTCAAGGTAACTGCAATGGAAAAGTAATTTAACAGATTATATGATGTTTAATTTTGAAGTTCTTGTGCAAAAATAACCTTTTCCCAGTATAATCTTAAAAGATATTGAATAGAACATTTATTTACATTGGCTTAATTAAATATGGGATCTTTTAGTTGGTTTATCACATTAGATTGGTCACAGGACTTGATTGCAAACTCTTTTTCGCAGTGTGAGAGCATGCTGACCTGAACTGACTTGAGCCATAGGCAGTCATTGAAGTTAAGCTGGTATTTATCTGGGAGCTGTTTTAGGCTTTTTCTGTGATTGCTATTTGAAAATATGCAAATCTCAAAGCACCAGAATCTTGCTTTTTTTTAAATATACTTTACTACAGCAGTTCTTTTGACATGAAGACTGAATTAGGATGCAAAAGGCTTCCTTGCTACCTTTGTTGTTTAATTTTCTCATCTCTCTTTCATTCTTCCTAGTGTTTTCCTTTGGGTAGACTGCTACGTTGATAGATGCCAAATGCTGGTTATGCTATTTTAAGTGAGGCAACATCCAGCATTAGATATTAGGTTCATGCATCCTGGAAACTTTGCTATAAATAATTTGCTTTTTATTCCCATAAGACTATAGACAACAAGTCTTTGAGTTTCTTTTAATAAAATAACTTTAACTCTTTTCTAATAATGACTTGCTAAATACTTACTGACTCTAAAGGACAGTTTCTCTTGCATCTGGAAAAACTGTGTTCCCTTGGGTAGCAGAGAAATGAAAGCATTTTGCGTATAGTTGTTGTTCTTGCCTTCACGAGTTGCAGGACAATCAATCTTGAAAAAGTTTCTATTCAGAAAGGCAGGTCCTTTGTTTTATCTTTTTATCCTGTAAGAAAACACTACCACCTTGTGTTTGCAATACTAATGCAATACTAATAGCCTGACAGTCTGAATGTAATTATTTATTATATGCTGTTACTTTATTCTTCTGCCAAAAGACACAGCTTCTTGTAAACCCCAGGTGAAAAAACGAGTAGTGTTCTTTATTATTTTCTTTTTGTGCATGTAGGAGTATATCAGATAAGCAGACAAATCAAAGCTCACGATGGCAGTGTGTTCACACTCTGTCAAATGAGGAATGGGATGCTGCTAACTGGAGGTGGGAAAGACCGAAAGATCATCTTATGGGATCATGATTTGAATCCCGAAAGGGAAATTGAGGTAAGAAAGCAAGAGTGACAAGGAAATTACCTTGAGCAAGGTATTGACTAGCAAGACCGAGCCCTCTCCTCCACCCTTTGGAGGATCAGTAGTTACGATGATAAGACTATCTTCTGGTTGCTGTCTTTTTAAGTGGATGACAATGTTTTTATAAAAGTGTTTAAATTTTCAGCCTATAAATGAGCCTATATGAAGTTTCAGTTCTCCTCGGTTTAAGCTGAACAGAAATTTTAAGGTTTTTCTTTCCTCCAAGGCCTTCCTTAATTTCTTTTATTCGTCCCTTTTTTGAGGATATTCTTTAGTATTGCCTGTGTTTTTGTTACGTTTGCCTGTCTGGAGAAAGACAGTGTTACCAGGATTTGTGTGTTTTAATAGAATTTTTGACATAAGGCAAACGATTGGTAGGATACATCCGGGTATTCTGGAAGAATTAATGATTAATAAGCTGTGTTGAGGAACTTCTCTTAACTTTATCCTAAAACAAGTGTTTCATGAATATGTATGTCTTTGTGATTTGGCTCTATGGCAATGCTAGGTAAATGGGGATGAACTGGAAAAAAATGGTACGTTACGGATTTTAAAATACTTTTTTTTTTTCCTGACAATAAGATGACCTCTTGAAAGAACGTGTTGTTCTTAAACAGTTGTTGTAATAATGGTTTGTTCCACTTACCTAGTGTCCATTTATAGCTGCATTTTTTCCGTAACACGTATGTTTAGTTCTATCTAGAGTTTGTTATTACCTTGAATCTAACACTAACCTTTAGAAAACACGGCTGAGAGTAAGTAAGCATTGAGTATCATATACAACTCTTAGGCTTAAGTAACACACTCTAGTCATATCAATGTCTCTATTTTCCTTTTGGTAATAATGTTATGTTAAAGCTAATTTTTTATGTTGAGAAATATTACCAGAACCCTGACAGAAGACTTTCTGAATGATTGCATTGATTTTGTGGCTAATACTAAAGTTAGTGTGTTTTCTAAAGAAAAATCATTTAGAAAACCAAATAAATGCACACTGTAAAATAAAACAGTGTATTAGACTTCAAGCATGTGGTAAACAAACTCAATAAAATTCGGAGTCATTGCTGACATAAGGCATATGAACATTTACTTAAGGCTAATCAGGAAGCATTAAGAAAATCAGGAAGCATTTACTGTGTGCTACAAGATTTTTCTTATTCTTCACAATGAGTTTTGAAAAGTAAACAGTAACTATGTCTTATTCCTATCCTTATAAGATGAGTTGTAAGGCTGTGGAGTGCATTTGTTTAGTGTATTTGACACTTAAAAATCCATGTAATTTAATTTGTAATTTTTTCTACTGAGACTTACTAAAATGGCACAATTGTGATTGTTTTGGAGCAAGATTGTTTTATATGCCTGTACTGAACAAATAAATAGGGTAGGTTTCGGGCCAAGTCCTGATCTAGTGTATACATGATTAGATTATTCTTTTTTACTGGGAGAACTGCAGTTCTGGTACTGTCGTTGTGCACTATTTGTGGTCTTCAAAAATAAGCACCTATCAAGATGCGTGATGTGGTTTTACAGATGTTTCTTTTCCTAGGTTCCTGATCAGTATGGAACAATCAGAGCAGTAGCAGAAGGAAAAGCAGATCAATTTTTAGTTGGTACTTCACGAAACTTTGTTTTGCGGGGAACATTTAACGATGGTTTCCTAGTAGAGGTACAGGTGAGCACAACTTTTTTTTTTTTTTTTTTTAAAAAAAACTATAACCCAAAAATGTAAAGGCATTCTCTGCTGGTGAGTTATTTTAAGAGTGTCTTTATTTTATTCATTGTTAAATCATATGTGTTTTCTTTCCAGGGACATACAGATGAACTCTGGGGACTGGCATCCCATCCTTTCAAAGACTTATTTTTAACGTGTGCCCAAGATAGGCAAGTTTGTATGTGGAACTCTGTGGACCACACGCTGGAATGGACCAGGCTGCTAGATGTATGTCAACCCTTTAATGTTAAATACAAAGCTGGAAAATAGGAAAAAGCATTAGTTTTCTGCAACACCCTTGTGCCATCTAATTGCAAGAGAAGCAAAAATCCTGTAGTTACGTCTTTAAAAGCAGCTATTCGGAAGCTTTGATAAACTTAACCAGACATTGTATAGACTCATCAGACATTGTATACACTGTACTCTGGTTACCATTGTCTGATGCCATTCTGACAATCCAAGTTGAATAAAACTTAGTCCTTGTTACAGTGTAACTTTTTTGCCAATTATTCAGACAATCTGAAGAAGATATCATATAGTTGTGCAAGGTTTGGCTTTAGATATCCTTCCTTACTGTCATTGTTCATTTCATGTTTTGGCTAGTTCTGTCCTAATACCCAAGCAAAAGTATCTTTTTACACAGAAATTTAGGCTTTTTACTTTCAAGAACGTCACGTAGTGCATGTCACTGATACATGAAAAGAAAATCTGTCTGAGGATTATAAGCATGCTGCTAAGTGATTGGTTTTCCCTGTGTCAGTTCACCTCAGACTTTTAGGGTAGCTTTGGTAAGGAGAGGTGTTTGACCATAAGGAGGCGGGCGGGTGAATCACATGTCTGTGCCTCTCCGTTCAGGAACCGGGGCACTGTGCTGACTTCCATCCCAGTGGAGCAGTGGTCGCAATAGGAACGCACTCGGGCAGGTAAATGCCTTTCGACTGAGTTGTGATGATTGAAAGTTTAAAGCAGACAATTTGATACTACGTGTCTTACATATTGGAATTCGTTTGCTTTTTATTCTTTTTGCTGGAGGTTAAGTAGCCAAAAAAGCTTGGGGGAAGGGGACGGACCTTTCGTACATGGGTTAGATGAAGACAGAAGGGTTATTTGACTGTTGTTAGACTATTTTGGTTTTTTAACTACTCTCCCATGAAAGCCCAGGCCTTGATTTTTATTTATTTATTTTTTTACTATTTTTTTTGCAGAGGTTTCCATGAGCAGTCCTTATTGGCTTTACCAAGTATCATATATTTCAATATTGTGTGTGTATGTTACATTAGTTTGTAAGATGGGCACAGTACAGATCTTCCTCTTTCCCAAATCAAACACACTTGCAACCTTTTAAATTGACATGGAGAGGCAAGTGAACAGGCTAGGATTTTGATTTTTGGGTAAGACAAAGTTTAACATGGCACATTGCTGCAACGAAGTGCTGTCAAGCTGTTCATATTCTTCCTGAAATCGTTGCGTATTTGAAAGCTATCAAAACACAAGCTGAATCTTTTAACTCAGGCTTCTTTCAGTGGTGGAAAAAATTTGTTTTAATTCATAGTCAAACTCTGGCTTGGTATCGTGTCCTGAGAAAGGAGTCTTATGCAATGGATTTTTATCAAGTACCAATTAAAAGAAAAAACGGGATATTCATAGCATTAGAAAGGTGAGAGGAGTAGATATTAAATCTACTAGCATTTTATTCTGTTTTTCAGTTATACCTCATGGTTGACAATTCGATGATAAAATAACGCATAGTGCATGTAAGAAAATCGGGATTTTTTTGTGTGTTTAATTCGCCCCCTAGAAATTTTTTTATACCTAACCTCATGCCTAAAAACCATTTAAAGTTTGGTTTTTAGAAACTGCTGAGCATGTGTAACACCTTTAAACTTTCCTGGAAAAACGAAATGTTACATACTTTTTAAGGAGTTTTCTTCTCCAAGATGAAGATACAGTCTGCACTAAATTCATTAGGTACAGTATCAGGCTAGAAAACCAAGTTTACCTTCCTAAGAAGAATCTTGCTGAGCTCTTGTATGTTTGGTTTCCATGTTGTACCTTTCCATTTTTTCATCCCTTTCTAATTATAGCATTAAATTAAACAAGTGTTTCTACCTTCATTAAACAGAGCAGAAGATACTGGCCTAATAGTACTTGAAACAGGGAAAAGGGAAAAGAAGGTCAGGCTACATTTCTTGAGAGTTATTAGATGTTTTTGAAATTACATCAAAGCACAATGAAGACATATTGAATGGTCGAAGCATTCAGTCTTGTGTTTGGTTTTGAGGTTTTTAGTTGTGAGGTTTTTTTGTTTGTTTTTTTTTTTCCTCCCAGAGCGTTTTAACATTACTTTTTCAGTTCAGCACTTTTCAGTTTAAATTTGTATTTTTTGGTTACCTGAGGCAACCAATTTATACTGTGTTGGATAAATTTATGATGATGGCCTTGGGTTTTTTGGGGTTTTTTTGGGTTTTTTTTTGTTTTTTACCCTGTTTTTCTTGGAACTGAGCAGTTATATTTTCACCATTATATTTTATTGCATTCTGAAGTTGCATGATTCAATGATAGGTTTGAGATATACAAATGAAACTGAATTGAAATGAGGCCTGCTAAGTGTACAAGTGTATGAGAAATAAATGGAGTTGTGAATCAAGATAAACAGAACAGTTTTAAATTTACTGCCTAACCAGCAGCATCACGCGGTGCTTTCTGCACCAGATAATCCAGTCCAAGGGAATTATTTCCCAAGGAAGGAGGGCTGCATGATGTATCTTGTTTAACGTATGGGAGAAAATAGTCTCAGGCCTTTAACAAGTTATTAAATAACTTACATGATTCATAGCCCAAAATGCATAAAGCCAATATTAAATGAGTCTAATTTATTTAGAGTTCAATAAACCTTGGATGTGTCTGTCTATTGTCGTTCTAGTGCCGCTCTCTTCCAGTATGGAGGTCGGTAAGACAGGGGTGGGGGATGGAGCATTAAGAAAGATGGGTTTGATGGTTAAAACTGTGACATCTGAAGAAAACTGAATTTTCTACCTCTCTTCCCATTCTTGTCTGTTGTTTCACAGGGGTGTGTTTTTATCAGGCCAACACATATGTTTTTGGTGTGCTTTTCACGTACCGCTTCCCATGATGAGTGTTTCAGTATCATTTCCCTTTTTGGGCTGTCTGCAAATGGTCTGCTGCAGGTTTTGTTAACTCCTTCTTTAAATACCTTCTGTGTGCCTGGTCATCAATTGTCTGGGATTAAGCCTGGTTTGGAGAGAACTAATACGTTTTGTGGATCCTGCTGTTTGCTGGAAGTGCACAGCTAAAAAACTAAAAAGGGCTTGCAATCAGAAATCCTACCAGAAAAGGGGGTTTTTCAGGGCACTATACAGATCCTTTTGCCATGCTGCCAGTGGTATTATTTGCAGGGAAGTAGACCTTTCTGTGACTAATCGTGTAGAATATCTTGAGTGCTGTGCACTGCAGAAAAAAAGACTAATAAGATTCTTACAAAAATACTAACATTATTAAGAAAACTGAGGGCTGGAGGACGAGACCAGCATGAGCCAGAGCCACAAGGAGGTAAATCAGTCAATAGAGCTATTGAGATTCATACCGGTTCAGCATCTGTTGTGGTGTTAAGATGAAGAAGCTTAAATATCCCAGGGAACCAGTCTTGTAAGATGGGTTCGTTTGTTTACTCTGATTAATGCCTTGCAGGTTCAACATTCAGTATTAACTAAACGTGGGAATTGCAAGTGTAAGTGCAAAAATATATTACTACTTTGGAATACTGTTTCCCTGGTGATTTCATCAGAAAAATTCTGCATTCACAGATGTGAATTACCAGTAATGAATGTCTGTCATGGGTCAGAATTCGTTTTCCAAAAGAGAGTAGTTTAAGGGGTTTTGTTTCTAAAAACATATTTTTAGATAGGTTATTAGTATTTTTTTTAAAGCAAAGGAATGGTGAGACAAGAAATGGATGAAAATGGCAAAAGTTCTGTCTTGTTTACGTGAACTCACAAACAAGTTAAGCATGTTATCTTCAGTAACAATTGGGAGAAAATCAATAAAAACCAGAAAAAGCAAAAGAGCTACTATCTTACAGCTGGGATACCATTCATCCATCACAGTGCACTGGCTGTTTCCTCTGTCAGCTAAGATTGCTGCTAATATCTCTTGTTCAGAAAAATTTTTGGAGAAGGACCAGTGTCACAAAATGCTGTCTCCTAATGCCATATGAAGTTCACTGTGCACTCTTAAGAGCAAGAGAAGTTTTGCATTGTGTTTGATACCACGCAGTACCACTTCTGCGCTTTCAGTAAAATAGGGGGGTTTGCATGTTTTTCCGGTTGCATTTTAGGCTTTTGGTATTTTTCGTTTTACATAATATTAACTGGAGGATTACCTGGTTCAGGTAACAGCCTCAAAGGACCAACCTAAAGAGCCGGTCTCAGGGCCAGCATCGAGGCATGTCTGTGCTGCAGCAGCCTCCCTGCCCTGCCCTGGTTGTGTGTTTTGGAACACAAAGGGCTCTCGGCCCTCCCCTTGGCTGTCTGGCAGAAGCGCTGTGCAGCATGGTCACCTGCAGGAGGGCATGGGAAGAGGGTACCCATCCACTTGGTGGAAGAAGGCTGCTTTTGGTTGTTACTGTGCTGATCATCAGTTTTCATATCCAGGCACCGCAATTATGCTGCTCAAAATAAACAAACAGGCATCATGCTGTGTCGTCTTGCTAGATAAATAGATTTTACAGTATAGTGCCTGAGTTTTCTGGTGAAGCAAAAGGTCTTTCTATCTCCTGTTTTGCTGTCTATGCACAAGAAGTGTGTTGCCAACCTGGGCTGAAGCAGTGAGGAGCCTCCACCCTGGGCTGCATTCAGGAAAACACAAATAAGAATGACAGTGGGGCATTGGCTTTCAGACCAACTTCTCGTGATGCTTGGAGACCAGATGACTCCAACTCAGTGATGCCTCCATGTGTGTTCTTCACACTTCTCTTGTTGTCCCATCAGGATGTACTTTTAGAGCAATTTTGCTGTCATGATGGAGCGATTGTTTTTCTTTCTGTGGTGGCAAGATGGCATAAGTACCCTCTCTCTTCCCCCCGCCAAACCATTTTGTGGTTTTGGTTTGTTTTTTTAAAAATTTATTTTGATTTCTTCTTTAATATCCACACCCCATCAGGGTTAACAGCCAGGTAACATTTTAGTGAAGCATTTGACAGGGCTATTTAGTTTGAACTAAATAGCAGAATAGCAACTCGTAACTCCTAATGCGTTCAGAGAACCTTCAAAACTTCAGTGTGTAGATTGGAAGAAATCAAAAGTCCACTTTCAAGCACAGGATTACAGCAGAGAAACTCTGAGCGTGGTTTCTACTGCTGTCCAATGCAAACATATTAGCTGTTTTTCATCTGTCTTGCACACAGATTATTCAGCAGTCCATGGCATGTGGGGCTGAGGTTTTTTTATGTGTATGTTGTTTAATTTCTTTCATGTGGTTCTCTAACCACAAGCTGGTTTTAAGCCATTGGGACCAGACCACTTTCCAGATACCTAGCTGCGGGACACTGGATCAGCGTGAGCTGGAATCTCAGCTTCATCCATAGAAAGCAGCGATGTGCGCTGTTGTTCCTGAAGTTTATTTTAGCTTATGTAAGTTTCTTTTGGAATAGAGGGTCCTAGTTTTTGTGGTGTGTTTGTTCCACTGAGTTCGCTATTAAGTATCTGTGTGAGGCGGCAGGTGGAATTGCCTTGCTCATTTCCACAGTGCGTGAACTTGCCGTTTGCCACTAGGGACAGAAGCCTGGTCGTAGTGTACACACACGGTTGTGAGATCAGAAGTTTGGAGCCAAGAAATTAAATTCTGAGTACACCTTTAATGTGTTTAGCCATGTTGAGATCTTATGTTTTCATGATAAACATGTATGTGTATATATATTTTTTTATTAAATTTTCATTGTCTTTGTTTTGCTAATGTTCGCTGTATTTAGGAGTTGGGCATCAGAACCATTGCAAAACGTTCAGGTTCTGCTGATCTTGGCCACCACTGACTTGCTGTCAGTGGCCATTTCAGTGTACGGGCCACTGAGTTTTTGTAAGCTTCTCTGAGCTTTTTACATGTGCCTCATAACTAATACTGCGGGTTAAAAGTTATTGTTAAGTAATAAAAAATGCAATTAATTACCTTAGTTATAAATCATCCAAGCAGGAAGTCAAAGAAAAAAAAAATGCTAGGTTATGAACCATCAAATTTCAGTAAATGGTTATTCCTTCTTACTTCGATAAAATTATTCATAGAAATGGAAAGGACTGAGGGGAAGATACCAAATTAGAATATAATTTGTGTTTAAAATGAGTATGGAAATGTTTTCCACTCCCTCCTGCTACTTCTATCTTTATTTTTTTAACTTTCTTCATACAAACTGAAAGAGCAGTTTTTATATCAAAGCTGTTGTTCAAAATAGGGAAGAAGTAGTAGATTAAAATTCAGCTGTAGCTTTAAGTCTTCAGTATCATAAGGTGCAGTCATATTAGCTATCTGGTAGCATGTTTATCATCCGGTAGACATTTTGGTGATTACTATGGTCTTCAAGGGAGGGGGAAAAAATTGGACTGTATTTAGAATCTGTTATATATTCTTCACTGAAACTTGTATTGCTTTGTGAACCAGAAAAGCGTTCCATTAAAAACAGATGTTCGATGTGCTGCCCTGGAGGGGCTAGCATGAGAAGATGAAGGCAGGCAGTGATTATTGCTCTTTTGCTTGCTTTTTTGTTTAGTGGAAATGATACTCATTGGAATTCTCCTCTCTCTAGGTGGTTTGTTTTAGATGCGGAAACGAGGGATCTGGTTTCAATACACACTGATGGCAACGAACAGCTCTCAGTGATGCGCTACTCAGTAGGTAGGCAGACTTGTACATTCAGAATAATTGGTGATAAATGAGACGTCTGTTCTGTTAAACCGTGTTAAACTACTCTCCAGTCACTAGAAAAGGCAGAGCTTTGAAAAAAATCGTTAAAGATGCTTCATATATAACTGAATACTTGGTTACAGATTTGTTTGTGTGTATTAAATCTTGGAGTTTTGTAACTGCAAACATTACAGTCGCCTTTCCCAGCCTTTCCGTCACGTTGAACTGTGCTGTTATAATAAAGGTTAGCTTTGCTCCCAGAAAAAGTAAAAGTTCTCAACTAGATAGTTGACAGGTTAACAGAAAAGTCTGTAAAAAGCTTAGTATTTCAGTGATATTTTAATATACTTCTTAGTTAATTTTCAAGTTTATTAATACAAAACCGTAAAACTAAGCTCAGGTCTGTCTGAAACTCAGAGCTGTTTGTTAAGTATTTGCTATGGGATTACGTGGACTCCAAGCCAGTATTAGTATTAGTCTCCTCTTCAAACGTGACATGACAGATCATCAGAGGCTGACTCCTCTCTGTTAAAACTGGATGGGAGAACACTCCCATAAATATGTTTCTTGTTTGCTTTTGGATAACATGCCATGTCAGTGGGCAAAATGTTCCTCTGCTGCTGCCACATCTGCCAAGCACAGCAATTTATTTTAAAGCATTGATGTTCATTGACACTAGAGGCGTTTGATCGTGATTCAAGGCAACGCTTGTCCACGTACTTTTTTTGTAAATGGAGACAACAAGTAAACTGCTTGTAATGTTTGAATGTTCCACTTCTTTAGACATTATTTAATGCTGATTTATATGCAATCCCCGCCTCCAAAGCTAAGCTAACTATAGAGTACTGTTCTGCATTTTTTGTGATGCAGAAAACTCAAGCCTGCCTGCTGTTGGCAATTTCCAGAAATCTAGTGCAATCTGAAGATTTTTACACTGTCCATTGGACACTTACTTAAAAAAAGCAGAAGTGAAAGAACTTGCCCAAAAACCATACCCACAAAGTAAACAGGTACTGACTGAAAAACAACATAATGTAAACAGTTATCTATCCTTAAATACAATTCGTAGACAGTGGTTTAATTGAGACTATTGTCTTAGTGATAAATCTGAAATCATTAAAATTTGGAAAACAAACATTCTGCTAATTTATATCAAATATTTTGCGTTGCAGATGGCACCTTACTTGCAGTTGGATCCCATGACAACTTTATTTACCTCTACGTAGTAACAGAAAATGGAAGAAAGTATAGCAGATACGGAAAATGCACTGTAAGTTTTGGAGCAAATATAATCAGCAGTTCTTGCATTTTGATGTTATATATGCACTAAGATGTTAGGCAGTGCAACTCTTTCCGGGTTGGTGCTTTTCCATATTTAGTTTTGATTATAGTTTTTATGGGGTTTTTTTCAGCATTTGATTGATTTTAAACTTCAGTCTGATGGATACTGCAACCATTAGTGTTAGGTGAACACTTTTGCATCAAATGCAACTAATTTCTCAGACTATTGACTTTTTCTTTGAAATGGGAAATTAGCAGTAAGGTGGAGAAATGCCTTGTACCTATATGCTGAAACTGCTTCAGGGAAAATATTACACTGTTCGGGGGCGTTTTCCCCTTGTTGGTAAAGTACTCCTTGGACCAACGTAACATTAGATGGTGGAATTTCATTAGAATATGTGATTTTGGAGGTTGCAAATACGCACTATTTTCAGCTGTAATTGTTACTACAAAATTTGGAATTGGGGGATACATTAACAATAAATTTCTGGCACTGGGTGAATAAATGTAAATGTCGCAGAAGTAGTGGAGTTTATATTAGTCCTTACACTTACATGAGGTTGTCCCAGTGCTAAAAAGGCATACGTTTTTTCCTTAAGTGTTTAGTTATGTAACATCCTGGCCTTAAGTTCAGCTGTCTCTTTAGGTTAGTGGGAATACTTACATAAAGAACATCTGAACCTTAGTGGGATTTGCAAATGATACCATATTTATCATGTGAAATGTTTTTTTTTCAAGGAATGCATCCCCTGCTCAAAACACTTTTCATATGTTTGTCACCAATTGCATTTCTTTAGTTTTAAAAATAAGAGAACTTCTCAAGCTGCTTTGTTAATTTGAAAATGGCAGGTAAGGGGACCATAAGGCTAAATTGTGTTTTGTGTTTTCTTTTTTTTTTTTTTTTAATTTCTAAATTTTTTTTTATTATTATTTTTCTACAACCTTTGATGCAAGACGTGCAGTGGAAACTGTTAGTTACGAGGAAATGAACAGGCATTAGCCAGTCCTTTAGTGCCATGTATGGTGTCTTTGAGAGATTTCTACCCATCATTTGGCTGAGGATGCCCTGCGCTGCTAGAGCATGGGGGTCCAGAGCAGCCTGGGTCTAGCTGCTGCTGGGGGCACAGGGCTGCCAGGGCGGTCAGCAGCAGTGGGTTTGCTCTGTCCCTGTGGTGTGCAGGCTGGCAGGGAGGGCTCGGCGCTGGCATGGGATGCGGCTGGGAGGGAAGTCTGCTGGGTGTGGTGGAGACTACCCTGATAGCAGGGTTGTGGTGCAGGTGAGCCAGGGCATCCTGCAGCCCCCGAGCAGTGTAGTGATGGGGTTAGCCGATAGCACAACAGTCGTGAGGTGAGAAATCAGCTCTGCAGCCTTCCTGGGGAGCTCAGGCAGTGGGGAAAGTACTGAGCCTACAAGGAGGTCAGACTGGGGGCCCAGTGGGGCTGGTGGGGATGGCAGCGGACGGCTGCACCTCAGTACAACATTTCACCCCATTGCTTATTTTTCAACCATAACTGTTAAAATCACTCAGAGATGGCTAATCTTAACGTACGTAATATTTAGCTTGCTATGTACTTCAAGGTCTCTGTGAGCTCGCTGAAGATGTATGAGATCATTTATTTCTGTCTATTGTATGTATTATGTATCAGGAGAGAGCATATTGTAATTTAAACCAGCATCTGTATGTCTGTCTGTCCTTCTGCCTTGGCAGGAAAGAGGTTTGTAAAAATTGGGATGGGAGAAATGAGCATTGTTATACTCAGGCAGAAGCGCTAAGGCTTCAAAGCAGATTTCTGTTAACCATTTTTTTCAGTCGGAGTGACTGCATGTAGAAGCTAAAAATAGCAACCTGGTTTCTGTCGGGGCTGAGCTCCCCGACCCTTCCAGCTTGCGCAGAAGGCAGCAGCATGTTAGCTGACCAGAGCTAACACTGCCGATCGGGTTTCACGTGCCCTGCGCCTCCCCTCTGCTGCCTGCCAGCACGCTGGAGGGTCAATACCCTGCTTAGCTTGACGCTAAGCAGGGAGACACCCAGGCACGCTCGGGACCCGGAGCGCTCGCCTGGCCGGTGCTTGGGTGCTGGCACCGCGTCCTTCTGGTGTTCTGTCATTCAGTAGCCTTGCGGGTGACCTCCAAGTAGTATGACTCAGTCCTCCTGGTAGTTTCTTCCAACTTGAATACATTATTTGAATACTTTCAGAAGGATTTTATCTACTGAACAGGCATCAGCTTGTGCAGAAGGGCTGTATGCCCACTGTTACGTTTACATCGCCTTTCAGCCACGACCGGGCTTTCTGCTGCTGCTGGAGAGGCGAGTCTCTGCCCTGTGAGCCTGTTTCTACAGGGAGGGATGGTGTTGATTGTGACCAGAAGGAATTTCACATGAGCCGAAACAACCGTTTTGACTTGTGCAGCTGTTTTTTGAGGACTCCAGCTATGCAGACAGAAGTGTGAAGGTGTGGGCTCGGTTATGAACTTCCAGCGTGTCAGCAGCTCCAAGGTAGCTGGTGCTGTCTCTGTCTTACATCAGAGATATCTTTTAGCAAAGGAGAAGCAAGTGCCATGCGTTTACTGAGAGGCCTGTGGGGCTAAAGCCACACGGGCAGCCACGCTGAAGTATTTGATACACTGGACTTAACCTGAAATAATTAGTGTGCCCGTCCTATAGGCGGTGGGCATTTCGGCCCTTGCACTGCTTAAATCTGAAACAGATAAACATTGCCAATGAAGGAGGGGGTTTCCATTTAGTCAGATAGTTTTACTAGCCAGTGAAAATGCGAGTAATTATGTTCATTGTGTATAAAGGTACAGAGAGGGAAAGAGTAAAACATTGTCTTATCAGCGGGCAGTTACCAAAGAAAGATTTTAATAGAAAATGGGATCGTCCTATTGAAAATATTACGACAATGTTATGTTCCAGCTCATCATTCGGTGATCGCTTGCCTGAAGGGATTTTGCAGCACGGAGCGCTGTGGCCAATTGGTTTGTTCCCTCCCCTGCTGCCCCCAGGAATTTTAACAGCTGCCAAATGTCTGGCAGGATTTAGTAAATGACTGACCAATTCTTTTCCATGTTGGAGTTCGCTTGCAAATTTGAAGACTTGGAAAATAAAGGCGGGGGGAGAAAAAATCCTAGCCAATTGTGCTTTTTCTTTTTTTCCCCCCCAAAATACCAAGTTTGCATGTCGATATCATATATCCCACCTATGACTGCAAAGTATTTATGTCAATACACAGTTCCTCTGCTTGAGGCAGAGACTAGTTCATAAGTAAATAAATCTTAAAGGCTAGCTTTTCTCCTAAATGTTTTTGCAGTCTCTCACAAAGGACCTGGGGACAAGGAGACAGACACGGGTGTATGTCTACATGTAATTCTGGAAGCCATCGGGCATCTCTTAGAGTTCTCTCTAGAGGAAGTTGGCGTGGTGGGTGGCGCGGCAGCCAGTGCAGTGCTCCAGCGTGGCCCTGGCACGGTGGGTGCAGGCTGGGCCAAGAGACCTTGCGGGAGGGGCCGAGAGACACCGTCTTCATAATGCCCACCTAGAAAGGGAGATGAATTGGCATCTGTCGGTCAAGAAAGTGGCTTTTTGTTGCCTGACAGAATCACTAGGAAGGGGAGAAAATGGATGGTCTTACAAGGGAAGGAGGAGCAGTAAGAAAAAATGGAAGGGTGGAAGAAGAAAAGATTGAAATGGACATCACTTTTATTAATTTCCTACCCTTTTCTCTACAGAGAAAGAATTTATTCCTACCTTACACAAGTTGGCGACTTCTCTGGAGCCTCTCATTTTTTTATTATTATTATTATTATCATCATCATTATTATTATTATTATTACCAACAAAAAAACTTAGGTACAGAAAAAATACTCTGACCGCTTCATTTAGCTTCTCCCTCAAAAACAAAGATGGGTGTTTAGTCTTCAGTGTGCTCTTGATGGTGATAACTAAGCAATTAGGCCAAAGTGGTTTGATTCTTATATAGATGACCCTGTGCCTATAGGGAAGACTTCTTTCAAAGCTGGCACTAACATGCATGCAGTGCAAGAAGCACAGCAGAAACTTTCAAAAAGCTTACAAAGGTATTCTTGTAATACCAGTCCTTGATCTTGTAGTTTTACATGGTGGTTGTTAACCAAGGTATCCTAAGATTTTAGGGTGAGCAAAGGTTATTTGAATGTGCATGCATTTAATGGAAATTATTTTGAATAGACAGAGAAATAAAGAATCCTATCTGTCACTTTTCTGATGGGATCTAAAAATGATCCTGTGTAAGTTACTTGCCTTTCTCAATTAGTAGCAATGTATACTTTCTTAATTCAAGTACAAATGTGAGTTCATCCGTATTTTAGCAATGTACCTTCTAGGAGTAAATCATTCTGGGGTCCGAGAGGGATGACACCATTTACAAGTGAAGAATCCACCATGCGGTGGGAGAGGCGCAGTGCCCAGCCTGTGTTTGTTTAGCTGTTAGTGAGAGTGGCACTGGGGAGTAAGGAGCCTTTAAAGGAGCACAAGTGAATTGCGGCAGACCTGGGGTGGGTGGGAAGGTGCTTTTTTGCTGTTAGCTGTCCCATCTGTGGGTGCAACTTCTGCTTCTGTTTGAATTAAAATACGTGTTTCACATTGGTGTTACTGCATTATTCTCCAGGGACATTCCAGCTATATTACACACCTTGACTGGTCCCCGGACAACAAGTATATAATGTCAAACTCAGGAGACTATGAAATACTATACTGTAAGTATGAAATTAAATACACTGGAAACAGACGTATGTATTAGCTGTCTGAATATTTAGAAGAGTGTGTTTGATCAGGACTGTGCAAAATGCTTACTGACAAAGGAACCAATTTGAACTTGTGTAACCTGATATCTTGATGTTATTCAGAGCTGTGTATTACCTAATGGCAATGCCAAATATAGCTGACTTCTTTACAAGGTCATAAATCAGTTTAACAGCGTAAAAGTTACAGAACAAGTGGCACTACGTTTTGATGTTGGCCTACAGTTCTGTAGATTGAAAATAATATATACAGTTGTCTAATTAGTGTCCACAGTATCAGTTATTTTGGGGGAATAAAATCGGTGGGTCTGTGCCACTGTTCTGTTCTGGGGTTTCTTTTTTTAAACTTCGTCTTGGCTGGTGGTGTTGAAAACTAAGCAAAGCAATAATACTGCTTTAATGAGTTAGTGGTAATAATGTTCTTGTGTTTGTCTTTTTTTAATATGTGAAAATATGAATTTAATATATAGTGGTTATGTCAAAAGTTCAACTTGCATAGTGCATATCAGTCTGGTTTTAAATTGGTTTTTGTATTCTTGTGTTCCTGTGATTTTAACAAGATCCAAGAGGATTGTAGCTCTGTTCCTGTACAGACAAGAAGAGCCATCAGTTTAAGTATCTGTCACCTTGACATGTTCCTTCTGCCTGTCACAACTTATGTTTCAAATCTGGATAGTGCAATACCTCGATCTACCAAAAGGACGTGTTGGTGTTTATATTTGCCTGTATAGGGAAGGAAAGAGCTGTGAGCCGTTAGTACTGGGCTGGTATACTGAAAGATGGACATTCTTTTGGGAAACAATCTTTCCATTCCTAGTTAGAAGTTGAAAAGCAGTCTAAGGCTCCTCTGGCAGTAGTTTCTCACTATTTTAAAAGCAGAGCTTCCTGAATGATTGATTGAATTTTAGCACATCAGTGGAACTGGTAGGAAGGAGAAATTATTCTATTACAGACCCTATTAAATCATTTTGTAGAGTAGGTAGCAGGGGACCCAAGCTGCAGGGAAGTGTTTTCGAGGTACGCTGATCTGAAGAGGGGAGTGAGAACTAAATGTGACTCTTAAATACAAAGTGAAGCTTCAAGTGTCTGGAATTTGATAAAGGTACTGGTCTGTCTTTGCCTCTACAATGTGATTCCAGATTGGTTTTAAGATGCATTTGTTTACTGTCTTAGTACCTTCAAAGAGCAGATGTGTAAATATAAAATTATATGGCATAACTCATCATTCACTTTTTTTACAGGGGACATTCCAAGTGGCTGTAAGCTAATCAGGAATCGTTCTGACTGTAAGGATATAGATTGGACGACATACACTTGTGTGCTAGGCTTCCAGGTGTTTGGTAAGCACCATTTAACTTGCTTTTAAGCTATTCACACTGTGCTTTTCTGTTTTCTTTTGCTTTAATTTGTCATTAGAAACATGCTGTTAATAATTATTGAGGATGGTGCTGAGATGACAGACCAAAGAGACTGACCACAATACTTGTCTGTGATACAGAGCACTGGATGCTCTATAGACAATGTATAATTAATTTCTATTTAGTCCTGAAGTTCGGGATTTGATTTTTCTGCTGTCATTTTAGGCTACCAATTTTGGAGGCACTGAAGCAAAAAGCTGATATTTTAAAGTGCTCATATGGCACACGTGCATTCTCCTTTGCTTACCTTGTTTTGGGATAGGAACAAGACTATGTGAGTGTAGGTTATAGTTTATGTCTTAAAATCATGATAGCACTTTGATACCTGTAGTCAATGCTAAGTAATATACACTGCTTCTAAAGAGTAAAAATGCTTTAAAGATTAAACAGATCCTTTACCTAATAGTTTATTTTTTAAATGTACAAAAAAATTTACAAAGCTGACAGATCCGATTTTAATAGTGCAGTTTGAGACTGTGGCCAAACAATCAAACTGCTTTTGCTGAAGGCAGCCCTGTTGGCCATAAATGAGGAGCCCCTCTGTGAGGGGTTGAAAAGTATGTGTCAGCCTGTCAGTGTGGTAAAACCAAGTTGTGTGAGCAGGATGCTGAATGTCTCGCTTCCACCACTGAGATCAGATACCTGCCTGATGTTGGAAATATCAAAAGCAGGTAAATCAGCAAATTCTTTAGAGGTGAGGGTTAGTTTGCAAATCTTTTCTTCACAGCTACTAGGAGTTCAACTCTGATTGAGGGTAGAATAAAATCAGTTAAGTCTGAGTGCTTTCTGTAGCTTCTGACACCTATTGGGTATATTTTAGGACTGTCAAATGCTTAATGAGCAAGTAGTCTTAAAGGATTGCAGTTGATTTGTGGGCTAACACTGACACTCTTGTGTGGCCTGTTGGTTGGGTGGAGGGCATTTGGTGCTTTATAACCAGGCTTGATTTCCTTTCTGGGTACCAAAGATCTGAGGCAGAGCAGGGAGAATAAAGGGGTCAGGGAAGGAAGCTGACTGGTTGATAAACTGCATAAATATTTCTGAGTTGTTTGGAGCTTGAGGTAGGTAGCAGAAATAAACAGGAGCGTGCTGTTTCTGGAGCTGAATACTGTTGATTATTGCTAGTTCGATTAAAATACTGGCTCCCATTAGCCTGAGAACTGTGAACTGGGTTGTGTACGTGTATTTTTTGTTCAGTCTGTATCGGTGAAGTAGAGAGTGGATGGCTGTTTCCTCCTGATGCTCTGGGCATGTAAGCCGAGGCTGATAAGAAATTGGTCCACAGCAGTCATTTCCTTGCTGTCTTTGCTACTGTGACTGAAATAATATGCAACAAATGCCTTTTTTAAAATGGAGTATCAGAAGATTCAGGAGACGCTAAAGAAAGTGAAAAGCAAGACTCTGTTTGACACTAGTATGACATCTTTCTGCAGGAGCAATGAAAACAGTTTGTAAGGACTTAAATATTCCTTCTGGAATAACCTTGGAGCTGAAGCCGTTCTACATTTTATGCAGAGTACTTAAATCTACCAGAAACGTGGAGGTAACAGACAGTGGCTCTGTTGCTACTGAACTTTTACCACTACGTTTGGTGGTAAGAGCAGACAGAATAAGGGGAGCAGCTCTCTGAACCCCAGCGCTTTCCCAGAAGTGTCCTTTACTCCTGACCTAAGGAGATGAGGTGTGGGAGTGCAGAAAGAGTTTGATTTCACATCTAGACCATTGGCTTTGTCTCTTTAACAGCTGTCGGATAGAAGCTACTGGTGACTGGGGCCAGGGTGGAGATGAGCAGCTCCCATACTGCTGTTTTGAGAAGCCTTTTTACTTTTTGCTTTTAAAAAGTGGATAAGTCTGCTGATCCTGCCTGCATTCCCTTTTGGATTAATACAAACTTTAACCACTCTGGATTAAGTTTAATTAGTCTCAACTGCTCTCAAAATCTTCAGTGTGCCAGAGGACCTGGGAGTGAAGTAGATAAAGCAGATAATGTGATGTTATTCTGGGGCAGAACAGAATATATTTAAACTTCCTAGCCAAGATTCATCATGCTTTAATTTTATATTGTCTGGTATTCCGACACCCTTTGCAGAATCTTAAAATTATGGCTTGGTCTCAGACAAAGGCAAGTATTTTCCCATTAAATCAGACAGTGCAGCTAAGCCAAACTAGCAGATATTTGCTGCCCAAAGGAGAAGTCTGGCTTTGACCCGAGGGTCAGCTGGCTCAGGGATCCAAACAAGCCGGGGACAGCTCACTTTGATGTTCAGGAAAGAGGGTTAAGTTTATGGGATTTTGGCTTTTGGGGTATGTGTTTTACTAATTTAGCGCTGTGGATAGTGTGTCCGTAGGCTTAGGCATTGCACTGTTGTCAGCAGAAGAAAGAGGATGGAAATGCATGGTTCGAATGAGAATAGCATCACTCCTTTTTGGCAGTTGATATTACTGTCAATGCTCAGCAGTGTCATCAGTCTGC
This sequence comes from Calonectris borealis, assembly GCF_964195595.1. NCBI lineage: Eukaryota > Metazoa > Chordata > Aves > Procellariiformes > Procellariidae > Calonectris > Calonectris borealis. Next base: position 101,388,909 of record NC_134314.1, on the reverse strand, counting down.
ACCCCGAGCACTTGAAGTCACTCTCTCACTTACTGCACATTTCCCACACTTTCGTCTGAGCAGATTCTTTTGAGAGGCTTAGTGCTGGCTAGCAGACTTTATTAAAATTGAAGTGCTGCTGCTGTCATACCTAATAACCAAGTCCTATTATTTTGTCTGTTTTGTTATTTTTACAGTTATTAAGAACTAAGAACTTGGTCATATTAATGTCTTGGTTTTTCTATGTTTGCCTGGTGCATTGAAAGCAAATCCTGCTGTCTGATGACAAAGGGTTGTCTTACCTTTAGAGCTGCTAAAGGAATTTGTGAACACGAAAGATGTTTAATAAGAGATGCAATCTTGAATATTAGTCTTTTCAATCTTAAATTAAAAAGAAGAGGAAATAGCATGGCTGTTTGGCACAGTGTGCCTAAGGTGGTAGCTGAAACGTCAGGAAATTGATTTGAAGTTCATTTATTACTCCCACCTGATGACAGTATTTTATATATAGAATGCAGGAGAAAGTTAAAATTCATTCATTTTAAGCTACTTGAAAATTCTTAAATAGTATATATTTTTCGGATTGATTTCATTGATGCGAGAGCACTAAAGTGTTTGTGAATACTTTCCTTAGCATTTCATGTCTTTATTTAGTAAATTACCTACAGCGTAGCTTATTGGCATTGTAACAAGCTTAAGAAGCTGCCTGTGTTGTTCTTCTGAGAAAATACAGTTCTTACTCCACTCACTGAATAATGTCAAAAAACAACTTCGAAGTTAAATGCTATTTGCCATTTTGCTTAAAAACAAGATGAGATAGTGTGGGAGTTCGAAAAGGATAAGGCAATTCTAAGTCGACGTTTTGTGCTGTATAAATAGTAAGACAGCACATGTTTTTTATTTTATCGGAGTCTGTGATTGTAATGGAGGAAGAAGATATTTTCGTATCTGATAATGGACATCCTTCTCAGTCAATCGGACACACAGTTTTTCGGGGTAGGGGCTGAAATTTGAGGGGGATGAAATTCCTCCTAACTCCTGAACTAATCAGAAATCCAAGTCTGAGCTGTAAAAATATGATACCTTCGGCATAAATTAGTATCTTATAAGCCCTTGCTTACCTTTTGTTCAGCTTTTCTTGCAGATGTGAATCATCAGTTCAGTTATGGGAATCTCTAGGACCTTTATTTTTTGTTAAGACTTAGAGCCTCCCCCCTCCCCAATTTGTTCAGTGCTTTTCATCCAGGCAATGTTGTTATTCTTTTGTCTAGACATATCTGTGTCATTCTTTTCACTTAAAAGCATATTGAATTGTACTTAAGCACTTGACAGCACTTACATCTATGAAACTCATACAGGCTGGGTTTTTGTGCAAAGTATCATCAATCAGTTGTCTCGCTTAAATCATGCAAATACTAAAAATTGCTCCAAATTTAAAATAAAACCAAAAGAAGTCTCTGAATAATGTACGGTACCTGGGCTTGTTCCATGCTTCAGCATCAGTCTTGCTTTTAAAACGTTTGTGCATGAATGAAAGTGTTAAATTAAGAGTTGCCAATTTTAGCAGCAAACTTAAAATGAGCTTTAAACGAAACTGAGGTTTTGAACAGGAAACCTATCAAGCCCGAGAGGTTATCCTGGCTGAGGCTGAGGGTTTGGGGGGGGGCGGGGGTGGGGGAGCGGCATTAGGCTAGCAAAATACTAATGACATTTAATGCAATGCTTATTCCATTTTGCAGCTGAATGTCTTTCTTACCTTTTGTTAAGCTTGCCTTTTCTCACAGCTTTATAGATTTTATTTTTGTTTATGGATTGTCTTCTAATTTGTTTCTAAAACCATCATTGCTAAATATCTGCTCTACTCTCTCCTAGGAGTTTGGCCCGAAGGATCAGATGGGACAGACATAAATGCCCTTGTCAGATCCCATAACCGAAAAGTGATAGCAGTTGCTGATGATTTTTGTAAGGTCCATCTCTTTCAGTATCCCTGTTCCAAGCCAAAGGTAAGTCTAGACCAGTCTAGTCTATGTGCTTGTTTGCATTGCATGAAGCTTTCCTTGCCAGACACCTGCTTCCAGCTCAGTCGTTCTGGAACCTGGCAGCCAAATAGCTCATTTATATCTGAGAACAGTGCTAGAGACAAAAGCATGGTTTTCCCCATTAAGTTTATATATAAAATATAAAATAATACAAAATGTAAAATAATATACCTAAAAGTGAAGTGGCAATAGTTATCCTTAAGTTCTGGAGCAGAGGCTTGATGCTTTCTGTTGGCTGGCCTTGGTGTTAAGTCCATTACTTTTTTGCATAAAGATCTAAATCTGTCCCAAGTTACAAGCCTTAAGAAGAGAGGATGTACCGGGGAGGGGGAACCTAATATAAATATAATTCTTTACTCTTATGTGAATAAAGAGCTCTCTTGAAGGGCTAAGCAAAAGCAGTAGTAGTTTTAGATCTTGGTATCGTGTGCTCTTCTAGTCAAGCATGGGATTTATCTTTCTACTTGTTTTCGATAGGCTCCAAGTCACAAGTACAGCGCTCACAGTAGTCATGTGACAAATGTCAGCTTCACCCATAGTGATGGTCACTTGATTTCAACTGGAGGGAAAGACATGAGTATTATTCAATGGAAACTTGTGGAGAAGGTAACTCTACCACAAAATGACATTGTCGTAGACATTGGTGCAACCAAAGTGCCCATCCCTGCCAGTGAAAATGCTGTACAGTCTCCTGCACCTCTCCCACAGCCTTTTAACGAAATGAACCAAAACGAAAGTGTAACTGGCAGCTCTCCGGCTTCTTTGGAGAGCAACTTGGAGCAGTCTGCGGAGGCCAGCGAAGAGCAAAGCGAAGAGCAAAGCGAGGGGAGCAGCCTGGATCCCGCCGAGCCGGGCTACGAGGAGCCCTCCAACGAGACGAGCGAGGAACACAGCGAATCCACGGTCACTGAAGAGCAGCAAGATAACTCACCGGTGTCTTAACGCTCCCAGTTCAGGCGGTTGTTATTTTCCCTTGGTGTGCGTGCTTTCATTACAGGGTGAGGGTTCAAATAGGGAAAAGTAGCTGAGATTCATGACCACTCCAGCTTTTGAGTTTCAGTGAGATTTTTAGTCTGAGCTTCAGTTCAATGTGTGGAACCATCCCAAGGGCCTGGCTGTTGACGGTCTGTGTCAAGATCTGGTCACGGTTTGTAGTGGACATTACCATAGATCCATTTCAGTTCTGAAATTGCTGTCAGGAAGTGGCATGAAATATATACTGGAAAAAAGGTTAGCTCTGAGAATTAGCTGAAGTAGACCACCTTAACTATGTGAAAGTGCTTTCTGAAAGAACTAAGCTGATGGGAAGTGCTGAGCTGTTCCAGCCGGGGAGTACTGTGCTGCTTTTTCCAGGTGCGAAGACAAACAAAACAAAAAAAACAACCAAAAAGGTCTTTGTAGGGCTGTTTTCCTTTGTTTTTTCTTAATGAGAAAAATAGAGGAAAAACAATGTCACGATGCCACATGTATGGCGATGCCTTCTTGGTCTAACACATATGCAACTTTCTAACACTACTAATTCCTAGTGGAGTCTGGATGTCCTTGCAGTTGGTCTGCCCTGGGTGCTGCTAGTTCTAAGGCAAATCCTGTCGAGGAACGGTGTTGGCTGTTCCATTTTCACAGGCTATTTAAAAACAGACTAACCAAATACTAGTGTGTTTCACTTTTCATGACCTGAAAGTTGATTTAAACTGTAGGATGTAATTGTCTCTTCAAAGAATTGCTTGCCTAGAGAGTTTGAAACTTAAGAGAGTCTTTACAGTGACTTTGATGTGAACAGCAAAGGAAGCGTGGCAAGAACACAGAAGTCAGATGGGCTCCAGAATTAAACTTTTAAGCCTTCAAGCAGAACTTGCTCCATCCCTAGTAGGAGAAATATAAATACAGTTAACTTAAATTATTAAATTGGTGCTTAGGATTAGTACATTAAGTTGATAATTTTTTCTTCTGAATTTTTAGAGGTAACTCTAAGAATCATTAAACTGCAATCTCTATTTTTTTTTTCCCTGGCTCCTTTAGCAGTTGTGATATAAGCATACAATAATTTAGACGATTATGTGATTCCCCGCCCCTGCCCCCGACTTGCTGATCTATTATTTTTGTGATTTTTGTTTCTACCCCACCCCTCCCCAGGTTGCTCTAAGCCATGCAGCTCTCATATGGCTATACCTGGCCAGTTACGGGATATCTTGGCATTTGTTATGCATTTGGAAAGTACTTTTTTTACAAAGTTTGTCAGATAGCTACATTTTTTTCTTAAGTGCATACGTTTCCTACTTTAAAAAGATACAGATTTACTGACAGATATCCATTTCCTATGTACTTGTTTATATTTTGATTACATAGAATTTTCTTTTTTAACTTGCTGCATTGTGCTGGTATTTTAGTACTTAGTTAGAATATCATGTTTAGAAACTTTGGATGAGTTCATAAGTCTTAATTGTGCAAGCGTTTACGTGATTGTGCCATTCCAAAGTGCATCAAAACTGTCATTCCCTTACTAGTATCTTCTCAGGAGAAATGCTACAGATCAGGTATTTAGTCATCATTTGGAAAGATAAAAACAAATGGACTCCCAAAGGACATTTAGAACATTTATATATAAAATATATAAATATATATATACACACACACATATATATATAAAAAAAAAAAATATCCTCTTGTTTACAACAGTTCCAGAAAACCTCAAAGTAGTTCCCTTCAGACGGAGGGAGATACGGATTCCAAGCAACCCATCTGTTTAAACTGTGCTCTGTACAGAGAGTTTTACTGGAGAGCTCTAGTATGCCTGACTCGCAAATTTGCCAAATAGCAGCAATGGAAGATAAAGGTCGACTCATCAAAGTACTTGGTTCCAAATGAGGAATATGCTGTAGGTTTAGAAAATAATCTTAGTAAAGGAGAAAGGATTTTAGAGCTAACGAGGCACAGAGCTCTCTCTGTCATTTTTATGAACTCCACGTAAGCAACACATTTCTTTTTGGAACATCTGCCACCTGGGGTTGCCATGTAAAGTGAGAGTTATAGTTGTGATATTCTTGTGTTTGTAGTTCAGAAGACTCTACTAATATGCAAAAAGCCTTACAGCTTTCAATTGCTGGCAACTACTGTTTAACAAATAATTAAATCTGTGATAATGGATGGAAATGGGTGGGATTATGTACCTGTAGATGTTTTAGAAAAATAATTGTGAATGAATTATGATTAAGAGTGTTTCATGTGAAGATGTTTGAGCCATTTCTATCTATCATGCATTCCTGTCTCAAGGCAGAAAATTTTGAAGATTAAAAAAAAATAAAATAATCAAAATAATATATTGCAGTGTCTTTCTTCATATCTGTTCTGGTTCCTTCTGTATATAAAGTGGATGCTGTGATCGCAGTTGCAATGTCTGGGTCTATCATTTTGGAAGAACCTTTTTAACTTGTGGTTTTTTGGTAACTTCCCAGATTGCCTAAAAATAAGGTAGTTCAGCATCATGCATAATGCTGGCACTCCTAAATATTGATCTTCTTTACTTTTTGAAAGTTCTATGACATTTCCCTTTTCTATTTTTGATCAGTAGCCTACTAGCATTATCCTACTGTAGCTAATTGATGGGCAGCAGGGGATTACAAGTAGGTATTTGTCCTGATGCAAAGTGCAGTCTACCTTCCAGGGTTCTGCCAGAAGCTTTCTTCTGGAAGTCATGTGAAAAGTACAAGCTTATTTTGGATATAACATGTTAAATACCATGATGCTTCCACATTCCTGATAGTCTCTGTCCAATTGCAGATGCAGAAGGTCACAATATGCTTAATACATTCCTTGAGAAAGATTCTCAGTCTTTTAAAAGGCTTTGAATCATCTCCATTTCTTGCAGCTGGTTTCTGTCCTTCACAAAAGGGGAGGGTGGGGTGGAGAAGAAAGAAACCTCCCAGACAGACCAATACCTCATGTTTATCCTCGCTTAAAGGAAAAACAAACAAAAAACCATCACTGCCACCCCCTGAGTTTGACTGGAAACCTCAGTGACTCTTCTTTTCCACCAGATTGTCAGGAGAATGCTGCGGTTCTAACTTGAGCAACAAGCAGATGTCCTAAGGTCATGCTGTGCTGTTTCCAGCACACCTGCTGCATCAGGTACCACTTTGCACTGGGGGCAGCTGTGCGGTGGTGTGCTTTTCTAGGCTCTGCTCCCTTTCTCTCCAAATTCAGCACAAGGCTTTTGCTACCTCTTCTCCTGGGATGCTCTGTAGGGCAGGAGTCTTCCTGAAGAGTAGGTAACCTGGTCTTCTGTGAGCCTCCCTCACGGTGGAGGCAGGATAGGGCTCCAAGAGCCCCCTCTTATTTGGGACAGCAGCATCTGCTGCCAGCTTAAGTGGCTGCAAGGATGGTATGCGTCACGTGGAGCTGAAGTTCAGGGTGGAAGCTCCACTGAAAGCATAAAACTATAATGACATCCCATTTTACATGATTGAAACTTTAAATTCAAATTCTTCATTAAAATGTTTGTTTAGGTTGCATACTTGAATGTCAGGGAATGCCAAGTTGAATACTTGAATGTTAGGAAATGCCAAGCTTATGGGTTCTTGCACTATGTATCCATATTGGGTGCTTGTCGTGCAAAGTGGTATTAATTGGGCTTTACATATAAAGGGCACTTCTCAGGATGTGACCAAAAACTTTGGAGTTTTTTCTCCCCATAGAAGTTCCAGGATAGGTGAGGAAGAGGCTGGGGGTGTGGATGGGTAGTGATGAACATTTTTTAGGTTTGATCTTACTGTAATTCTCATTATAAATAAGAAGTACTAGTTTTTACATATGATGCCTGTCAAGTACTAGCCTCTTATTTCTTTTTTAATCATCCCTGGAATGCACAGATTCTGGCTTTGTCTCTGAAAATAAGGCAAAAATTAATTTTTGATTGTTAAATTGATTACAGTCTACACTGAACAGTAAGTTGTATTTTCTACTTTGTGCTTCACCCCGTAAGATGTGTTATACCACCTTATATTTCCTTCAGTTCAGTGCACGATTTCAGTTGAATCAGGATAAAAATAAGGAGAACGTCCTTGTGAAATTTATGCTTGGCCAGAGCCAGACAAACAAATTCTCATTTCTGCTGCCTCATGCCAATAAAATGCTGGGTCCTGGCAATGAAAGGATTAATATTACATGAGATGGATTTTATTTGTGCGATATTTGTGCTGCTTGTTTGCTTTCCTTCTGAGCAAGTCTGAGCCCATTGCCTAATCTTTATTTCTGACAGATGTTTTATGTACTAATACTTTAATCAACTGAGAATGAAAAACTGCTTACAGTAGGATTATACAATTTAGAAGACTGGGCATGTACACATTTTAATGCATTTAACGTACATACACGTATGTACATGCATCAAACAGATACAGCTGCTCAAGGCCATTTTTTTTTGTTTGAAAGAGAAACGTGGATGACTTCACGCCGCACTGAATTGAAAGGTTTAGGAGCACAGGGGAAAAAAGGTGTTCCCAGCAGGACGGCAAGGTGAGAGGACTGGTTTCAGGCAAAAGGACTGGGAGAGGAGGCACAGTGGTGGGACAGCGATCGTACCGGAGCTGCGTTTCCTAGGTTGGGTCCCCGGTACCCTCCTCTGCGGGTCTGGCTGTCCCCCTCCGTCAGGATGGGCTAAGTGGAAGCTCCTGACACATCCTCTAAAGGTTGACGTTTCCTAAGTGATATTATACAAATGCAAGACATTTCCAGGTAAATGAAAAGCCCCTTCAGAGGTCTGCTAACCTCATTGCCTTAAACTTGCTCAGTTACCTTAAACTGAGCGTAGGCCTCAGATTCCTCTTTATAAAGAGAGAAAAACTTAAAATTGGGAAGCTGGGCTCCTGGCATGGCTGAGTCTGTTACAGGAGCGCTGCGGGGGGAGGAGGGATGAAATGCCCGGTTGAGGAGAGACTCCAGAGGATGGGTTCTTGTCGCCATTGGAAAAGGAGGGAAAAAATCAAACCAAAACAAACCACTCCTGATACTCTGCTTAAGGCACTGTGTCAAAATGACTAAACTGATTTTAAGGGAAGAAGAGGACATTATCACTGGATAATCAAAAAAAGAAAAAGAAATGAACTCCTTTCCCTGCCCCGCACTCAAAATTGCCCTCTGGTAGGTTTTGTCTGTATGTTAAAACCTACAAGAGCTTTCACTTTTGTTAGAAGTACTGGGTGGTTACAGGGTGATTTGGAGAAACAGCAAGTTCATGCAGATTTTGGCTGGGTTTTATTTTTAATAAGCAATTCTAGAAAACTTCCAAAAACTTCTACTAACACCCAAAATCTAGAGTCTACATCTTCAAGGGATATGTGTGTCCTTGTGATTTAAGTTTTACAGCCCAGTATCCCCTTTGGAAGGGGACCTCCGGGCACTTCCCAGCTCTCACCAGGCAAGTGACCTCCTCCATAGTCAGCAAGGTCCGTGCCTTGTCAGCAGCCTCTCCTGCGTACCTCTGCGTATGTCACGTTATTTTGCTCTCCAATAACCACCACGCTTTGTTGGTTCTTTGGGACTGCTGTAAAAAACGCCTTTATAAATTCTTAGAGGCTGTCTGAATTATAGTCAGTTGCATTGTCCCAGCTTTATTTTTTGATAAAGTGCCTTTAAGTTGCTATTTCTAGAACATGTTTTTGCGTAGTGAGCCAAATAAGCGCTCCAGATAGCTCTTGAGATACTGAATTCCCTGTTGCAGGATGTTTCAGCAATTCAGTGTTTCTCTCATGCATCACTTGTTTCGCAAGTTGACCTTGGTCTGGATCCTCCCTGTCACGCAGCCCGCTCTTCGTCCTGTGTGCATCACTGCCCTCCCCGGCTAAAAGCAAGAGGTGACATTTGCTTTTAACGCTGCTTCAGAATTTATTTCAGCTTCCTTTAAATACGCTGTCTTGTCACTCCAGTTAGCGGCTGAGCGTGTGTCCGTCCCCTTTTTTTCCCTCCCACAGCTCTCAAATAAGAGATCAGTCCTTGCACTGGCAATAATTTTTCCTTTTAGTCTCTCTTAAGTCCATTCACGCTTTCCTGTACATCTGTAACTGCGTAGAGGAAAAATCATAGAGAAGGGAAATCACAAGCTGTCTGCATCGGACAAGCAAAACAGCTTCAAAAGCTATCTAGTACGTAAGTACAAAAGTCCCTGGTATTTTGTATTATATAAAATTAGTGTCTCTGGTGTTGTGTGAACACTCACAGTAGAATTAGGAACTTAAAAAACTATTTATGTCCAAGGTAAAAGGAACTTGGAACAAACTTGGTGTTATTGCTAGATCAGAGAAGCCTAGAGTCTCGCCTCGTAGCTCAGGAAAACAAAAAAAAAAACCCAAAAAACCCAACAGCTAAAGCCTTTGGCTTTAGCAAGGCAGACAAAAAATTTTTAAATTTGACAGCGAAAGAAGCAGGGCTACGCAGTGTTGTGTGTGCAGAGGAGGTAACTGTATGCCAAACTTGCTCTTACTACATTTCTTCTGGTCCAGAGGTGGGTGTGAGCTGCACCCCTGCTGTGGGTGGGCACCCTCTTTTCTAGTGACGCTGCAGATTCTACCATAGGCAGAATTTCAGTGGAAAACCTTGTTTTCAGCATTGCGTTGGTTTGAGTTCTTCCTTGAAGAACTGGACAGCTCAGCATTAAGACTGGAGAGAGCAGTCAACATCTTGTCCATGCACAGGTATCCAACATTGCTAACGCTAAACAGAGATTCGTCATGAATGATGAACGTGAAATAGCTGTAGTATACACAGGGCACTTGAAAGGATCCCATTTGCCCAAAGTTTGGCAAATAGAAAATTAAATGTCCATTGAGCCTGTGAAGCTGGGTTTCTTATGTCAAAAGTTGCAATGCATTTTTTAGATTGATTCACAAATCAGGAGATATGCAATCCTGTGGATTTTCTGCCAGCTGGGAGGGAAACAGGTGTGAAGCATTTTCAATTTTAAAAAAAGCATACCTAGGAGGGATTTTTCAGGACAGATGTCCGTTCCACCCTTTGCCAGGACCATACGGATCTGCTTACGTTATATTTTGTGTGTGTACATACACACTAAGTTGTGCTTATATTGGAATATTTTGGAATAGTTCTCTAGGAAAAAAAAAAAAACAACTCCACGAATAATTCTCTTCCGGATTACTCTATCGGAGTAATCTGTCTTCCTAGAGTTGTGCCTCTGAAACATCTTTCCCTGAACAGGCCTCTTGGTCTGAGAGATTTTTTTTTTTTTAAATTTCTCTCCAGTTAAACACAATGTTTCAAAATGTTTTTTCTCTCTTACGAATATGATGACCTTCCAGGTTATTTCCAGCAATTAAAGCAGTCTGTCTCTCTAACCATCAAGGAGGGGAATGGCTGCAACTCACGCAGGCCCCCTGTCCGCCGAAAATCTTGGCTAAGGCTTCAGCCGTCCAGACAAAGTCAGCCGGTGCCGGCGTTGCAGTTACCGGCTACGCAGGGTTGGTGGTGTATGGAGGTAAATGCATACACTGAAGGGGTCGGCGGAGGCGGCTGCGCAGGGCTTGCGGAGCGCCATCAGGGCCGCCCTGTTGTGGTGAGCCCTGCGCCGTGGCACCTCGTCGTGGCCAGCCCGAGTGATGTTCCTGGAGCAGTTTCTCTTCCTCGGATCACCTTCTCCCGGAGCGTCTCCAGTTCAGCGGCAGCGCGCAGGCTATCGCGATCCATTAATTTCTCAGCGAGGAAAGGAAGAGGTTTCTATATGCAGCATTCTCATTTACTGCTTTGATTTTTACTTTTTTTTTCTTCATTCTTCCACAGATTTAAATTTGTTTGACTGGAAATAGGCAAAGGAATGCATTGTCACAAAGTCTGCTGCAGGTTTGACTGGAAAGCTTATTCCTATGTTCCCCCCATCACTTTGGGGCCTGACCAATGTCACAGGTGTTAATGTCACAGATAGCATGAAAGACATTCTGTTTTAGCTCTGTTTTAAGGGAAGAACTAGGGAAACCATGGGCTGTATCCCATTTTCGGGTCCTGAATTGTTGCCAACTACAGTCTCTCCCCACCGCATGCACTATCTCCCCAGAATCACCCTGTGGGAATAAATCACAGCCCTGCAGCAAAGAGCAGAAAGGCTTTTTTTTTGGGGGGGAGGGCTGCAGGTGGGGAGAGCTGCCGTAAACAGCTTACTTGACAGTCGAGCTTTTTGCTGAATCGAAAACGTTTCTAGAGACTTGCCTTGCTTTAAGTCATGGGAATCGGCTCCCGACTTTTAGGCTAGGTACATCTGCATGAAGCTGTATGTGCAGAGAGCTTGGCCCGCGAGTACTGTGCTCTGTGCACATGTTCTTGCTGCGCATCCGTCGTGCCGCGTCTCCGTAAAATATGTATTTAATGAAATGTGCATGAAACGGGGGGAATTAATATCATGTGTGCAAAGGAATGGGCAAGTTTTTGATCAGCCCAACATGCAACTCTTTTGTAATCCTTAACCTGATTTGTTTGTTGTCCCTTGTTCCTGCAAATGTTCAAAGGCCCTCCATGAGGTTTATTCCTGGTAGTTCTCAAGGACTTCCAGTTCAGAGTCATTTTCAGGGCAGAGCTGCATTTGAACAGCAATAAAATGCACCATTTTTTTCTCCTGTGATCCAAAATTGATCAAGCTACTGCTGATGATTTGACGAAACGTTACAGCAGTGAGGCTGCATGGCTACTGAATATAGTGGTGAGGAAAAGCCAATTCTACGTAGTAATGGCAAATAAAAGCTAAGTGCAGTAAAGGCATACCATTTTTCGTACAGGTGTGTAGACACAATAATTAGGCTTGTTTGCCTTTAGTAGTTGCTTTGGCTGAGTAACGCTGATACTTGTTTTTCCTTGACTCTCATGCACCAACCAGTGACCATATATGAAGAAAATGGCAATTCTTGCCTCCTGACCTGTCATGCTGCAGAGGAACCTGTGGCTGTTTGCTGACGTTCATTTGGAAAAAAATCCTTCACTTCTTATCATGCAGATGCTGAATATTTTGTTTGCTCTGAATTATTTGATGCCTCTAAAATTTACCTGGTCCTGCTGCCACAATTTGAAAAACTAAAAATAAAAAAGTCTGTCTTGACGGAGGTTATACACCTGAACAATTTCTAATGAATATTCACTTGGAATAGTCACACTGCTGTTGTGAATGTTGCATCCACCTTGCATTTCATCACAGGGTATCCCAGCAAGCTGCTTTACGGGAAGGAAATTTTGCACCAGGCAAATTTTAAGCTAGCATTAACAAAGGTTCACATAAGAAATTTCACAGGTACAAATTTAAGCTTTGAAGTGGAAAAGTGACTCCAAGAGTTGATTACGGGAAGGAAATATGTGGTCTCATGTGACTGGTACAACAAAAGAAGGGGATTGCACCACTGAATTTTCTTAAACAGAACAAACAAATGGTCTCCAAACACTGGTATAGGTAGCTGAGATAGTTCAGTAGTGAACGTATTCTAGGAAATAAAGATATGTTTCTTGAGTAATTTGAAAACTGAAAGGAGGGAGAAAGCTGCAAAAGGGGATTTGCATGGATGGGTCATCCTGCTTTTCTTGGCAAAGGAGTGTGCTCACCGCTACAGCGCATTGCAGGCTAGACGGTGGTTTTGTGATTCTTATTCTCTAAACTACAAGAATTTGACCTTTTAAAAGGGTCTTTTATATTCTAGTAGAGAAAAGGCAATACGAAGTATGTTGTGCAATGCTTTGTCAAAACTTGTTACAAAGCAGACTTTACTAAAGGATTTTCCTCGCTGATTATTTTCAATTTTTTTCAGTGCTCTTTTTTTCTAGGGCCACTAGAATAATCATCTCTGACCACCACCTCAGTATGAATTAGAGCTGGATTGATATCCAGCTGTGTTGCTGCCTTTCTTACCAGCAGGTGAAAAATCTGCCTGGGTGGAAAGATGCTCGTACTCCCAACTTAGAACTGTAAAACTCCTATACCCAATGAAGACAGGAGGATATGCAATGTGACTGCTTTATTTCTCATGTTGAAGCCAGTGTATAGCTTGGGAAACCCTACAGAAACCCTTGCAGAAATTTCTACAAAGACATTTCAGATCATTTTTTTAGATTTTTCCCCTTTTTGATTAAATATTTTGATTAATTTACAGTACCTTTGTGGTAGCTGCCATTATCTAAGTTGGCTCTGTGTAGCCTTATGCTAAGAATGAAACTAAACAGTGCTGCATAGTTGCTTTTTAATTTTGGGAATGTTTCCCAAAAATATACCCTGTTCTGGATATATGTTTCATGTTGTTTATTTTTACTTTCTCATTCGCTTGCAGAACATCTGGTGTTTCTCTTTGCTGCAGGTAGAAACTAATTATTTAATCTCTCTACCAAAACTTTGACCCCACGGTGAATGGCACCAATCATCAGGATCTCTAGTCTGGGCAGTGGCCAAAAAGGTGTTTCTTTCTCTTTTTCACCAGAATAGACTGTGTGAGCATGGAAATAGGAGTTTGCTTCTCAAGAACATTTAGAAATCGGGTTTTGTTGTTGTTTTTTGCTTTGTTTTTTTTTAATTGGCAAGTTGTATTTTGATGTAGCTGGTCTATAAGGCTCAGATTTAACCTGCTTATTTTCTGGGAAGGATTTCCACAGGTAGCCTCCTAGCACTGATGATGTTTTGCTGCCACGTTGGCTTGTGAGCAGACACTTCTCTCCAGCTCAATCCCCGTGTTGCAAACAGCTTCACCAAGAAACTGCGAAGGGCAAGTGAAATTCCACAAAATACCTTCAGCAACATATTAAATCAAAAGTATTGATCTCTTCTTTGCAGACAATGAAAAACCATTACACTGGTGAAATGCAGGTGTCAGATCCTCGCAGAGAATTTCTTGCTGCTGCAGCCTGCGTCTGTGTGTGCAGTGTGGGTGCAAGCCCCTCCGCGGTGAGCAGCTGCACCCGGCCGCCATCAGGGAGGCTGAACTCTGCCCTGTAAATTAAATTCAGCTGCTTGATCTGATAATCCACAATATGGAACCAAATGTTTGTATTAGTTGGAAATTTTCTTTGTATATTATGCTTCTAATGCACAAGTTGCTTGCTTTCAGCTTTTGCACTGAAGGAAGAAATAGACCTTCTACATCAAGTGAGATATCCGTATGTCCATGCCCCTCCATGAAGCTGTGGTGGTTGGCACCCGCTCCAGATGAGGCTGGAGCTGCTGGCTGTCGAGGGGAGCCCGAGCAGGGAGGACCGGGCTGGTGCGAGGCTGCATGGCACGGGAAAGGGTACGTACGGGCTCTGCTCTGCTCAGTGACATCTCATTTCCGACCAAATCCAAAATCCAGACACAGACCTTCCAGAGGCATGCCTGCCATGGCAGTCTCTAGGTAGCCTTTGAACATTAGTTTTGTTTTCTTCTCAGCGTGCTGCACCTTTAAAATTTTCAGCCGAGGCCCTTGGAGGGGTGCAGGTATTGATTTGTTTGCTGAACTCTCCTGGTGGGGAGAAAAGCCATTTTAATGGGCAACTCTCGCTCTGCCTCTCCTAAGCTGGGAAAGACAGACTCAGTAGTGAATTATTGGGTTTATTTTTCTGAAGGGACCATGATTTTGTGAGGTAGTGATAGCCAAGTACTAATAAGCTTCTTGTCAGAAAGAAAGCACTGAAAAGGTCGAGTTTTATGGAGAGGTCTGTCTGCATACACGTGTGAAGTCTGACCTGCCATCCTAAAACTGCTGTGAGGTGGGTGAAGAGTCCCGCACAAAGCGGGGTCAGGGACCGTCCTACCCCTGCTCTGACACCGGTCAGCTCCAGTTGCCACCTGGGCTGGCGGGGCTTTTCCTTCCCCTGCTCCCGGAGGTGGCCCTCCTGCGGTGATGGGTTCTGCAGCGTTAGCTGCATGGGCTTACCCTGAGCACCGCGATATTGCAACGAATGTTGAAACACTTAGACATTAGGGATATGACTCAGATGCCTGTGCCAGATACGTGAAAATGAAAATGAGAACAAAAAGTAAACCCTCCAGAAAGAGGGGAGGCCCTGCGTGCATGCTTAATTGAACAAGAATCAGGCATTTTAAAGTCTTTCTGAGAAAAACAAGCCTAAACCTTAAGCTAAAATGCTCTATGGCCATTTTGAAAGCCATTCCCTCCCCTCCAGCTGATACAACAACTGGAACCAGTTTCCACTCCCGTCCCTCTTTTATCTGTTTCCCTTCAGTAAAGCCTGAAGAAAGCATTTCCACTCCCTCGCCCTCCGGGAGGCTGCCTGATATCCCCTCGGTCCAGGGGAAACAGAACGAGAACTGCGATGGCACGACTTGTTCCCTTACAGACGTGCACTGCTCCTTATCCCCAGGACACAGGGTGCCAAAAGGTGACAGTTCTGTACATGCCTGCGACTGCCTCGGAAACCCGGTCTGAAATATAAATATGCTGTGGGAAAGAGGCATGAGGTTTTTAAGCACACATCTTTGAAAATATGAGAGCTTAAGAAGAATTGGGTCACATCTGACTGCTACCATCTGGCCCACTTCACTCCAAGATTACCCAGGAATGTATTTCACATGTGCCTTTGGAACAAGATTGTGAGCTGCCAAAAAGAAAATATTTTACAGCTGAGCATTGCGTTTTGCTCTGAGCAGTTCAAATGCAATAACCCAAAGAGGAGGTTTCCACCGCAGGGTATCACGCAGGCCGTTCGGGCTCAGCCCCTTTGTTTTGTCTGTGCAGTTTTGTAAGACGGGACTCCTCGTTGATTGCTGGATTGGGTTTAAAGGTCCTTGGTTGGGACAGCAGCTTCCCAACGGAGAGCGGTCTTTTAAACCAGAGTCCTGGGTAGGCCGCTGACCTTGTGTTAAACCGGAGTCCTGGCTTAAACAAGGCAGCTGACCTTGTGCAAATGGCGCCTCAGGAGCGCCAGAAGGGAGAGCTGCGGCCGGGTGGAGACACCTCGGGTGGAGGCTGGAGACATCAGAGTGCTGCTCCCAAGTCAACGGGGAGGCTTTCACCGAAGAGCTTCACCCTTGTGTCTCAGTCTCTCTGTGTGTAGAATGAGGGCATCTCACTTCTGTAAAACTGAGGTGCGCTGCCCTGCCGAAAAAAAAAATATATTTATATAAAGATAAATATTATTTAATAATACGTTTTAAAACATATAAAAATAGGTGTTGTGGTGGTGATGATATTTACTTGCAAAGATGCACAAATTTTTCCATGGCAAACTGGGACGTGGGCCAGGAACTTACACGATAAAAGAGCACGTGGCGCCTGTTGTACTTGGGCTGAAGTAGGTTCATTCCACGCAGCATGAGACACCCTTCGCAGCAAAACTGGAAAAGTGAGGGACAGCAGCACTTCCCTTTGCCTCCGCCTGGGCAGGCTGTGAGAGGAAAGGGAGCTTTCTGTGAGTTACTCTAATCAGGATGGAGATAATCCTCTCTCTGCCTCAAGCAAGAAGGTTTGCAGGATCAAAGAGCTGAGCCAGCTGTGGAGGTTTCATTCCGTGCAGCGTGCTGGAGGTGGTGGGATGCTGAGGTTAATGAAAGATAGCGGCTCTCTGGGGAACGCTGGGATAATCCTGAGAAGGGAGTGGGAGTGCATCCTTCCCTTTTTTCTTTTTTTTTAATAACTGGAATCAGCCACAGTTCAATTTTGTCTTAATTATTATTTTAGGTTTTGAGTGAGGGGAGTTCTGCTTTTTAAGACTTAAAAAAGGGGGCACTTTCATTTACCTGTAGGATATGAGCTCTGTCACACAGAGTGCGGTATGAAACTGTATGCGAATATGCAACAGTTTTGCTAGCTGGAGCCACCCGTCCCGAGCTTTGGGGCGCTGGGAAGGTGTGTAGTGGGACCAGCTTGATCCTTCAAAGGGGTGGTCATGAGCAAGTCTTCCCAAGGCCGCTAGCCTACAGAGGCATCTCCACACCCCGCCTGCTAATGTGCTGCTGGACTTGCACCGAATTCTTCCACTGTGGTAACAATGGCTACAAATAGGCATAGTCTCAGCAGGGTGGCACCTCTCTCGTCTTTCAAGACAAGATTTTTGGGTCAGAGCAGATGACTTGAGGAAAGTAGTTCAGGTTGCTTTTGTTCATACAGTAGTTGCACAGCAGACAGGGTTCAAATTGCTGCCCCTTTGTGTTTCATCCCTCTCAAACTTGACTGGTTTTAACCAAAAAAGAAAAGAAAAAGCAACTCATGAATCATGCTAATTTCTCCCACTGCAAGGGTGTATTTGCTGTATTTGGAAACATTTACTAAGCAGCTATGAAATCTTGTTTGTCCTCTAAAACGGAAGAATTTGATAACTTTTATGCCACAGTCCATACTTGTAAATTATAACAGGCTCCAAATGGCAACAGTGAAAGTGGTTTTTCGTGGCTTTGCTGCAGTCTGAAAGCACTGAACAGGGTGAGACAAGAATGAGAAAATAATTCAGAATAATTCATTGAATTAGTTCCTGATCCACCCTGCCCATTTCTACTAGCCTAAAGATAGTCTGTGTTTTTTGTAATAAATATCAATTAGTCTCAGCTTTCTCTCAAACACACCCAAGGAAGAAGACAGCGCTGAGCAGCAAATAGACTTTACCTCAGACTGTGTTTTCCTGGGAGTATCTGTGCTCCACCCCGACAGCCTGTGTGAGCCAGTTGTTCATAAGCACGTGTAGCGCTCACCGAGAGAAGGGACTGTAGCCTGGGTATCATCTTCTGGGAAATCTTGTTTTACAAAACACCTGTTGTTGGGTGTGTTGAAGGTTTAAGAAATTTAAAAAAAAAAAATTGACACTTTTTCCTTTGTTGGTCTCAGGGAAGAACGTCTACAGCATGGGAACATCATCCTAACCAGGGAAATGCTTTCCCTCGCTTAATACTGGGAAATGCTTAATCTCTGTTGGAGCTATCAGGGAACTTCTTCCTGCTCCCACCCTCTCTCAGCCTAAAATCTCCCTTGGAACATCAGTAAAAGCATTTAGGGAGTGGAAACGTCTGCATCTCTCATCTCTGTCCATGCCTAAGGCCATTGTCAGAGCCCACAAGCAGAGTTTTCACCTCATCCCTCTTCA
The DNA here is from genome assembly GCF_964195595.1 of Calonectris borealis. Lineage (NCBI taxonomy): Eukaryota > Metazoa > Chordata > Aves > Procellariiformes > Procellariidae > Calonectris > Calonectris borealis. Next base: position 101,370,856 of record NC_134314.1, on the reverse strand, counting down.
GGCAGCTGAGGGGCATATAAAGATTTCAGCTGATGTTTGCTGGGGTCAGTAGGTGCCTTTCATCTGAAACACAGAAGATGTTCCTGGCCCTGTGTGATGTGTTCACTTCAGCAGGGGATTTAGATTTTCTCTTGGTGGGAAAAAAATTAAATCCTATAAAGAAAAGTTTGAAATAAACATGGCTTTTTTCTTCTCCTCCCCTCCCCCCCCCCTCCGTTCTTGGGCATTTCTGGAGTAGTTTGAGCATATTTTTGTCACATTTTCTTCTTCCATTCACATACATCATGTTATGTGCTAAAATCTAGAGCATGTGTAACAGTCTAAATGCACTCACCTAGAAGTGCAGGGCTTCGCTGACGGCAGAGCCTTGTCAACTTTACAAAGAACGTAATTAGTTCAGGCTCTTTTATAATCTTCCCCTCTGCTATTTCATATGCTTTCCTTGCACCCTCTCAGAGAGGGTGTGTTATACTGCCAGTACAACTGAAGAATGAATTTTTGGTCAATAATTTCTTACAGATGAGAGCATGTCTTTTGAATTCAAACCTGCTTAGCACTAGGTGGCACTCTGCTATAATCTAAATTAGTTTGCCTTAGTTTTGAAGTTTGGTAAACATTTTAGCAATGGGAACAACAAGAAGAGATTAGATTCATCAGTAAGTTACTGGGATAGGCACCCATCCTGTGATATGAGGGGAATTTTAACTAGATCGTAAAGCTGTCTGAGCCTCTCTAACGTCCACTGGATGAGAGAGCAGGGGGGAAACTAGATCCGTGTACTTATTCTAATAGCGCTGTTCGTTGTACTTACTGCTGAGAAATCAGTATGGTGTTTTGCGGGGTAAATAATGTGGTGCCCTTTGGGGAAGTGTTACAATCTGAAATAATTCAAGGCCACATCTGTGGAGAATAGGATGGGGATTGTGGGACATCTACTAAAAGAGTGACCATTCTGCCCCATTTGTTCTTAGCACATTTTGCGTCATGGAGGCTAGGAGAGGGGAAGCTGTGCTATTTATAATTTTCACGGTCTTGCATTGCCATGTTTTTTTTTAATTTTAATGGTCTGAATGTATGGTGTGTGTGAAGATTTTAGAGAGAGGTGGATTTCTGGGACAAATACTGCCTGGGTGGGTGCAAGACCCAACTGTTGGTCCAAGGAGAGGATAGGGTCCTGCTAGTGGGTAACGATGTGGGCGTGTTTGCAGAGCGAATCATTAGAGGAGGAAATGAGACCAATGGATTAGGGCTTAAGCACTGAAACTCAGTTTCTAGTGATAAATAATAATCTGGAAACTCTGGAGTTGAGGCATTGTGATCCATCCAAACTCTGTTTCCAGGAAGAGGTGTTGTCTGGGAATGCTGCTCAAGTTCTCCTCTAATGACATCAATAGCATGACAAATGGAAGAGGAGTGTCTCATGCACCGCACACCTGAGAATGAGCTCTGAAATTCTGTCTCGTGGGGCTAGCTATGGGCAGTAAGACAATTTCCTGGAATATGACTGAGTGAAAATCCTCTGCAACCAAATATTTCAAGGATGGAATCAGGTGCCCTAATTTTAATTACAGAAGTTGTGTCTATGTTAAAAAGTAATGTGGCCCAGCAAGAGCAAACCTGTGGATCTAAACACTTGGAGCTGAACTCCTAGCACCCATGCTTTACAGATTTTTTCAGTGCATATACTTTGGGCTAGCTCTAGCCTGGCCCCACTGAGTGTCCCCTACCAGCTGGAGGATGCTAGGTGGCCTCTTGAGGCTCATCTTCTAAGCAGGTTTCACATAAAAGGAACCTGGTTTGCAACTTGTGAGGCTGCTTGGGGATGTGAAGCAAAGCACACTCAGGTGATAACAATCAAGAGATTTGCTTTAGAAGTTCTGTCCTGATCCAGGTTAAAAAAAAAACCCTGTGCCCTAGGGCAGACAACATCTAGAAATGGAGCCCTCCTGCCTCCCTTGGAGGTGATCAAAGCACTGGAAGATGTTACCGTTCTCGGTAGCTCCTACCCCATCCCTCCTCACGCAGCTGAGTCGCATGTCATAGACTGTCAGCCAGTATCAGTGATCAGCCCTGCGCAGAGTAGCACAAATGCCACGTATGCTCTCTGCATACGTTCAAACCCTTTTTATTCATGGATGGGACAGAATTTGTATATGTGCTGCTCATCAGGGAGAAATAGATAGTGTTAGAAAAACTCAGCTCGTGAATGCTGTTAAGAAAAATATGTGACTTGGAAAATGACTGTCAACTGTTGATCTTACGTCAATGTTATTTCTGGGCAGCTTCAGAGGAAGGGTGACCTATTGCTCAGGACAGAAACCCAGCCCTGGGATTACTGCTTTGATGTTTGAAGTCTGATGATAGAGTCTTCCTGTGTGACCATGAACATTGAAGGATGGATTCAGTCAAAGGCTCAGCTGCTTTAGCCTAACTCATCCCCTAACTCACAGAGTTTAGGACCTGAGATTGCAGCCAATATGTGATCAGAGTTAGGATGTGAGATGGGCAAATGAAGCATCTCTGCTGCTGACCAGAGAAGAGAGAGTTGTTGGTTAAGCTGAGGCATGTGGGGAAATTTCTTGTGTTCGACAGAGCTTAAAAGCGTGTCTGAGGCTGCGGGAGGTACCTGTCCCCTTGGGAGCCAGAGACTGGGGTCCTCCCAGCAGGGAGGCAGCCGAAGGCGTTTTCTGAGAAAGCTGAGCAGAACTCACTGTTCATCCTTGAAAATGGGGCGGGCAGAGGAGGAGAAGGGCACTGGTTTTTATGAACTAATTCAGGTGTTAGACATCTTAGCCAGATATCTTGGGGACCCTGGGCTCAGTTTCTTCCTTGGCATGTGGAGGTGTGTGCCCAGATTTACTGTTCGTCAGGAGAAAGCTCCAGGGCACCCGCAGCACCTGGCTGGAGGAGCTGCAGGGCTTCCACCTTCCTGAAGGAATGCCGGTGGGCAGGAGGATGGAGGGAAAGGGGAGAGTGCTTAGGGCATTGGCTCGGGAGGGAGGACTGGCCTTCAGGCACCCCTAAATGCCAGACTTTGCCAAAACAGAGCAAACGTGTTTCATGTGAAGTGGATGTGTGTCTGTATGTTTGTTGCTGAAGAACGTTGACTTTTTAATGCTAGTCTATGACCTTTGTGGTTTGGGTCCTGTCCCTAACGTTAAAGGCTCCCTCCTGAAATACTTTTTCTTGTGCTCCGTGTGGACCAGTTCTTATCGCCCCAAGTGACTGGTGCCATTTTCCTGGGCGTATCATTTGTTTGGTAGTTTTCTTCCAATAGCCAGTTTACTGGGTTGTTTTCTTTTCCCCTGAATTTTAGCTCAGGGCTTGTTTTGTGCTGTAAGACAGCTCTAATATTTTGGATTGCCTCTATTATTTGCTCCCCTTCAAATATTTGCAAATAATTAACTTAACTTTCTATTCCGTAGCAGATCTTTGGTTGTTCTTTTTTTAACGGCAAAAAGGGGCATATTTTGTATACTACTTCTTTTCTAAGGGGAAAGAAAGCTCAAAACTTCTGTCTTTCTATCTGGTGGCATGCATGCAAAGAAAGATAAAGCCAAATGAGAGTAAATGGCTATCTGTACACACTTGCGTAAAGGCCATTTTTTCTCTTTAATTTTTCTGTGAGCTATTGCTTCCCTCCCTGTAAAGATTACATTACAAAAATTTCCATATAAAATCAAATCCTTCTGAGGTGGTTCACGGTGAAATGTGCCCGACTTAACTGTTCTTTGTGGTGGAATACAACTGCAATTGGTGGTTTCAAATCAGTCCAATATGTGGTGGAGTACTGGTAAAACACACTGAGGCAGCCTGTCTTCCAGTGTATATTTCTGCTGGCAGAGACCCTCGATCTCCTTGGCCAAGCATTCAGGGCTGGGATATAATCTAGGTTCCCAGCAAATTCTCAGTTAAGTGCAAGATGTTTCTTGAGCATGGAGCCAGAGATCAAACTGAAATAAGGCTCGCTCTCAGAAATATCTTAAAACTGTTTGAATAACCTAGTGTATACAAACATTTTAGGTCAGCAATCATATTCTCTCAAGACTTGTAGGCGTTTCTGTATGGGCGCCAGCAGCACTGCATCTCTAAAGAATGGAACCAATGCTGATTTCGTACTTCCACTACTGTGTCAGTAAATCCACCCACGGCTTGATAATGTCAGTGCAATGTGATGGAAAGTTTTAATTATCTTTTGGCTCTTGTGTTGTTTTAGTGATTTTTTTTGCATCAGCATTGCGAGAAAAACGAGAGGGTAGTATCCAGGGATATGAATCAGAAAGTAAATCATCCAACTGTTTGAAGGCAAACTCACCTGGTCTCAGTTTGCAAAGCGGTGCTGGGAGCCAGTCTTTCATTTTTTCACTTTTAAAAGCCTGGCCTTAAATTAGAGGATAAACAACCCTCAGCAATTTCTTCTGTTGCATTCCTGAAGGTCTATAGCATCACATCTGTGAATAGCACACACCCACTCACATGCTTTCCTAGAGCCACAGACACGTTCGGATACTCTGTTGATGGGAACAAATATGACTTAGGATGTATTATACTGAGAGATGAGCCCAGATCAACACACTGTACCGCTAACTAGCTACCAGCTTGGTTAAATTTGTGGTGCAGACAGAGCTTAAGCTGGTGTCTCACTTCATCACAGTAACCACTGTGCAGTCTGCTGACCAGCTATATTAAGTATTTTGGCAGAATCCTGTTTAAAATTGGAAGGAATGCTTTTAATAGTCTGCATTTCTCTTGGAGGCCTGCATTAGGGATATAGTTGCATCCCACATATACATAAGTCTGATTGGAAAGCACGATATGGCATGGATGTATGTTGTGGCTACGGGATGTCAGCAAGACAGATTTAAAGTACCGTTGGCTGAATGACAGAAGAAAGATTCGGATAGTTTAAGGTTAGAGGCCAGATTCAGATCTTACATATGTGAAAGCAGCAGCAACTTTTTTGAAGTCAGTGGTGTTACTGTGCTGTAATGCACGTGAAAAGATTCTGCATGCTTAATTATTTGAACCGAAGAATATCCGTGCTTTTATGTCACTTTGAGATTTTGTATGTGGAGCTGTGAACCTCCTAAGAAGCCCCTACACTTGCCAGCTGCTGTTAGTTTTCACACAGGAGAATTTAGCTCATCCAGAATTCATGCAGCAGTTGAGAAGATGAGAAATCCGTCGCTATTCTGCAGTCTGTGGTATCTGAAAAGGGATGAGGTTTCCATATGCCTCCAGTCAGGTTTTTGGGGTTGTTGAAAAGATACCTGGTCGACTTCTGAGTTTTGTGCAATTAGAGAGAGGTCTGTGGTTTGCACATACAATGTACAGGTCTCACTTTGCATAAAATGTTTGCAAATACTGTAACAGCCTCTGTGTCAGCATGTGGGTTGGATGAAAGAGTTGTCAACCACAAGAATTCACAGCTTCAGCGTTAGTCCCTTCTCTCCCTGCCTCCCCTCCCCAATTAAATTACAATAAGGAGAATTTATTTTCATACTAAATATTTTGGCTTCTTTTTTTATTTTTTTTCTGGCTCACAAAATGAAACTATGCTCTTGGATTACACTATAAAGCTTTCCTTTACAGCTACCAGGACTAGAAACTTATTTTAAAAAACAAGTGAAAATGTAACCACGAGATGAAAGCAAGGATCTTTCCAAAAGTTGCTGATTCCCGAAAGAGGCTTGAGGGAGAACACCAGAAAGAGAACACCAAAACCCAGAGCCTATTGGTAGGACCCCAAGAAGAGGCAACAGTGAAATAAAGGATCTCCTTACCTTTTTTTTTTTTATTATTATTATTGTGTAGAAGCTAAAGCATGAGCAAAATGAGCAGAGTGTCAATTATGCCCTGAGCAGGAATAACAATTTCCTGGAAAACAGTGATAAGCAAAAGCACCTGGAAAAGGGAATGTGTAAACTGTCATCTCGCCCATCAGAATTTTGCTGAGCAGAGGAAGACATATTCTACCTGGTGTGTAAGTGGGTGCATCCCTTCATGATACCCTCCTTTTCTTTGAAGGATCAGAGAATGTTCTACAGAGTGAGTCTACTCGAATTAGATGATGTGGATCTAAGCTTACTCTTCAAATGGGAACTTTGATAGCAACTTAATGTTTTGTGGTACTTAAATATTTTTCTAACACTTCCATGCAGAATTATGGCATCAGACGTTGGTCTGTGCTGTGGATGTGGCTTCTTTTTTTTATATATACAATTTCTCTATTAGTTGCAGTGGGGAACTCAAACTGTGGTCATCTCACAAACCTGAGTGTTTTCAAAGACTGCTGACAAGCCTTTGAGTAATCTGTGTTGGATATATGCTGACTGCACGTTGGCAAAACAGTTTATAAGTATAAAAAGACGTGTGAATCTGTAGATAGGTGATCTCATCCTTAGAAGCCTTGGTAGTGAATTCTGCAGCACACCCATGCCTTTGACAGCATCTTTATGAGGACACACGGTAAAAAGTATTTCCTGAGATTAAGTTTGAACACCTGCTGAGACTGACAGACCCACCTCTTCTAATAGCAATCGTGGGACTCACTGTGACAATGACAAATATTGAGAGGTAAATAAATAATAAAAGAGGTATATTTGAGAGAGGTGCATTTGTAGGTGAGATGTTGCGGGTGAAAAAACAGTGAAAAGAAAATGAATTAGGAATATACAATGTCTATGAATAGACAACACAAGGCAGAATAAATCTTTTCAGATCTCACTTGATTCCTTTTCAGATTGGTTTGGATGAGCTAATTATTCCTCTAAGGTTATGCTGACATTAACAAAAAATGCTCTGCAGTAGGAGATGATCTGTAAGGTAAAACAGTTAGTGCTGGGGAGCCTGACGTCTGCAGCATATGCCTTGGGGAATTTGTTTTTCAATAGCTCTAGTCTCATCCTGTGGACTTGCTGCCCATTAGCACAGTATGTGCACTCCTGGAGCGCATCGTCCTGTTGAATTTAATGCATGAGGAATTAATTGTGCACGCTGAGATATTCTTGGGATACAAACCAAAACGCAGTGAGTGGGATCAACCAGGAGATTTGCTTCAAAATTGTGCTCCTAACCCAAACGAACACAGAGGCACTCCAGGCCACACAATTTATCCTCTCTCCCCCTTTTGGGAGAACTGTACCTGGGAATCTTAACCCTCCTTACATCTGTGCATCCGTCAGTCTGTCCTGCTGGAGGCTTTGGGAAGCATGGCCAAGCCCCCCTGCTGTCGGCAGCTTAACTGTACAGAAACGAAGGATTTAACCATTCCAGGGAATCCAAACCAGGATCTTCTGGATCTTGGCTGCACAGTTTTAAATATCGAATCAACACAAAGGAAGTCAGAAAGGAAGATGGGAACAAATCTGCCTGATGTTTGCTATTTACTACACGAGCATTTCTCTCAAAGCCAGGAAACTGGAGAGAGAGGGCTCACCTGCTGGCAGCATGTTTTTCCTTATATTTTAACACCGCATACTCACAGGCTGGATCTTAAAATCCACTCTTTGCATATCAGTAAAAAAGGTGTGTGTTCACTTCATTATGGCACAGTTCCTTGCATTAATAAGTCCTAGAGCTTCCTTCCCTATTGTCCGACTTTCCATTTTGAGCTTACATTTTTATATTCCTGTGGGAGGTTCCCCACTTTCAATTCCATGCTTGGAGCTGGGAATCCCATTACTGTTGTTCATATGACCTCCAGAATGTGAGTAAATGTTTCATAGTAGTGTATCTTCTTGGCTGTTCTCCAGCGCCTGTAATGAACTCCACATATATTCCTCAATCTATTGTGCCCGCTTAAGATCTGACCTAATAGAAGCAGTGGAAGCCGGAATAAAAAGCAGAGCTTTATGGAAAATTCAAATTGGTATAAAAGGGTGCCTGTCTAAAGAAAGTGCTTTGCTCGCTGATAAGTCTTTACGTGATCACTGTGCACGCTCTCTCCTTTTAACAAGATTGCACTTCTAGGAAAGCGCTGCAAGTATAACGCAGCCCTTCTAAACAATCGCTCCTACTTGCAGTGTGCAAGAGCACGCAAAATGGTTGGGCATCCTTAATTTTTTAAAGCATGATGGTGAGCACATATCACTTGTGAGTGGGTTGAATGAACCTTTACTCAGATAACAAAACTTTTTCATTTAATAAGTCATTTAAATACCTTGTCATCCTGACTAGCTAGTGCATATTTCAAAAGTAGCTGCTTTTCAAGTAAAATACTTACGTCCTTTTTCCTTTTACTTATTATGATATTTGCTTCTGGAAAATACTGTGGATTTAATTCTCTCACAATATACACCAAGTTCTTGACAGGACTGAAATAATTTTAGACCTGGTGGGAAAAAAGGTAGGATTTGTAAAAGATTACAGGTGCAACACACATCCTTCGCTGGCATATCAGTTAATTCTTGACCAATACTTAGATCAGACCAGATTCAGATCTTAGTTATGCTGCTGTAAATCTGGAGTAGTAACACTGAAACCAGTGCACCAGCAGAGCTGAAAGTTGAACTTGGCCTTTATTTTGTTAAGTACCTCATTAGAATTTCCTGTCTTTGATCCCTTTTGTTTTCTGTGCGCTCAGTTTATCTTCCATATCTGATTATGTATATTTAACCTTGATTAGCATAACTCTTCAGAAACGAAGGCTTTCTTATGGTTTCTAGGCTTAGGGTATTGAGATGCATTAGACACCGCTTGTAGAGAAATGTTAGTGGCTCAGCCAGCCTTTGTATCGTATTCCTGTTGATGGCTTTTATGGATGTCATTCACTTGGAACAGATGTTTTCCCTCCTGCTTTCACCACTCACAAAAATATCTGAAAGAAAAATTAAAATACAATTAATATGCATGTCTATCCAATTAATTTAAATAAATTAGCATTAAAATTGATTCTGGATTTATTTAGACACTTTTTGCAATAGCCAAAAATAATCTGATGCAGGACTGAACTTTATCAGATGCCTCAGTAAACAGCAGAGACATTTTTTTCAAAACAGGAATCTTTATTACAAGATTGTAATTCAGTCCTAGAACCAGCCTCTGCTTTCAGTGAGCAGTGTGAACCCTTGGATTTTGGTCTGCTGGGAAATGGTAGAGAAGAGCACTAACTTGAAATAGAGAGGATGACAGTCAGATGAATCTACTGAGGTTTTGGGAGAGGACAATGCAGATCAGCTGGATATAATAATACTTGACAGTATGGACTATAAAATTCTGCATTGAGCACTAGTTAGCACAGCAATTCCTAGACTAGAGGTATTTCTAATACACCGGAAATATGTATTACAGGGTGTTGGAGGCTCAGGTAAGGAGAATTGTCCACCCATGATCAGAGGATTTGACATATCAAATTTGCCAACTCCTGGAGGAGAGCTGGGGGAGAGCTGTGGTCTCTCACACGTGGAGACCAGTGATGAGTGGCATTCCTCAGGGGTTGGTATTGGGACTGGCGCTGTTCAACATCTTTGTTGGCGATATGGACAGTGGGATTGAGTGCACCCTCAGCAAGTTTGCTGATGACACGAAGCTGTGTGGTGCGGTTGACACGCTGGAGGGAAGGGATGCCATCCAGAGGGACCTTGACAGGCTTGAGAGGTGGGCCCGTGTGAACATCATGAAGTTCAACAAGGCCAAGTGCAAGGTCCTGCACCTGGGTCGGAGCAATCCCAAGCACAAATACAGGCTGGGCGGAGAATGGATTGACAGCAGCCCTGAGGAGAAGGACTTGGGGGTGTTGGTTGATGAGAAGCTCAACAGGACCCATCAATGTACGCTTGCAGCTCAGAAAGCCAACCATAGCCTGGGCTGCATCAAAAGAAGCGTGGCCAGCAGGTCGAGGGAGGTGATTCTCCCCCTGTACTCCGCTCTCATGAGACCCCACCTGGAGTACCACCTTCAGCTCTGGGGCCCCCAGCATAAGAAGGACATGGACCTGTTAGAGCAAGTCCAGAGGAGGGCCACCAAGATGATCAAAGGGCTGGAGCACCTCCCCTATTAGGACAGGCTGAGAGAGTTGGGGTTGTTCAGCCTGGAGAAGAGAAGGTTCCGAGGAGACCTTATAGCAGCCTCCCAGTACCTGAAGGGAGCCTGCAAGAGGGGGCCTGCAAGAAAGCCGGAGGGGGACTGTTTACAAGGGCATGTAGTGATAGGACCAGGGGTAATGGCTTTAAACTGAAAGAGGGTAGATTTAGATTAGATAGAAGGAAGAAATTCTTCACTGTGCGGGTGGTGAGACACAGGAGCAGGTTACCCAGAGAAGTTGTGGATGCCCCATCCCTTGAAGTGTTCAAGGCCAGGTTGGATGGGGCTTTGAGCAACCTGGTCTAGTGGAACGTGTCCTTGCCCATGGCAGAGGGGTTGGAGGGAGATGATCTTTAAGGTCCCTTCCAGCCCAAATTATTCTATGATTCTATGACTATAGTCTTAATTGAGATAGCATATAACTTTTCTCTGGCTTTTAGCATTGACAGAGTTGGAAATGTCATGTCAGTGTGGAAACCAAGTAACATACAGATACAAGGGCTTTTATCAAGGATATTTCAAACTCAGTCACAAGATGGTAATGGAGTGTGAACACTAAAATATTGCCTACTCATAGTATGAAAAAATCAGGAAAAGCTGAACGGGTTGGGATTAGGATTGGCTATACTTTCCTGCATGGTGTTTTCCTCCTCTCCAGATTGCTTTCTCAAGATCTGCCCTCTAAATCATGGCACTGCAGTCCTAGGAATGGGCTGAGGCGAGGGTTGTGGTGTGCCTTTGGCTCCTAGAGATATCAGCATCCCGGAGAAGCAATGATCCCCGGCTGTGCAGCAGGTCCATTGGGAGCTTTGTCACCAAGGAAGGGGTGACTCCAAGTTCTCTGCTAGGACAGCTCTCTCCCTCTTCTTTCTTTTGGATTTGATTTTATACATAAAACCACTAAACCATCAAGCACAAGTTGATGGAAGTTCCCTCGTTGTGCATCCTAATGAAGCCTATAAAAATAGCAAATAATAACAAGCCATTTTAAAAAAAGGCACAAAATGAATCATGATCATTTTCCCTTTCCTCCCCCAGAATATCAGCTGTTAATCTTGTTCCTCCCATGGGCTAATGATATAAGATCCTCCAAATAACAGGTGAAAACTAGAGTTGAACCAGAATACTAAAGAAAATTTACTCTGAGATAGTCAGAAACATTTACTAAATAAGCTTGAGTCAGCTGCATTTTTTTTTCTTTTAATCTAAAGCCTGAGTTTTCTGAAAACTGATAACTTGGAATTTGTACCTCACTGCAAGAAAAAGAAAGTAAACATACCAAATCATTTTCTTTTAATGAAATGATGCAGTGAAAGATCCATTTTGCTGGCTTAATAAAGGTTTTGTCAGCATACCAGTGAAAACGTTGAATTATATTGTGGTTTGTGCATACCTTTTGTGTGCAGTTTAGTATACTCCTATATGCAGCAAAATCTTAGTAGGCTTTAAGGGGTCTGCAAAAACAAATACATAAATAAGCATGAGTCATGATGTGCTTCCTGGTCTATCTTTCTTTCCTGAATGATTTAGTGCTAAATTTTTGATGTGATTTGGCAGTTTATTGCTTTAATTTATAAGATGTTCTGAGTTGAGTAGGTGTGGGATGAGGATTTGGGATGTCAGTGCTGCTGCTTCCCCCACCCAGGGAGATGCTCTGGTCAGGGTATGATATGGCAGTGTGTCCTCATTCTGGCAAGGGATCAACATTAATGTCGTAGATGATAAACTTACTGCAGTGATCTTGCAAAAACGGAGACTGATTGTATGATGCAGGTAGGCAAGACAGCCGTCAAAATTACCTCTTTCCACTCAGGCAGAATCTTTCCCTTCTGAGGCTAAATTGTTGCTTGGGAAAGGCAGCCCTTTTTCATCATGTTGATGAGATGCTTGTAAATGCAAAAAGAAATGCAAAAAGAAAAAAAATGAATATTTTTGCCCTTTATGAAAACATTAAAAATTAATATTTGAATAGGTCTGCAACTGCAAGTTGAGTACTGACATTTGGCAGGGATTATAGCTTTCATTGGGAAGGACTTTGGAGAGTTTCAGTGGAAATTGGGTTTGATTTGGCCAACTTTCTGAGCCTTTGAAAAGTATAAAATGGATAATGCCCAGTATGTTTTTTCCACTAAGCTCGTATGGATGTATTCATCACGCATTCCAGTGAGGATAACTGGAGGTATTATGAAATAGGAAATGAAAGTCCACAGGAACCCACGGCGCTCTGTTTCTGGTAAATGACCTGTTCTATGATCCGCGCAGGACAGACCTCTGCGGTGAGGCACCTGGGCGTTGTGCTGCTGGTGGACGGACCTTCCCGGGCTCTGGAGATGTGCGAGATCACAGGGAAAGGAAGGATTCGTCAGGGAGCTTCAAGAGGGACAGTGCAATGTTGCTTAAAGGCTCCCCTCTTTGCAGTAGATGTTGGGCACGCAGCTGTTAGGAAATGCCAAATTGGATGGTGTGACCTTAACTTGGAGCTTTTAATGCACACGCTGCATTCGACTGCTTGACTATACCTGTTTATGAAAAAGCAAGATATGGTAGCATGTGATCCTTACAGCCACCCTCGGTTTTTCTGCGCTGTGCTCGGCTGTGCTGTGCCTCGTGTGCCAATGCAAATGGGTGAATGTGCCCCCCCAGGCAAGAGCCAGAGATGCTGGCGAGAGCCAGCAATGCAACGGTGAGGAGTGTCACGGGGAAAGTGTGCCGGTGTTTATAAGCCACTGGTGTTTAGAGACCACCCCCATTTCCAGTTCATTTAGTTTCTTTAGTCCTGTCCTTGCCTGAGTTATGCCCTGATCCTAAAATCCACCCCCAACTAGCAATTTTGAAACACGGTTTTGGTATCCTGCTCCTGTGTTTCCCCACCTTAATTATTAGAATTGTTTCCTAATATCTAACTTACACCTCCCTGGCAAGTTTTTTGCTTTTACAGAGAACAAAGTATTTACATCCTTTTTCATAAGTCTTCTAAATATTGAAACTGTCGTCGTGGCCTCTTTGCCTCGCCTTTTCTTGACTGGACACACTGCTCACCTTTTTTTCTTGTGTTTTACACACAATTCTTCTTTGCTGTCTTTGCAATCAGCTCAGATGGTCAGTTCAGTGGGAAAAATATGTCCAAAGAAGTTTGGGAAGTAGTAGGCAAGTGGGTAGTGTTCTTGCACACAAAGCAGGAAAGCTGGAATGAATCCACAGATCTCACTTTTCCTATTTTTTCTTCATTTCTCAGAAAATCCTACTGATCGGGGTAAGGTAGGTGGAAGACATATCCTCTGCATCTCCTTTTCAAGCACGGCAGTGGCTGGTAAAGAACTCAAGATTTCAAGAGTAAGTGTGACCCTGGCTCGGCAACCCAGCGGCTTTCGCTTAGGAGGAGGAAACGGGGGATTCCCGGCCATGTGCGCTGGGTCTGTGCCTTTTTATGTAAAACATAGATAAGTTTCAGGAGCAGAAATCAAAGCTGGTCCCCCCCCATATGTAACCTCATCAGCTGGCTAGTGAGTGGATGCTTTTCTGCAAGCAGGGACTTAGCCTCAGAAAGCTTACTGCTGAAATAATCTGCTGATGCACCCAGCTGACACGTATCCTGGGGCTGCAGGTGGGGAACTGGAGAGCAAGTAAACTGGAGAGGGAAATTCCTTACCAGTTTCTCTCTAGTGTGACATTTCATGAGTGGTTGCAAGGTCAAAATCTAGCAGGAAGCAGGAGGACTCAAAGGGGAGGAGACTGTGTAGGAGAACCCATGCTAAAGGTACGCTTTGCAATGGGTTGCGGTCTTTACTGGGAACACCATTAATATCCCCTGGGCGTCAACATGCTCTTTCAATAAATGCCTCTCCCCTCTTTATGAGGAGATAGAACTTCACAAAATAGAATCTATTTTTATTTAAAACCATTCAGTAAAGTATGAATATAAAAGTATTTATTCATATTTTCAAGTGTATCCTAAGAGAACGTACTCTAAAACACTTGGCAGACTTTCCACGTTTCTTTCCATGAAAAAATTCTATTGTTCTCCATTAACCATCCCCAAAGATTTCAGTTGCTCTCACATAACAGTATAGAGCTTTTCACATGTCAGGGGATAATTTATTTCTTGAATTAATGAATGTAATTTCATTGAGTTTAATATTTTAGCCACGATTTATTATAGTGCAGTCTCTAATTTACGTTCAGCTCAGGTGAATAGTGCCTTACATTTGTCATTATAATGATGATTGATTGGAGGTCTCTTATTACAAAGCAGTGGTGTGATGGCTCCCATTTTATTCTGAATAGGAATGACTACAAAAAACACTGCTGTATGTGACATTTTCTTGTCATTTTTCTGCAGTTTCAGCTCAGGCCAAGTGAATTGGAAGGAATCTTTTTCTTTATTTCTGAGGTCCTCTTTCAGGCCCAATTTGAGGAAAGTGACTCAAATCTGGGACACTACCTGCTACCAAACCAGGCACTTCTGGTGTCTGCTATGTACCTACGGTCTTTGGCTTTTAAGCTTTCATTTTTCTTAAGCCTAAAACTCACTCCTAGGTAGAAATCTACCCTCAGCAAATTTTTATTTTTGTGAATTTGACAAAGTCACTTTGCTTACCTCTGCCATAACAATGATCAAGGAAATAGAAATTATCTTATCTGTATCATTGTCTTTATATCGGTAACACGACAGCAATTATCTGTATCTACCTAACTTTTCAAAAGAAGCGGTGAGTACCTAGAATATTCCCCAGTTATATTCTCTGTCTTTGTTTAGAGGTATGGATTTTGGGGTTTTAAGTATTTGTTCAGTATTATTTGTGCCAGCTGTAGGAGTTAAAGTAACTACAAGCAGGATATTTGGTATTTGCAGTATGGAAAAAAAAACAATTTACTGACTAAAGCTGCTTTGTTGATTGCTTGTGTAAATAGAGTAAAAGGACTGTTCAGCTGTGAAGAGACACTGAGTAGGCACCAAGACACAGATGAAGAATAAAAACTGAACAAAATGAGATGGAATTCTAAGTGTGCACACCACTCTGGACATGCACACCAAAGACTGATCAAAATTTATAACTGTACAGAGCATAAAAGCTAAAACCCCTTATCTTTTCTGGACCAAGCCTGAAACAGTACCAAATCAGAATGGCTTCTACAGAGATCTGAAGACTTCTGCTGACCGAATCTAAGAGCATAGCGTGCCTTTAGGCCAAACTGAATCTGGAAGTCAAAACTCTCGAGGTCCTTGGGTTCGTTGTTCTCTTGCAATTTAACTTGGATTAGAGCACTGTTATATAATCAAGGATTAAAAGCATTAAACCATCCTAAAGAAACATAAGCATGTAATTTTGTCCAAGTTACCAGATAACAGATCTGAAAGCATTTTTTTGATTGTTTAATTAGAACATATTCCTTGTTTGGTTTGGACTGACTAGCCAAGCAACTTAAAAATAAATTATTAAAATCTTAGGGCTTCTCCTCTTCCTTTGCATATCTGGCATTTTAAGAATATGTCACAGGCTGACCATCTTCCTGATCTACTTAAGCTTCAATCAGGTTTAAGTGTAGGCAGCTCACTAAACTGCAGTGACATGTATGCCTTACTTGATCATCTAAGAATTATAGCTAGGGCTTAGTCCAGCCACATATAATCCCAGTGACCAAATTTAAAATACAAACTTAGATGATTGCTTGTACTGTATTCGTAAGCCATGGGTATTTATTTGAATCATTCTAAACTCTCTTAGAGTTCAAAAGTAATAATTTCAAATATTTAAATTTAATATTTATTTTACATTTAAAATTAAACTTTACATTAAAATACTATTGTATTAAAATAAAATATAAAATGATATTCACAAAACAGACCTAATTTTTTTTAAAATAGCCTACATAATGTGCTGTAAATGTTAGACTGAAATACAGAATTCATTTCGTGGGAGAGATTTCATAGCATGCGCTAAAAATGACTAGGTTAACGAAGTTACAAATTTGTCAGGAGGTGCCTTATATGAGCTAAAATAGCTAATAGTGGTTTGCGAGATGCACACAGGACACACTCAGCCAGACAAGACCTGCTCTCCCTTTCCACAGTAGGAATGAAATCATCCCGGATCATAAAACACAAGCTGTTAGAAAAAGTGCACGCTGCAAGGAGGTGCATGGCACTGGCAGGGGAACACAAATCTCTGGTGACATTCAGGGAAATGTGGAGAAGGGCATTCGGATATTAAATCCAGGGTCAAATGCTGTGCTTAGCCTCCCCCAGGTATATGCTGGAAAACACAGGCTGTGTGTTTTATACCCTAATTTCTGGTCTGATTCAAAGCTGGAAGAGTTCCTAGAGTAATTTAGGCGGCTCATGGAGTTCTAAATTTTAGCACCTCCCCGGGTTTGCCATTGGCCTTAATTTTCATCATTGGGTGCACCACTGCCTTCGCCTGCGCTTTGGGCTAGGAAGGTAAGGGCAGGGTGCACCCGGCATCCGCAGGATCTGGGCTCACCAGCCTTGGACGAGGACTACCAGGGCCAGCTGAAGCCTTTGTCTGAGCTGACAACTGTTGTTTTCAACTGTTGTTCAAGAATGGATTAAAAATTCTGTCATTTCTGAAGTGTAATGTAAGTGATTGTAGGCAGGCAATTTCTCCCCTGCTCCCCCAGTAATTGGATTTTACTGTTTTATGTCTGTATTTTCCAGGCTTCTCAATAATAGTAAATACTTTCTTACATTAGTGCTCTCAAAGCCAATTTTGATGGCAACTACCTTGCCTGTGCTGATTGCTACAACCACAGAGAGGAGGTACTGTCCATGACCTTAAAAGCTAAGGATCAAAAGACTCAACATAAAATGTGTTATTCTGAGTAAATGCTGTGATGTGCTCTTGTGCAAACATACTTACTAGGTCTTTATTTCTGTGTATTTTCTCTTCTTTGCTTTAGGAGTGGTGCACTTAAACAAGGACCTATCTTCCAGAGACATACGACTTGTTCCACCAGGAAGGAACGTAGTTATTTTTCTACAGGTGCTCTGCAAGCATTGGTTGAGTTGCAGGTAGAAAGGATTTAATCTCTTAAGGATCAGATTTAAACTTGCCCTCTAAGCATGTAACTCGAAGTACATTGATTGGACAACCCAAATTTTCTAGAGTACTGCGGATAAAACAGCCGAGTATTAAACTGATAGCAATTAGAAATTAATTTTGTTAGCTACTGGTAGCCAAATCACGTGAGATTTGCAAAGAAAGACATTTGCAAAGGATCAGAAATATTTTTAACATTTTTTTATTGTGGATTTTCTGAAAGAAATTTTACGGGGGTGGGGGGAATCAAACAAACCGCCCACTGTTCTGTTCCATTTGGTTGCATTACATTGATAACTGGAGTCCAACTGGTGTTCTGCTGATAAAACCAATTTCCAATCCGGCAGCTTGACCGTGCCAGTACTTTTCAGTTCCTCTTCTCCTGCCTCCAAAAAAGGCCTAGATTTCCTAAATGCCTTCCTATTTCTCACCAGCTTTTCTGTAGGCCATCATACACTGGTGCTTCTTGATCTACTCTTGTCTTGGATGACCTTATCTTTCCTCATGTCTTCTCTGATGCATGGCTTTGGACAGCTCTTTTCAACTTGCTCTTCATTCACAGCTGTTCTTAGTAACAGCAGCTGCAGAATAAATGTTTTATCAAAATACATGTATCATATAAATGTTTATCTCATAATTTTTGATGGTGAATAATCCCGGTATTCCATATTTTTCCCTAGTTTGCCATCTGGTCCTTGAAGTCACGGTGCTATAGTCTTTTACTGATGATGCCTTACAAACCTGACCCTGCAAGTTGAAATCATCTTGTCTAATCTTGGCAGAAAGCATTATGTTCAGGAATAAGTGTTCTGATTTAGCATCCTGGGGTAGATATTCAGTGTGGGAGTGTTTTCTAACTTGATTTTCGTCAGCAGCCCTGCCAATAATCCCATAAGACAAGAGGTTACCCTGCCATCAGCCCAGCTGTCAGCCTTTTCTCTCAAGTTTACTGGTAAAATGCCATTTTCACCATAAACAAATATTTAAATTAGCTTATCTTGTATAGTCAAATAGTTTCAAATTCATCATGATCTAGCAAGAAATACTTATTATGGTTATTTTTTAAGAAAACACAGAAAACAGCTTGTATTTGTTAACTGTTTATTTCGGTGAATATCAAGTGCAAAAGAGTGGGCCGAGTTAGTACTGTGCATTAACAAAGAAAGGGAGCGGGAAAACACAGTGACTGATATCATTGTTCAGGCTTGTACTTTAAGTAATGTCACATTTGTGGTAAAGAGATAAGAAGTGACGAGTCTGAGGTACCCTCAGGGAGCTGATAAGTGAACTACTGGAACAAATGGAAGGAGGATTATGAGACTGGGACGGAATAAAATTAAGACTGATAACATATGGAGTCTTGCAGCTATTTCTTCTGTCTCCCAAAGATTAATTTTAGCTGATGATATTTTTTAGAATGATTTAATAATGAACAGAGGGTTATGGCTTAAAATGCTGGCAAAGGGAAGAATTTAGCAAATAACTGCAACATGGAGGTCACAAGAGCTGAGGATTGTATTGGCAAATTGCTACCAAAGCAATTCTCTTGCAAACTGAGGAGTGGTAAATTTATTTCTGACTCAAAAAATAAAAAATCAGTGAACAAGAGGAGGTACACACTATATGTTTGACTATGGTCAAGCACTTATATTGATTTTAAAATTGTGGATGCAAGTCCTTGCGCTATTGCTCCATGGGGTGCTTACAAGACGATTTGCAAAGAGTGTGATTTTGTCTAGCAGTGGATGCAGAATAAAGGAGGCCCTGAAAGACATTGATGTCGCTCAGAAGGGCAGATGACAACAGAAACTTTATGATATTGCCATATGGTATTGAACTGAACTCAAACAGGATTCAGACTTATTCACCAGAGAATATTAATCTCTAAAAAGAAGTAAGATAGCCGCTCTTTTCATTTAGCTTTATCAGACATACTGCAGTGAGATGTGTCTCTCGATCACCAGAGATTCAACAGAACTTCAAGTAAAAAAATCAAAAATAGTGGGGTGTATAAGCCAAACAGACAGGATTTTGGTGGGAGTTGAATGAAATGAGATTCTCCTGTTCCTAATGCAGAACACAAATATCTAAGCAGAGGAAAAGAGTGAGAAGGCTGCTGTCTTTATCGTGTCTCCTATATTTCACAGTCCCCCATTTTCTTTCTTTTACAATTTGTAATCTTGTCCACTGTCTCTTTTTCCTACTCAAATACTTGCTGACATTTTCTCTCTCTTCAACAGTTCTCCTTGCTCCTTCCCTCTCTACACCATTTAGTCCTCTGCTTATCTACCTTAAACTCTGCCAAACCAATTCTGCCTCACATTCTGCCCCCACCTCAAACTACTTGTTTCCCTTCTCCTATTCAGAAAAATCCAGCCAAGTGATGATGATCAGCCTGAAGTCCTTCCTCAAGCATTTTCTCAACGTGGCCATTCACCTTCCAGGAGTCACAGGTCTTCTCTTTGGAATAGCTCCTAAATATCATCCCTGCTCTCAGTGCAGCAAAGTCTTTCCCTCCCATCCAGAAACTACCCAGTGTGTCTCGTTACATCTTATCAAGCCTGCAGAAGCTAGAGCAAAGAAAAGAGGAGGCCTGAGCATATTCTGAGTTAATGAGGCTAGTCTGAATTTTCTACTGACTTGCCTATTTCCAGCTTAAAGCCCTGGTACCCTGTGCACAGCAAAGTACTTGCACAACCCCGGCCAGCCCAGGGCACCTCTCAGGGGGTGTAATGCAGTTCTCTTGGAAGCTTTTTTTAGCTTGAGGAAAGGTTGTCAGGAGAGCATCCTGAAGGTGAAATGAATCTAAAATCAAATTGTATGAAAAAACCAATAAATATACGAAGGCAGGAAATTTAGAGGCAACAGTTCTGCAAACAACATCTCCTCTGTCACTCACTTGCCCACCGAGTCCCACTTGCGTGACTATAATGACCAAAATATAGGTCTCCCTCACCTTTCTCCCTTCTTATGGGGTTAACAGTAAAGTATACATTTGTGATTGCATGACAGCTACACCTCTGAATCTCAGCCCGGCTGGTGTGTGAGTTAGGCACCACACTTCCAGCATCACTGGGATGTAGTCCTGGTCATTCTTTGACATTTAAGTGTGTCGCTTAAATCTAATCTCCTCCAAGGTGAGGTGGCAGCTGAGAAGGGCATTGCAGCGCCATCTCATGTGCCTCAGAATGGAATGTATACTGTATTTTCCTATCTTGTGGACAGGAGTTTGCTGCCAACCAGCACTGAGGCCCGTGTGGTGTGTGTTTTACCTTGCATGGGGGGTCTCCCATGAAGTTTCATTGGAAAGAAGTCAAAACTGATTCTCGGGAAGGAACTGCAATTGTATTTTATCACATTGGAAGGAAAGAAAAGCATCTTCATTGCAAAAAGGAGTGACTCTAAAACTGTTTTTCAGCAGATAATCTATTTTACACTTGTGTGCACGGCTTCTGTGACTAGTTTGTTGGGACCAGAAATTCATGGCTTTAAGAAACTGGCTTTAAGTTTCCCATACTTAAGAAGATAAATTGTGTAAAAATCAACAAGCTCTTATTTTGATAGGCATTTGTTTCTTACACCTTGCTTGTCTCTCTTTTTAGAAAGAAAAGAAACCCTGACTGGTGGTGTTATTGAAATCACTGTTTTTCAAACCTTTTTCTTAAAGTTTTCAAGCAGATGTGTGGACTCCGTGCAAATGATGTAGGCTTATGGACAAGGAACTTGCTTTCCTTAGTTAACTTTAGAAGTATTTCAGAGATGCCCGACAGACTGTGTACCACAGGCTGAAAAATAACCATTTGGGTCAACTTCATTTATTTACATATTATTCATATAACTTTTGTTATTCTTAAGGGTGAAATATAGATACTATTTATTATGTTTTGGCTTGTTTGTGTGTGTGGGAGCGGTGAAGGGTAGATGTTCTTTGCTTTTGGTGACAGTACTCCTGGCATCCCTGGTAGCTTGTATCAGACCTGCAGACTGCCCTTGCATTGATGGGAGCGACAAAAACTTGTGTCATCCTGTGCCAGCAAGCAGTCTACAGTCCTTTTGCTGTCCTCGCATGGAAAAAATCTTTCTCTCTTAATCGCATTTGTACATCAATCAGAGGAGAAAAGAGTTTAAAGTGTCAAGGAATGGAAGACGGTGTTGGAGGATCCAGTTAATGGCTTGCTCAAACATTTTCATGTACAGTACAGACTGAACCCCCTCCTCCCATAATTTAAACTCCCACTGTCTGCAGAATGGAGCTTTTGTGCCAGTATCAGTTATATGAAAGTGCAGAACAATTAAAGGCTGACGTACTCAATCTCTTGCTTTTGCTGGACTGCTGCTGCCAGAATTTGTCACTTCAAGAAACCTATTGTAATCCTATTCCTCTGTTTTTGTAAAGCATGTTTATATAAAGCCCCACTTACAGCAGTTATTCAATCAAATGCCTTTGTGGACCATTAAATAAAGAAGCAGCAACAGGAATATATTAAAAGCAGTTATTAGCATGTACCTCACATCAAATAAAAAAGTACTGCAATTAATCATAAGGCCATCATTTTTCTTAACCCCATGTTAGATTGCTGTTTTAAGTGCAATTTATGCCACACACACACCCACATCTATTTTAATCAAACATTTTGTACTGATGGGTAAATTAAAGTCATGTAAGAATAGCGAGCTGAAATATGTGATAGAACAAATAAAAGGTTGTAAGGCCCCTCATTCCAGCACTACAATGTACCAGACAAAAGCAAAAACAAAATAGGTACCATTTTATCAAATAAAAAGACCTATGAATGTTCCAAACTAGGCTGACAAAATGTCAAAGTAACATAATGTCTTTTTCTTTAACCATTTGGTGTCACCAGAGCATCTACAAAAAAGTGGAGAAATTTCACAATTCCCATGCAGACAGGTGATCTGGTCGCTGCTCATCTCTTGCAAACATCGTAGATGTGGAACAAATAATTTTATTTGAATACAAATAGTTTTGATTCATTTGCAGACTCTTCCTGTATAACCATGTGACAGGATCATTTGTGTCCCAGCAGTCACTTATAAATGGCATTGAGCTATTGATGTTCTTGGTGCAGATCTATTGTATGTTACCTGAAATTGGCTGCTACTATTCACTTTGGACTGATTTTGTTTTTCAAAGAGGAAATTATCCGTATGAGCAACAGTAAAATTGGAGAGAGTGTGTCTTGGCAGCAAAAATTTAAAAAGCATTGATGTAAGCTGTCTCACTATGTCACTAGCCCTCCTACTGTTTCTTGTGCTTGCATTTCCTCCCTCTGAATATACCATCCATCTGCATGTACGTGCTGAAACTTCAGTCCAAACTGTGTATCAGCTGAACTTCTGTTAATGAGCAAATATCACTGTAAATTATTCTTGCTTTTGCCACCAGTCTAGCAAAGCCTCTCTGTCTAAATCAACAGGAACCATTCCCAAAATAGTTCTGCCAATGACATTTCCCCCCACAATGGAACGTACTGGAAAATTGTTGCCAATATTGGTATTTTTGACACCACAATATGGTGCTGTAGCTCAATTTCCACCCCAGCCCCCCTTTTTTTTCTTTTGGAAAATGTAGTTGATACACCCCTCTACGATGTTCTTTTCTGGCTCATTTCATTCCATCTCAGACATCTGATTATTAAGATTACTGTTTTTAATATAGTAATAAATAGTCTAAACTAAGTTATTCAAAGCGTTACAAGAATCCATGCTGTGAAATGTTCAAAATACTTGTTCTAGTGAAAACGTCAAGGTAAGTAATCTTCTGAATAAAAGAGAAGGGAAAAAAAAGTCAGCTTTCCACTTGAACAGAAATTATGTTTAAAACTACGTGCTTCTGAATGAGTAACGAATCTGTTTCAGAAATTCACTTTCCTTCAATTACTCAAACATTAGAACAGATGTATCATGCCAAGGTCTATCTAACCCTGTACTGTATCTTTAATGCAAATGGTAACTAATACTTAAGGAAAGGTATAAGAATAAGGGAGGCACAGAGTGATTGGCATAGCAAGCCTTCAGCCTTGAACATTTGGCTGGTAACTTCCTGAAATTGCAGCAAACAAGGCTTTCGTGTTCATGTTAATGCCCAGTAGATGAACCAAAACTGGTAGTTTGCAGAATTTGGCTCAATTTTCTATGAGAAACAGCATTTCCAGCATTACCAAAAGAAAACAGTAAGTGGTTTGCATATCATTTTCCAAACAACTCTGATGTTCAGATGCAAGCAGGATTTGCCTTTATCGATGGTAGAAAAAAACACTGCAGCCCCAGCAAGGTTAATGATGACAATTATTATTAATATGGACTGAATCTACTTTGGACGCAAACTCTTTGTAAATCAGAAGACCTGAGACTGTGATCCAAATTTACTAAATATAGAACAACCTCTATAGGCATGTCTTATTTAGGGTGTTAAAAATGTTATTTGGCTGGTTTCTCACCTGCTTCTGCATCAATTTGTTCCCTTGTGTCATTATCTTGGTGAGAAGTATTCTGAAGAAGCAGGAATTACTACAATGCAGCTGTTATCTGTTCAGTCTTGAAAGAAATGGTCACAGTGAACAATTCTACCTGTTAAGCCCTAGGATGCAGTGTGGATATTTGCACTGGCATGTCCGTGCCATGGATTTTTTCACTCATAAAATATCTAGTGTAACCGGACTCAGAGCTTCCAGTGGCACTTGGACACATGACGGTTACCTTCCTTGAGCTGTCTGTGATGGGATGCTGCCCTTACTAATCAGCGGCTGTGTGTGGAGAGGGGATTTGATGAGGTGATCTGGCTTGAGCTGTCTACACGATGTAGTTTGCTGCAGGCACAGATTTTGTGTTTCATTGGGCTCTAGCGATGCAGGTAATTCACTTTGCCTCGCAGTTGACTACACCCAGGCTTGGTTATGGAGCAGATGGCTGCCACTTCATCCTAGCAGGTTAATATAATGCAACTGGGTTGTAGAAAACACTACATAATTATCATGGAAAAGATTCATCCCTTAACTGGTTTTAGAGAACTCTACACTTCCTTGAAGCTTATAACTTTGTTCGTCTTTAGAGAAAGCTGAGCCACCACCATATGTACATAGATATACGTACATCTGTATTGTGCCGTTACAATCCCTATATGTCCATACATGAATATTGTGCCATTAAAATCCCTCTGGCAAGGTTTCTGCCTGAAAACCCTGCTAATCAAGCCTTGTCCTCTTCAAAAGACATATTTCAGTTCCTAAATCTTCTTCATTGATGAACTACTTCTGTGATGCATCTGTATAGGTCAAGTCACCTCCAGGTTTTTTCCTCTTCTCCCCTTGCAGCTTGTGTGCTGTTGGGGCACCCCGAGGGGATAGGAGCCAAGGGTGACTCCCACTGATGGGGTGCAGTCCCATGGTGTCCGGGCACTACGGGCTGAGCTGGGTGCCACTCTAACAGGGTCCATCGACAGCGCCTGATGCTGTGAGGGGAAGAACCAGCTCTGGTGTCCACCCAGAGAACCCAGCCAGGAGCAAAAGGAGACAGGGCTGGAGACACAGCTATAGGGTACATCTAAGGAGTCCATCCTGGCGACAGGCTACCACAGAGTATGGTCTCGGTCCATCCAGGAGGCAGGGCCAGAGGTGGGGCTGGAGACCAGCACTGCTGTGGTGTCACCAGGGCAGGGAGCGACAGCCCTAGCTGAGCCAAAATGGGACTCCTGGGCATTGGGCAGGGTGGGGGGAGGCCCAGGAGAGGCTGGGCAAAGACAATGAGGGCTGTTAGTGCCCTCAGGGTCCTGACATCAGTGCCCAAATCCTCAGTTTGGGTTTTAGCATTTGGTATATGTGGATTTGTTTAAAAAAGGTCTCAAAACATTAGTTACAAAAAACCATTGTCAAAACCCAAGGAGGAAAACCAACCTTTCTGAGCCCCAAGATTGTACTGTAATTCTGCTGCTGACGGAAACTCCTGAGCAGGAGCCAATGACCTGGGAAAGCAACTCTGCGACACGACGGGAGTGGTGGCATGGCCCTGCACCAAAGAGCCGTCATGCCGTGTGCTCTGTGGTGAGAGCGCAGCTATCTGGTAAAAGCTGGGGAGCGGGGCTGTGGAGGGGAGGTCTTGTCTCCTTACCACATTGCAGAAAGCAGCAGATTGCATTTGCAAAGAGATTCGGGGCAGTGAAATAAATGACAGAGTAAATAAAATGGAGCTGTAGTCAATAGCCATTGACCAACAGTTTGTTGCCTCAAAGGACTAGGAAAATCTGGAAAAAGACAATTGATAAGAGAAACTAAAATAAAAAACATGTAACCATTTAGATACTAGAAAGTTTCCTTTGCAAGCTCTGACTTGTAAGGAAAGCAAAAGAAACAAAGGGGGAGATATAAAGCTGGTGCTGCCGGTAGCTCTGCTATCTCCCCTTTTTTAAACCAGGAGCTGTGTCAGAACTCTCCTCAGGGCACAGGAGATCTGTGCTCACTCCTCAACTTGTCCCAGAGGACCTGAACCCAGATACGCACACATGAGCACGTCCCATCTCCCAGAAATCAGAATTCATACAGAGCTCTCATTTTCCTTGTGTCCCTGGCAGTCACTCCACCTTTACTTGCTTCTTATAGATCTTTCTGTTCTTCAATGTTTTGGTTTAGGCTCTAGCAAATTAGAGTTGCGGAAGTATTAGTTAAGTTTTTGCAAAGCTCCGTTGCCTCCCCTATACGGCAGATGTTAGAAGGAATAGAGATGAATGCTTGTACCAAATACTGCGAGACATCTTGATTAGCAGAACATTTTTCCGTAAACAGGCTTATATTTTACAACACTTGAAACTCATCTAATTACCACAGAACAGCAGAATGAGTTCAGGATGTTGAGAGGATCTGGAAGGCTGTTATTTTACAGTAAATGGCTTTAATCATCCTGATAACAGAACTGCTTTGTATGTAAAAAGTCTTGTTTCCCTTTTTTTTTTTTTTACCCCACCAAAATGTTCTGTATCAGCTTTCTCTCTGAGCTCAAGCCACAGAGGATGCGGACAATCATGTTATATCCCATTTGCTCTGTCTGCTGATTAAACAGGAAAGACGAGGCTCATGTCGTGTTATCCTTTTAAAACTCATTGCTTTTACAAGTACGTGTTCTGTATTTTCAAGACATTTACCCTTTGAAAGAGAGAGGTTACAAAAGCATAAAATCAATGTAAAGAGCGGTTAAAATCACACCTAGTCTACATTTTTGCCTTTAAATCAAAAGTGCCTTCATATTGCATTGTATCTTGTAGTTCTTCCACAGCCTTAGTTGGATGCTTTGGAACAGATCGTCTTTCATCGTCTCAGATGTGGATCTGGCAAGGAGCTTCTGTGCTGAGGTCGAATTCTGGGAAGTCTGAGCTCCGCACAGTTTGCTTCTGTCAGAAGGAAGAAGGTCACAGATAAACTTAATTGTGATGTTACCGCACAATTAAGGTTATGAGACAACGTCTGGAAATAATTTAATCTGCAATTAAAATCTGAAAGGCAGCAGAAAGAAATTAGTGTATTTATAAAAGCAACAAAAGGCATACAACATCCCAGCTATTAGAAGTCAGTTGGACAGACGCTGAATGTTTTTGGCGTGCTTGATAGTAATGGTTCACGAAAATGGCTCACAAAAATGATGTAAATTTCGTAAACTGGATTTGAATATTGTCACTAGTCTGCGTTTATGCAAAACCAACAAATACTTTCTCTACAAAAAGTTATGCCTTGCTGTGGCAAAGTACATCTGCCCTGGGCTGTCAAACCCCTTCACACTGACTGTCTCACGCACCCAAGGGTCCTCTCCTGCTGCCTCCCACCATTGGTGGGCAGCTGGGGACCCCGGCCTCTCCGGCTCAGGTCCTGCTTCTCAAGATGTGCTGAGTTCAAGGGAGGCTGGAAGTGATGGGAGAGGAGGAAGTCCGGCATCAAGGACTCAGGTGCCAAGCACTGGATAGACTAAAACTTCACCCATGTGCTTCCTTCGTAAAGAATGTTCCTGTGACACCATTTTCAATCGTCATTTACTTGCTATTTTCATTACCACAGCTGGCAATGTTTTAAAATGCACACAGGTAAGTCTGAAGGCAAATCCCAACAGAAAGTCAGAAAGCAAAGCTTAACAGATCACTTTGCTTTTATAATCAGCTATTGTAAATAAACGCGCATGCTGGAATTGAGTAATTGCTTCCTTTCCAGTGCAAGCACAATTTTTCATTGATTTGTTTTTGTCAGGCAAGTTCCAGCTCCCTTTATGTTTCACAGCTTCTCATAATACAAAAGGGAGGTTTACCAATCATGTGAATCACTTCACTAGGTATTTAAGAGCAAACAAGCTGTGGGAGACAGAGGGTAGCAGGAGGAACCATGCTGCAGCTGGGGGTGTCTTTGTGGCACACACCTCAAGGGGGCTGCTGCTGGGCAGGCAGGGGGAGAGGGAACTGCTTCCTTTGCACGGCTTTCCAGAGGTATTTAACAATGAAGAAAAGAAAAAAATACTAATACAGTGAACGCCTGGTTAACCTTTTCATTTTCAGGTGCTCTGTTGCCCTCTCTGAAGATCAAGATTTAAACATATCAGCAGAGCTGCCAGAGAGTACCCAATCTTCCCTGGGACCTCAGTATGCTTTTTCTCACTCCCTTCCAAGAAGCAAAGCAGGCAAGAAATTTTATGTGGTCAAAATCTAGCTGGCTGGCCAGCCATAACTTATATCAAATAGCCTCCATATTTTGTTTTCTAATAACCCGTATATGACAAAAAGCTGCTTTTTTTTTTGTTTTTTTGGATTGTTTTTGGTTTTTAGCCATTGTTACAAGTGATACAATAGTTGTATCTTTGGATGTTACAGCTGGTATTTCCTATTTAGCCATCAAGTTTGCTCCTATGGCCTAAGATCTCTCTTGAGGAAGAATGCTTTTAGTGCGCTGATAAAAGATGTCCAAAAAACCCAACTGATCATTGCCAGCAACTAGGTTACAACTATCAGGGAGCTATGCCTGCTGTGAACAAATGCTAAATAATCAGCATGGTAATTTACTTGTGTGTGAGCCTGGGTAGGACTGGATAGGACTTGGTAAGGTGCTGTGACTCATACCTTGAAATTCTATGTCTTAATAAGAAAGCATTTAAACTAGACACATCTCTGTCCTGCCATTATTGGCATAGTGCGCTGTTCTACTGATACCGAGCTGATGTAGTTGCCAAGCCACTCTCCACGATATTTGAAAAGTCACGGCAGTCAGGTGAAGTCCCTGGTGACTGGAAAAAGGGAAACATTGCACCCATTTCTAAAAAGGGTAGAAAGGAGGACCCTGGGAACTACTGACCTGTCAGCCTCAACTCTGTGCCTGGGAAGATCATGGAACAGATCCTCCTGGAAGCTATGCTAAGGCACATGGAGGACAGGGAGGTGATTCGAGACAGCCAGCATGGCTTCACCAAGGGCAAATCCTGCCTGACCACCCTAGTGGCCTTCTATGATAGAGTGACTACATCAGTGGACGTGGGAAGGGCTACAGATGTCATCTATTTGGACTTCTGTAAGGCCGTTGACACGGTCCCCCACAACATCCTTCTCTCTAAACTGGAGAGGTATGGATTTGATGGGTGGACTGTCCGATGGGTGAGGAATTGGTTGGATGGGTGCATCCAGAGAGTAGTGATCAACGGCTCAATGTCCAGATGGAGATCGGTGACGCATGGTGTCCCGCAGGGGTCCGTATTGGGACCAGTACTGTTTAGTATCTTCATCAATGACATAGACAGTGGGATCGAGTACACCTCAGCAAGTTTGCAGAAGACACCAAGCTGAGTGGTGCAGTTGACACACCTGAGGAATGGGATCCCATCCAGAGGGACCTGGACAAGCTCGAGGAATGGGCCCATGTGAACTTCATGAGGTTCAACAAGGCCAAGTGCAAGGTCCTGCACCTGGGTCAGGGCAACCCCTGGTATCAATACAGGCTGGGGGATGAAGGGATTGAGAGCAGCCCTGCCGAGAAGGACTTGGGGGTACTGCTGGACGAAAAGCTGGACATGAGCCGACAATGTGCGCTCGCAGCCCAGAAGGCCAACCGTGTCCTGGGCTGCATCAAAAGAAGCGTGGCCAGCAGGTCGAGGGAGTTGATTCTGCCCCTGTTCCTCTAGAGATTTGTTCTTGTTCTCAGCTATCTGCCTGAAATCTGAACAAATTTGTCCTCAGTTTGATATGATAGGTCCTATACCTCTGCTGCTTGTGGTACCTGTATGTCCATGTGCATCTAGTTCATGATGCAATTTCTTGTAGTATTTCCAGTAGTAAAACCCAGGAAAAAGACATACAGCCTAAGGTAATGAAATGCATATATTTCTAGCTTAGTTTATGGTCGTGCTTAGCTACTCTACCTGACCTCAGAATCTGATGATTCTGGTGGACTCTAGTGGAGGTTTTGAATTAATTGCTTTATAAACAGAGATACAAAATGCTACAGTTTTTGTCATAGGGGTATCCCAACTGGTGTATAGAACATCCTCCAACATTTTGGTATTGATCCCATGCAATCTTCAAAAATTAGCAAGTACAAAGATCTATTAGTAGATTAGTTTACTATTAGACCTTATACAGTTATGTTCCGTTATTTTTGTTTTTTCCGAATATTTCTGAGGGTGTCCGGAGGCCAACAGCCAGGGATCACAGGGACACTGCTGTTGCAGATTGTGCTGCACGATACAGCCTGAGCGCAGGAGCTGGGGTGAGTTTCTGAGGCTGTCAGACGGGGACACACTTGTATTGCTGGGATTCTGAGAACTAAAGATGCTTTAACTAGAGCATCTTTCCTGTATCCTATATAAGCCTAGGGGAAAAATAATG